>NW_026555331.1:56422011-56705180 GCF_014898055.3 Talpa occidentalis | reverse complement strand
CCACATGGCAAGGCAGTCCTCTCCCATTTCGCCCACTGCTCCCTCTCAGCAGTGTATTTCAGTCAATCTGCCTGTTCTGTTCCCCACTCTGTCTTCTGGTGAATCCTCTCACCCCCCCACATCTCTGGCCTGTACCCCAGCTCCTGTACACATAAATAAATATGTCTTTAAAAAAAAAAAGATAATCGGAGTCTAAATTTCCATTTGGTGAGCCCCTTACCTCTGAATAATCCTTCCTCTGTGCTGGCCACACTGAGCCTCAGCTCAAGATTAATCACATCTGTGCATGCTCTGGCTGGGCCATTTGCTCCATTGTTTGTAAAAGCAAACCTCAACAAGAAGTTTCATAAATTTTTTGGGGGGGTGGGGAGCAGTCAGAAAACAAGTTAGCCCTTTAAATTGGTTTCGCCACCTGCTCATGAAAGAACCCAGAGTCCCACCTCCATAAATTGTCCTTGGTCATTTCTTAGCATTTCTCTCCCATTTCCTATGAAATTTTTTTTTCATTTGTTCCCTCAGGACTTTTGACAGTGTTAGGAATAAATAGCATTTATTGTTTATTATGTACTTCATAATATGCTAGGTTATTTCAAATACTTTCTCATTTTTCCTAACACCAAGAAAATAGGTGCTATTTTCAGTTATTTTGCAGATAGAAAAACTGAGGTTTAAGTTCATAAGCCATATATGACAGAGCTAAAACTCTAGTTGAATTTTAACTCAGGCTGATTGCAAATCCTATGAACTATATAACTGATCTTTAGCTATTACCTTTGAATTACTTAAAGAATTTAAAAATTCCAACAGCAGTTATAAGGTAAAATACCCATCTACATGTAGTTCAGATCTATTTATGAAATTCTCCTGCTAGCTAACCTAAGTTTAAAAGAAAAGGTAAAATGAACTGCAACAAATAATACTTGTGACTTTTAGAATTGATCAATTATAATTAGACAGATTCTGGTGGTTCAGACTCCAAAAGAACACACTGAACTTGTGTTTTTGCCCATTTTAATAATGATTCACCAGACTTTATAATTTGATTCCATCTGAAACTCATCAACGCTATATCCAGGACATTTCTTTTTCCTTTATCTGCCAATTTCATGTTCTTGCTTTGTGCTTTTCCTGTAAAAATACTAATGATTTGGAACACAAGACTTTGATGGCAGTGTTCTGAGTATACAGTATTATTTGAGGTTGCTTTTCGGTTTTACCTACACACATTCAGCTTTTTCTTGCCTTTGTTTTTCCTCATATTTCCTGTCTCCTCTCATAATGTCCCATGGTACCCTTTCTTTCTCTGGTCCCAGATCATTTCTCATTTATACTTAAGGTTAAACGCATGGTTATGTTACAGAAAGATCTAGATACTACACTCTGAAATGATCTTTTGCACCTTCCAGCTTTCATGAAACCAGGTGTGATACACTTGGTGCTTTGATTAGATAAAGTACAATAAATGCAAGAACTTTCATGGTAACGCTATGTTTTCTAGTAAATCAAGTACTACTTTTAATCTAGCAACCAAATAAAACAAATTTAATAACTGGTTATAAAATCCCAGACTTCTTATTCTCTCTTCATACTCTATCAAAAAAAAAAGATAAAGATTTTCTCATAGTTAGACACGTCCTTCACCTCTGTACTAATGCAGTAATTTATAGGAATATTTTATCATTTATCAACCCCTTTTCAAAGTCAAGCTCCAAAACACGCTGTTGATTTTGTCAGGCATTCTCAGATATGCTTGCCTCCCTCTTCCTTCCTTCTCTCCCCTTGCCCTCTGCTGCGTGACAAGGTGCTACAGACTGGAAGTCTAGGTTGCTGGAGCAGTTCTAGTGGCTCTAACATCGACATGTGCACTAGATTGTACATATTTATTATTACCTTTCCTCCCCAGCCAAGACTGTCAGAGGAAACATGGCAATTTTTACAGCTTTCTGCTAAGTGTCAGGCTTTGCACTTCAGAAATATTGATAAGTAGAGCATAAGTTGCAGGAGCACATCCATGCGAACGGCAGATACACAATATAACTTTAACTCCCCTATTAACTTTTTCATTTCCCTGCTGAAGTTGTTTCTGTCCATATTTTTACTTCAGCTGGGCTGAGTGGGAGAAAGAACTCAAAGGGAGGTCGAAGCAGATGGTTGTTACAACTGCATACGGCAATTGAGAATTAGTGTGCAAGCATATGCAACCTGGTACAGTATGAAACATTCCAGCATATGAGTGCCGAAATAAATCAAGCCTGGAGAAGATCGGGATGGTAAAAAGATGAGCTCTTCTTTCCCTGTTACATATATATATTTAGGCCTTTGGAATTCATTAGGATATGTTCTCTGTTTTCAGTAGGCAAGTTAACACCTAAATCGAACAGATTCATGTAGATTCTGGTATCTCGCCTTTTTCTCTCATCCACAGTGTGCTTTCTGAAAAGAAATATTTCTGAAGAGATATGGATCTTTTTCAGATAAAGACGATAAGAGATTACGGCATCCGCTTGCCTGGTTAAATTCAATCGATATGAAATCTACTTATCAGATATAGTGATTTTCATTTACTTCCCAGTGCATTAACAGCTATGCACTAGGCACAAGTTTACATACAGGTGTCATGTAGATTTGACTACTGGTGACCTACCTGTGACCAATCTCTTTGAAAGCAATTCATTTACAAATGAATGCATTTTCAAGAGTTTTTCTGGTGATTGGTGAGAGAGGGACAGATACCACAGTAGTTAGCAGCCAGTAGTGCCAACTTCGCAGTCTGGAAATCTTTATGGTAGTAGTAGAATGAGAGGTAGCAGTGCTACATTGCTTTTTATAGTTATAACTAGTTGATAATCATCCTCATTAGTACTCCTGTGAATCCCAGTAAGGGAGAGAGTGTGTGAAAAATAGTCTTTCCCCTAATTTACAAATGAAATAGAGAGGAGGTTTTAATTATTAGTTACTCATCTTTCTCAAAGCGCAAAGACCAATTCTGGGCCAGGGGTGGTCCTGGTGAGCCATCTGCTGCCCTGCCCGGTGGGCATGGACTTTCGTGGCCGCACCTAAGGCCAGATTGGCACAGAAGGACCCACGTGCAGCCTCGGCTCCTGCAACGGTGCCCGCCTGCCCACAGCCTCCTCTAAACTTGCTCCCCTTGAGTCTGAAAGAAGCTTACAGTTGTTTACAAGATACTTCCTGCCATTGCCTTTTTGCTTTGTTTCCCCTTCCCATCTAGGCTTCTTTGTGAAAGGTGAAGAAATGTAAGATGTGAAAGAAAGAGAAAAGGGGGGAAGTAATAAGCATTGGCTCAAGAATAAATATTGAATTACATATTGGTAGACCAAACACAAATCAACTCCGAACTACAGGAGTCCACCAACATGCACATAAATCATTTATAACGATAATCCAAGACTAGGTCCAAATCTCATTAAAGTATATGAATCCTTAATCTATTTTGGCAAAAAAGCGCCAATACACATTTTTTTCTTTTATCATAAATTACAGTTCTGTGGCACTGTGCAAATATTACCAAGCTGTAAGACAGCTGTGCTCCATTAAAATGTGTAATGGTCGCTGATTTCTTACAGCACATGGTCATCAGGCTGAATCTACAGCCAGTAATTAGGAAGATGAAATGTTTAATTGTGCCTTAATTTTGATATTTATCTGTCACACATCCCGCAGCCGAGCATTATGCTCACAAATCAATGTCATCAGGCCGAGCAGGAACTCAAGCACCAGACTCTTGTCCCTGACAGATTCATTTGAATATGTAACTGCTCATGATGAGCAACCAGGCTAAGGAAGAAAGTAAAAACTTTTCCTGTTGACACTATTCTGGTGCCGTGTCTTGGTACTTCCTCTAAGGAAAAGTAAGACTCAACAATAATTCTACTCTACTTCTTAACAGCCATGTCTGCCTCGAGTCTTCATCATATAAAGAAGTCTATTTTTCCGGTCTTAAAATAAATAAATATAGGGAGAGAAAATAGATGGAAAGAAAAGGGAGAGAGGGGAAAGAAAAAAGAGGTTAGTCATGTACCCTAATATCTCTTTCAGTCCTGTACCCTAATATCTCTACTTAGGGACAATCTGTAAGATAGGCAAGAGACATTGGTATAAACTTTGTAACTAAACATCCATCAATTCATAAGATTGTCAGAACATTAGCAAAGAAACTCATCCTGTTCATACATAGGGAAATGGAAAACCAGAGAGATTTGGGCACAACGACTTGAGCAGTTCAGATTATCACTGTGCAGTTACAGTTAGGGTAACCTCTATTTGACAGAGAATTTCGTAATCCTTTTAGCAGTATTTACAAATCATAATGTTGAATTCATTTTTCAAATAGCAAGGAGACATTTTTTAAGCAGAGGGAAATGCAAGTAAAATACCTGCCAGTACTGAAAATTAATTTGTGTCATGTTTCCCCAAAATCAAATTAGTGATCATCTTTCTCACCCACAATAAATATGGCTCATTATCCAGAGAGCTTAAAGAGCATATGTAGGAATGTACATTACATTTTATTTCACAGAACTATGAAAATAGAAACATTGAGGAACATCATGGCAAATGTTGTGGGACAGGGGTGAAGACAGATAAGAAGAAAGGGCAACTTGAAATCAAGGTGGATTATGGCAGCAGGCACAGCCCAGCCCAGGTCACTGGAAAATGGGGAGTTGCAAATGAAGTTTTCTCAGACCAGCAAGTTAGAATCTGAATCGAGTTTTTAAAATCCTCTTATTAGGCCAAAATTTTGCCAAAAGACACCATTAAGTTTTCTACATCACTCATTCTTCATCAGTGAATTAATGAACCAGGCAAAAATTCAGAGCATGTCGCTTACTTTAAAGTAAAATGAGTCTGAAGATCAGGAGTAATTTTAGAAGAGTCGTCAGGGAGAGCCAAATGGCATTAAGCTATAGCCTGCTAACAAGACGACTCATTAAAACACTTTTCTAAACTTAGCCATGGAAATAAGTCCAAGCTAAAGATATCATATTCCCCATTCCTTTTGTACTATTTTCATGGGCATATATAGTCAGGGATTGGATAAAAGGGTGATATTCTACTAGGAGAGTTGAATTTCATCCCACTAGCATACCACATAGGCTAAACAGAAGTAGGACTAACCAAGAGGAAACAAATGACTTAAAGAATAATAGTAAGTAATTGGATCTCTTCTTCATTTATTGTCTTTTTTGGTGTTTAGAGAGGTTAAATTTTCCCACGATAATTTAAGAAAAATCAAACCTGGATGCTGAGGATTGACTAACTCATCAACCATTCTAACCCCCTGTAGTGGTCCTCTCTTTTATCTTAGAAATTCCATTTCCCAGACTTTCTTTTTGAAGGGAGGGTTCTGTGTAAGATATAGATACTACTGTTTAGACACACTTATGTGAGATAGGGGTTGCATGAAGAGAAAGACTGGGTGCAGGATGTTGTTTGGTGGGGCGGGGTGGGGGGGCACCAGAATGTGACAGAAGCTGTAGGATTTTCCAGCTGTCATGGTGGTAACTTCCCTTTTGTATAGCAGTTTTCTTATCTAGCAACTTCCTGTTCAGGGCAGAGGTGACTTCCCAGTTCTGCAACCTCCTTTTCCAGCACAGGCTGCAGCTGTCTTACAGGTGCTGTTCTGCAATGTTTTTGGGGACTTCCTCCCTTTCTGCCTCAGTTATCTACAGTGAATTCCTCATTAAGCAACAAAGAACCTCCATCTATATACCTGCCTTGTATACCTCCCAATCTAGTGCTCTTTCCACTGCTTCTCACCACAAGTAGAGAAAAATGCAAATTATATATATGGTTTAGAATTTGGAAGAATAAATGACTTGTGAAAACTGTTTTTAAATTATTTCATTGACATATAGTAGAAATAGCAATACATTAAGTAAGTAGGACAAGATTCTAGTACCCTATGATCTGGGGCAAATCGATACCTCTATAGATATATTTAACTTCATCTTAAAAGTAACATACACACAGTAGTATATCTTTTTTTTTTTTTTAATCACCAAGTAGCATTCTATTGTATAGATAGGTGTAAGTCAATAACTTCTACATTCTAACTTTTTAAGTTCTAATTTTATAAGAGTCTATAAAGATTACTTTAAAAACACATTTTTTAAAGATTTATTTTATTTATGCATATAAGAACTGGGGTACAGGCCAGAGGTGTGCGGGTGGTGAGAGGATTCACCAGAGACAGAGTGGGGAACAGAACAGGCAAATTGACTGAAATACACTGCTGAGAGGAGCAGCCAGGAGAGGTCTGCTGCACCATGTGTATAGCTCCCTGGCTGGGGATGGAACTCATGTTACAGTGACTGTGAATAGCTTCATAGGTTGCATCTTAACCCCTTGTGCCACCAGGGAGGCCCTACACTTATTTTAAGGAATATATATGTACTACATATAGACTTACTACATTAAGTTTTGTATCCTTCACTATGCAATTGTTCCCTTTTACCCAACTTTTCAATGATGCACACCTGAAACTTAATATATTACAATGCAAACTTACTTCAATAAAAACAAAAGTACATTATCAGTTCAGTTACCAAACCATTAAACAAGTGCTTCCACTAGAAGTTAAATTTTATTTACATATGTGTTACAATAGGTATAACTGTGGTGCCCTTACGGAAAAACCAGTCTTTTGTCAGAGTTCTTTGATGAAACCGATATGACCTACTGACACGATATGCAGAGGGATGTGGACACATTTGTTCCATTTTGACTATCCCATTTGGCCAGAACCACAAATTTATTTTCCAGTGTATCATCTGATCCATATGATACCATCCCCAAAATATACCAAATATTTCACATATTTATGTTTTTATGATATCAACATTGACAAATGAGAAAGTTTCCTGTGTTCTTATTATACTTCACACTTGACGGAATGTGCATCTGTCAAAAGTTGCAATGGTTGAAAAGTTAACGAAGTTAGTAAATTCATTGATAAATGAAACTTCATTTCATCAACACACAATTATCAAACAAATATTTACTTATTTGGACATTTACTCTTTGTTAGGCAGGATAGTAGGTCTTACAATCTGAAGAATACAATCTACCCTAGTGGGCCACACAACACAGGAGAGAAGCTAGACCAAAAAAGAACTAGTTGCAATTCAGGACAATGATATCTGTGGTGTTGGATGTGTCGAGGTCATGTGGGAGGTTTTTCAGAGTCTTCCCTGAGAGAGTCATTCCCAAGCTACCTTCTGAAGGCTAAAAAGGTGTGTCATAAAAGGGAGAGCTAGAGGTTTTAGAGAGTGAGAACCAGTCTATGAAAAGCATAAATGGACATTTTAGGGGGTAAGGTATATATGGAAAAATGCATCAGTCTTAAAAAAAGGTTTAGAGAAAGGGAGAGAAAAAAAGGTTTAATGAAGGAGAGAGAAAAATAAGGTTTAGAGAAGGGGAGAAATGTCAGAACACAATGAAAGAAGTAATATCAATTTTAGTTGCTGTTTTCCAGAGTGTGAAGAATACACTGAGCAAACTAAATGTCTGTCCAACTCTTTGATCCTCCACAATCTTCCATAACACCAAGAAACAAGATCCAGACTATTCTGGAGATGACAGTTGATAGAAGAATGCATTTTCTTTGAAAACATAATTTACCATGTTTACCAATTAATGAGCAGCATCAATACAAATAAATGTTTTACTACATATTTTTAAACTTTTTTATTAGAAGGGCATCATGGATTTGGTTCAGAATTTAAATTAATAGAGAAGGGTGAGAGGTAAACTGGGATATTGAACCCTCCAAATATCTAACTCCTAATTCCTGGAAATTGCCAATGTTATTTTACAATGCAAAAATGAATTCAAGTGTGATTAATTTAAGGATATAGAAATGAAGAGATTATCCTGGGTTATCTGAGTGGGCCATAAATGTAGTAAAATCATGTACTTATAAGAGAAGGCAGAGAAAGAATTCACTACAGAAGAATAAGAGAATGTGATGATAGAAGCAAGATGTTACTCTGCTGACCTTGAAGATAAAGGAGGGGGCCATGAGGCAGGAATGTAGGAGCCTAAACTAACTGAAGAGGCAAGGAATGGATTCTCTCCAAAAAAGAAACAGCTAGCCAACAACTTGACTTTTTTTTTTTAAAGATTTATTTATTTATGCATACAAGAACTGGGGTGTAGGCCAGAGGTGGTGGTGGTGGTGGTGAGAGGATTCACCGGAGACAGAGTAGGGAGCAGAACAGGCAGATCCACTGACATGCACTGCTGAGGGGAGCAGCAGGCAAGACAGGAGAGGTCTGCTGCGCCATGTGGGTCAGCTCCCTGGCTGAGAATGGAACTCATGTCTCAATGACTGTTGATAGCTAGAGAGATGTGTCTTTAATCCTGCACCACCAGGGAGGCCCCTAACATCTTGACTTAAGCTCAGCGAAACTGATTTTGAATTTTCTACCTCCAGAACTTTGAGAATAAATTTGTGTTGTCTGAAGCCACTAAGTCTGCAGTCATTTGTTATGATGGCAACAGCAGACTAATACAAGGAGCAAATGAATAATTATATAAAATTTCCAAACAAGAGATTGATAACTCATAAACTATATGGAAATCATTGTTCATAGACTGAAATTCTTAGATTGAAATTTTAACCAGACTTCAAATTTTTTCCCACAAAGTTAACAAAATGTTGAAGTTTGTAAAAAAGCATAGCAAATTACTACATAAATTTCCAAAAAGACAGAGAGCCGGAAATGGGAAATAAAAGTAGAATACTATAATTTATTCAATAGGTATGTCTTATTCAGTAAGTCTGCTGAGAAATTACTTAAAAGCTAGCAATAGGTTTTGTTTAAATATTTATAATTATTTGCCTTGTAAGAAGATTCCTTCTACAGTGATTCATTCAATAAACATTATTGGGTTAGCCTTTGGGGATAAAGCAGTGATCTAAACAGCTTTGAGCTATAGGTGCTCATATCCTGGCAATCTAGATTTTGAAAATCTGTAAATTTCAATGTAAAAAATGCTCTATTTATGAGAAATAGATACAGTGAGAATAGAAAAGAAACCTAGAAAAGTGGCATGTTTGTATTATGCTAAGATTTTCTAACATTTTAACTCCATGTTATAACGGAGAATTTTATGTTGGAAAATTAATTGATAAACTCAGAGTATTTTTTTTTAATAAAACAATTTAACCAATGATGTGATTATCAATACATTAGTGCCATATTATGTAATTTCTGGCTAGTACACATGGTAGTTTAGAAAATGGCACACATAAAATAACAAAAAGGTAACTTTGATGTTAATTATTTATGTACACTCTATGGAAAACATGAATAAAATATTTTAGAGAAAATATATTTTAAATCTTGAAAATTATGGCAATGTGTGGAAATTTGAGGTTTGCATAATTGGCACTAAGAAATCACTGAAATTGGGTAGCTCGTGAGGGCCTGAGATAATGCTCAGTGAATATTGTCATACTTCACCTTTAAGAATAAATACTAATTTTGCAGCAGGGACCTTTCCTGCTGGAGACTGTGTGAACCCAGCAGAAGGCTCACCAAGGAGACAGAGGTGAGCTGGGAGGCTTGCCCATGCTGGGCGCCTTCTAGCCTGCAGTTCCAGCCCAGAGGGGAGCAGCACCCACCGCTGGGGCAGACCGGGCGTGCAGGGGAGCACCTCGCCAGCACCGGCATTTTGCAGCAGGGACCCTTCTTGCTGGAGACTGTGTGAACCCAGCAGAAGGCTCACCAAGGAGACAGAGGTAAGCTGGGAGGCTTGCCCATGCTGGGCGCCTTCTAGCCTGCAGTTCCAGCCCAGAGGGGAGCAGCACCCACTGCTGGGGCAGACCAGGCGTGCAGGGGAGCGCGTCGCCGGCACCGGCATTTTGCAGCAGGGACCCTTCTTGCTGGAGACTGTGTGAACCCAGCAGAAGGCTCACCAAGGAGACAGAGGTTAAGCTGGGAGGTTTGCCCACACCGGGAACCTTCTAGCCTGCAGTTCCAGCCCAGAGGGGAGCAGCACCCACCGCTGGGGCAGACCGGGCGTGCAGGGGAGCGCGTCCCCGGCTCTGGCATTTTGCAGCAGGGACCCTTCTTGCTGAAGACTGTAAGAACCCAGCAGAAGGCTCACCGAGGAGACAGAGCAGGGACCTGTCTTTGCTGGAGACTAGTGAAGCCAGCAGAAGTTCCCCAGAGGAGCCAGTGGTGAGCTGGGAAGGTCGCCCAAGATGCCGGCCAGTACCAGCAACACAGTGTCACAAGGAATACGGCAAATTAGAAAACAGGCAGTAGGGAGTAGAAAAACAACATGCAACCCAGCAACTCCTCAGCAACATAGCACACCACAAAAAGAAAACCATCTACCAGATTGCAACGACAGTAACTTGGAAGAACTTCTGAGCCTTCCAGATAGAGAATTTAAAATTGCTGTGATTAAAAAACTGACAGAAGTCATAAAGGAAAACAATGATAAGGGGAAAATAATTAATGACCAGAAGAATGAAATTGAGTCCCTAAAGAGGGAAGTAAAATAAATGCAGGAGATCAAAGAATTAATGGAGACGCTAAAGAACTCTGGGAAAAGCAGTGAAAGCAGAATAGATGAAATGGAAGAACGAATAAGTACTCTTGAAGACACAGAAATAAAAAGAACTAAAACAGAAAAGGAAGGAGAAGTACGAAGGAAAAAGACCGAAGAAAGACTTCGGGAACTATCTGACTCCATGAGGAAAGGAAATATAAGAGTTATAGGAATCCCAGAAGGAGAGGAGAGAGATGTAGGAACAGACAAAATATTCATGGATATAATTGAAGAGAACTTCCCAAACGCTAAGAAGGAGCTGAAAATTGATATACAAGAAGCAAGAAGAACACCAAACTTCCATGACGAAAGGAAAAATACAGCAAGACACATAATAGTAAAGCTCCCAAGAATCCAAGACAAAGAAAAAATAATGAAACTAACAAGAGGGAAGAAACAGATAACATTCAAAGGGAAACCAATCAGACTGACATCAGACTTCTCTGAAGAAACACTACGGGCAAGGAGAGAGTGGAGGGACATAGTCAACAGACTCCAAGAAAACAGATGCCAACCAAGAATACTATATCCTGCAAAGCTCTCCTTCCTCTTTGAAGAAAGAATATGGACCTTCCCAGACAAACAGAAACTCCGGAATTTCATTGCGACTAAACCCCCACTCCAAAAAATACTACAAGGAGTCCTAAAGCCAGAACCTCAGAGGGACGGATAACAACAAAAGAAGGCCAAAGAAAGTTATTAAAAGAATAAATAAATAAAATCAAAGGAAAGACAAACACAATGGCAAATACAGATGCTAACATATCAATACTAACTCTAAATGTAAATGGACTAAACTCTTCAATAAAAAGACACAGAGTTGCAGGCTGGATTAAGAAACAAAACCCAACCTTTTGCTGTCTCCAGGAAACACATTTAGCTGCAAAAGATAAAAATAGACTCAAAGTTAAAGGATGGAAAACAATTCTACAAGCAAATGGACCAAAAAAGAAGGCAGGAACAGCTATACTCATATCAGATAAAACAGATTTCAAACTTAAAAAGATAAAAAGAGACCCCAGTGGTCATTACATTATGATCAAGGGGACAATACTTCAAGAAGAAATAACACTCATTAACATATATTCACCAAACGAAGGAGCACCAAAATATATCAGACAACTATTGGCATCTCTGAAAACAGACATCAGAGAAAACACATACGTAGTGGGAGACTTCAACACACCACTATCAACAATGGATAGATCAACAAGACAAAAAATAAGTAAAGACACTAAAGCTCTAAATAAGGATCTAGAGTGCTTAGGCTTAACAGACATATATAGAACACTAAACCCAAAAAAACTCTGAGTATACATTTTTCTCAAGCGCACACGGATCATTCTCTAGGATCGATCATATACTGGGGCACAAGGCAAACATCAACAGATACACCAAGATTGAAATCATACCAACCATCTTTTCTGACCATGAAGGCATCAAACTAGAAATAAACCATAAAGAGAAGGCAAGGTATTCTCCTACCTCGTGGAGATTGAAACCCACACTACTGGAAGTCCACTGGACTAACGAGGAGATAAAAGAAGAAATTAAAAAATTCTTTGAATTGAATGACAAGGAGGACACCAATTTCCTAAATGTATGGGATGCAGCAAAAGCAGTAATAAGAGGAAAATATATAGCAATAGATGCTCACATCAAGAAACAAGAAAGAACTCAAAGAAACAACCTAATCTCGAAACTCAAAGATCTAGAAAAAGAACAACAAAAAAGCCCCAAAACCAGTAGAAGACAAGAAATAATAAAAACTAAAGCAGAAATAAATGAAATCGAAACTAAAAAAACAATCCAAAAGATCAATGAAACCAAGAGCTGGTTCTTCGAAAAAATAAATAAAATAGATAAACCCCTTGCCAGGCTCACAAGGGCAAAAAGGGAGAAAGCACAAATAAATAGGATAATAAATGAAAGAGGAGAAATCACAACGGACACAGCAGAAATCAAAAGAATTATTAATAACTACTATGAACAGTTATATGGAAACAAGTTTAACAATCTAGAGGAGATGGACAAATTCCTACAACTCTACAATCACCCAAAGCTAGATAAAGAAGAAATAGAACACCTAAACAGACCAATTACAATTAGCGAAATTGAAATGGTAATCAAAAACCTCCCCAAAACAAAAGCCCAGGACCTGATGGATTTACAAATGAATTCTACCAAACATTCAGAGACGAATTGGTACCTATCCTTCACAAACTCTTCCAAAAAATTGAGAAGGAAGGTATAATACCTAACACGTTCTATGAAGCCAACATTACACTAAACCAAAACCGAACAAGGACAACACAAAAAAAGAAAACTATAGGCCAATCTCCCTAATGAACACTGATGCAAAAATCCTCAATAAAATTGTAGCTATCAGAATCCAACAGTGTATCCATAAGGTAATTCACCACGACCAAGTAGGATTCATTCCAGGGACACAAGGATGGTTTAACATCCGAAAATCAATCAACGTTATCCAACACATCAACAAAAAGAAATATAAAAACCATATGATAATATCAATAGATGCTGAGAAAGCTTTCGACAAAGTGCAACACCCATTCATGATAAAAGCCCTTGAAATTCTTGGGATACAAGGAACGTACCTCAACATCATAAAGGCCGTATATGACAAGCCAACAGCCAGTATCATTCTCAATGGTGAAAAGCTGAAAGCAATTCCATTAAGATCTGGAACAAGACAAGGATGTCCACTTTCACCACTGCTTTTCAATATAATACTGGAAGTCCTAGCCAGAGCAATAAGACAAGAGAAAGACATCCAAGGAATCCAAATAGGAAAAGAAGAAGTCAAACTATCACTCTTTGCAGATGATATGATAATATACATAGAGAACCCCAAAAACTCCACAGAAAAACTAATTCAACTCATCAATCAGTTCAGTAAAGTGGCAGGATACAAAATCAACACGCAAAAGTCAGTAGCCTTCCTATATACAAACAATAAATCTGAAGAAGAAATAATCAAAAAAACCATCCCTTTTATTATTGAAACAAAAAAAATCAAATATTTGGGAATAAATCTAACAAAAGAGGTAAAGGACCTATACAAAGAAAACTATAAAACACTGTTAAAAGAAATAGAAGAAGACACAAAGAAATGGAAAGACATCCCCTGCTCATGGATTGGAAGAATAAACATTATTAAAATGGCCATCCTTCCAAAAGCAATATACAGATTCAATGCTATTCCAATCAAAATTTCAATGTCATTCTTCAAAGAAATAGAACAATTATTGATGAAATTCATATGGAATCACAAAAAACCCCGAATAGCCAAAGCTCTCCTGAAAAAAAAAGAAGGGAATGGAGGCATCACACTCCCAGACTTCAAACTCTACTACAAAGCCATAATCATCAAAACTGCATGGTATTGGAACAAGAACAGACATACAGACCAATGGAATCGAATAGAAAATCCAGAAATAAACCCACAGATTTATGGTCAACTAATCTTTGACAAAGGAGCAAAGACTATGCATTGGAGCAAAGAAACTTTGTTCAATAAATGGTGCTGGGAAAACTGGGTCGCTACATGCAAAAGAATGAAGCTTGACCACTACCTCACACCATATACAAAAATCAACTCAAAATGGATTAAAGAACTAGACATAAGACCTGAAACCATAAAATACATAGAAGGAAATATAGGCGAAACACTACGTGATTTGCATATTAAAGACATCTTTACAGACACATCACCCAAAGCAGTGATAGTGAAGGCGAAGATAAACAGCTGGGACTACATCAAATTAAAGAGCTTCTGCACAGCAAAAGAGACAATAACAAAAACAAAGAGAAACCCACCAACTGGGAGAAAATTTTTGCACCCAACACTAATGTTAAAGGACTGATCACAAAAATCTGCAAAGAGCTGATGAGACTCAACAACAACAAAGAAAATAATCCAGTCAAAAAATGGACAGAGGAACTAAAAAGAAACTTCTCTGAAGAGGAAATGCGAATGGCCAACAGGCATATGAAAAAATGTTCAACATCACTTACAATCAGGGAAATGCAAATCAAAACTACCATGAGACACCATCTTACAGCAGTGAGAATGGCACATATTAAAAAAACTAGCAACAACAAATGTTGGCGAGGTTGTGGAGAAAAAGGAACTCTTCTGCACTGTTGGTGGGAGTGCAAACTGGTCCAACCACTATGGAGAGCTGTGTGGAGATTTCTGGACCTACTAAACATAGAGCTTCCACAGGATCCAGCAATTCCACTCCTAGGTATTTACCCAAAGAACACAGAAACATCAATTCCAAAGAACACCTGCACCCCTATGTTTATAGCAGCACTGTTTACAATAGCTAAGCTTTGGAAACAGCCCAAATGCCCAAAAATAGATGACTGGATCAAGAAGATGTGGTACATATATACCATGGAATATTACTCAGCATTCAAAAAAGATAAACACATGCAATTTGCAGCAACATGGATGACGCTGGAAGGGATCATGCTCAGTGAAATAAGCCAAAAAGAAAAAGAAAAATACCGGATGGTCTCACTCATAGCAGGAATCTAGAAAACTTAAATAAGGGACCAGGAAAATGAATAACTATAAGAAAGTGAAAATCAAAATCAACAAAAACTATGAACCAGAGACACTTTTTGGGGGGTGGGGGGGCGGGAGGGGAGGGATTGGGGTCAGAATGGGGGATTGCAATTGTATGGGGAATATAAAAATAAAATTTATTAATTAAAAAAAAAAATAAAACCCATCTTGATCCAAAAAAAAAAAAAAAAAAAGAATAAATACTGATGCCTGAATATGGTGATAAATATTACACAAGAAAAATCTAAATTCTAAACTGTTGCTAAACACATTAATCAACATATACTTGTTAATTGAAAGATAATTAAAGGGCTTTCACTTTCTTGGGGAGTCTTGATGCCCTCCAGTTGTCATTTTCCCTACTCCCTCAATTGATAAAGTGATATCTAAGGGAAAAGTACTAAATGAGGTAGTCTATAAACTGTCCAAGTTAGAAAGACAAGAAATTTACCAATCTACAGTTGTTAATCAAACAACCAGTCCTCAGTGACGATGGATACTCCGTGACCGCCAGATTTCACCAGTATTAGCACACATATATCGAAGTAGTTTATGAGGTAATAGAAATGTTTTTTAGTATCTACAACTGGAGTTAGAGAGAAAATAGACTGACATGAAAAAAATCAGTAAAAAAAAATAATAAAAATAAAACAAATGGAAAAAAATTCAATTTTATTTCAGAGTTCATGCATCTGTCATTAGGCATAGCCATCAGAGAAGAAAATATAAGTTCCCATTCCACAGATCATCCTATTTCATTTTAATGAAGATCTGTTATTACAAATATGCTGTCAGGATTTACTCTCTAATTTAATGGGATTTATTCATATGACAAAGCCTGTTTCTCCTCCTATTTATGGAAATGGTTAGTAAGTTGAAAATGACTTTAAGGGAAAGACAATATTAGAAACTCTCCAGTGCTGTCCCTCCTCCTCACTCTTGGATCTTATTATATAATGCAATATCAGCCAGAAGTTGGAAAGTTCTGAGTGTGCTGATGGCATGGTTAGGATGCTTGAGGTGAGGAAATAAAGATTTTGAAAAATAATGATTCTTTTACTCTAGTTTGAAATTTTAATCAGTTCCTTTCTTACAAAGCAAGTAGCATTGAGTCAAGTTATTTGGCTAGTCAAAATATACTTAAGTTTTTCCTAAGTATAATTCTTATGGTATTGTGTTAGTTAGTGTCCAGAATTCCTGCTTAAAGCCAACCAGTGAATACCAGGAGCTAGCAAAGCCAGGTGGCAGTGACATTGGACCATAGACCCAGTCTAACCAAGATTAGGACTGACTATAATTAGACATCCAGCGGAGTCTTCACCTATATCAAAGGCAGAACCAGAAGGCCCCCTTAGTTTCCTACATTTCTCTAGTTCAACATTTAAATTTAATCTTTATTTTATGACATGTATGTGTGAGGTTTGAAAGAAAACATTTTTAAAACTAACTTGTACTCTAAGAAAGAAATGGTATCAAAATTAAAGACTAATAGTTCTCATTGTCATAGAACTCTAGAGAGAAAATTAAAATGCATGGCAGTGGCCACTCTAGTGGCCTAGGGATTGTCTCAGTGCTTTCACTGCAGTGGCCCACCATAGTGGCCTGAGTTTGATTGCCTGCCAGGGAGCTAACCCACATATGGTGCAGCAGACCTCTCCTGCCTCGCCCGCTGCTCCCCTTAGCAGTGTATTTCAGTATATCTGCCTGCTATGCTCCCCACTGTGTCTCTGGAAAATCCTCTCACCACCTGCATCTCTGGCCTACACCCCAGTTCTTCTACACAAAAATAAAATCTTTAAAAATAAATAAATAAACAAATTGCTATGACAACTGAGGTTCTGAAGGGTCAAGTACAAAAAAAGCTCTAACAGAAGGGTTAAAGAATCATGGCCCAAGAGTGCCCTGTGAGATCTAAAAATCGATGCTGTCAATATAACTAGACTTCAAAATAAGACACCATTTGATTTTAAAACTAGAACTTAGTTATTAATAAAATTAAATCCATATTTCATCTTACCTAATATTCACAGAATGTGCTTTTACATCTCTGTATATAACTTTCTTCTTGATTCACATCGACCTAGATGAAAGCATGAATCAACTCCAGCAGCAAAGCACAGTGGAGAAAGAAGAGTTAAATTGGGTTGTATTATATCCATTATTGAGAGAACTAAGTGAGTAGTAAGTGGAAATATATACAGATATAGGCACTCAGAAGATCATCTTTGAAGTGGCAATATCTTGCATAGTAACCAATATTCCACAGTGTATTCCTCAGCTTTGTTTACTTTCAGATATAATTTCATAAAAAATACCTAGTCAATCAGTTTCCCAGAACTGATTTATACTTACCAAACTCACAAGAACCTCTATATACTTCAAAATCTTGATTTATAAATGTACAATAGAGTATGCATTCTTCTATTGCCTGTAGCACTGGTCTTCACTAGAGCACCTATTTTCTTTTTTCAAGACATTTGGGGAGCTAATTTCATAAACAGGAGGTTCTTGTTGTAACTTTAATTGGCGAAAATGAAGTTGCATAGTCATCAGAAGTTATTTCATTGAGACCTGGTAAACCCTGATGAAATATCTGGTCCTCAGTAGAAAGACCAGCAATTTTTTTCTTTCTCCCTTGGATAACGCTAGATGAAACAATGACAAATTCTTGCTCATTGGATTTTCCTTTTCTAGTTTCTTTATAGATAACTCTTTTCTCCCTCCCTTGCTGCATAATTTAATTTAAGTTGTTTCATTTTACAAATAATTGTATTTTCCTTGAACCAGTCATTCTCATGAATCCACTGACAAGTAACATCTATTTTTGTTTCTGCTTTGAATAGTTCTATGATGTTATTAATAGTCATGCTCTCAGGCCACCTTATCTTCAAGTTATCAGGAAAACTTATTTCAACCATGTACACTGACTATATGAAGAACAAGATAGGGAGATTAAATTTGGCTGTGCGGCTGAAGCATCAAATGGTGTCTCAGCATGATATCTAAGCTAGTCCAATATGGAACTTATATCAAGAGAAGAGAAAATTCTAGCCAATGGAGATACTAGAAGATAAGCAGGTAGTAATGTACACCAGATTCAGTTCTCCCAGGCAACAGCTGAAATTGTGGGACACAGTGAAAAACATAATGGAAAGAAGAAATCAGGTCATACATGACATCCAACAAAACAAGATCAAATTAATGTTCAACTTCCAATCTCAACAGGAGAATTTGAGAGCTAAGCAGAGAGGCAAGGCAGAGACTCAGTCGTATTTTATAAATCTATACAATGGAAAATAATGGGAGAATTAGCATTGTAGATGTTCAGTGAATGATAACTTGTTATTCCAGCTTCAAGATGAGAGGTTGCAGACAGATTGCTTGCTTTGGTGAGTACCTGTGTGTGTTCCTGACTTAGCAAAATGGAGACATCCATTATTGACACTGAGAGGGCCTGAGGAAAGTAAACACCGACTGATACCTCTACATGTGAAAACAAATTGTGGTGGAGTAGAGAATAGGGTCTTGTGAACCCAACAACTACGGTTCAAATAATTTTCCTTGTTCTTAATTTATATATATATGTATATAAAATACTAATCTTCCCAAGAATTAACAATATTTTATTTATAAAATAGAGATAATACCTCATAGGATTGATATAAAAAAATAAATGGGATAATGTCATAATGGCTTTTTAAAATTACTTAAAAACTGGGCCTCCCCGGTGGCGCAGCGGCTGAGTGCTGGGTTGCGAATCTGCCCGCAGCCTCTGCAGCGCCAGTTCAATCCCTAGCTGCAACCTGGCCACTGGAGGAGGATCCCGCATGGCACGCAGACCTCTCCTGCCGCCCGCTGCTCCCCTCAGCAGTATACTTCATCAGTCTGCCTACTCTGCTCCCCTCTCTGGCTCTGGTGAATCCTCTCACCCTCCCGCACTTCTGACTGTACCCAGTGCTTGTATAAATAAATAAATAAACAAATCTTTAAAAAAAAAATTACTTAAAAATTATAGACGCTTAAATGTATCTTCCTTTTCTCTCATCTTTTAATTTGTTATTCATATGTGAAAGAAATAGGCCAGTCTCAGATTTGACACTGCTTTGAAAATATATCACCTTGTCTGCAAAACTTATACATCATTTACTTTCCCTTATCATTGAGAGATAACTGCAGGCAGGATGTCATTATTCAGGAAGCTGTGATTTAACAGAACAGGCTATAAACACTACAGTAGGAAAAAATCAACAGTCACCAGAAATGAAATCAGACAAATAACAGGAAAATGTTGGTATCAGAGAAGCAAAACTAGGATATAAAATTTCTAATACAAGATGAAATGAATGGAGTTTTTCAGTTACAGAGTGTTGAAAAAAAGAGAAGTTCATTCCAGAGGAAGAAGAGGAAAAATGAAAAATACCAAATGGCTTGTCTCTCAAATTTGAAGTAAAGATCAAAATTTTAGTATAATTAGTACAAGTTGGGGACATGAGCCAAGTAAAATAAATTGCACCTCTTTAGACTGGGTGATTTTATCACTCAGACATACATGTATACCCATGAAACCAGACCACAATCAAAACCACAAACATTTCTATCCCCAGAATTTCCTTGTGCCTCTTTGCAATCAACCTCTCTCCCCACCTTTCCACATAATCATTTACCCTTTCTTCTCTCAGTATGAATTAGTTTGTACTTTCTAGAGTTTGATATAAATAGAACCATAGATTATGTTTTTTTTAAATTTTACTCCTTTCACACATAGAGTTACTTTGTATGTATCAGTAGTTTTCCCCTTTTTATTGTTGAATAGCATTCCATTGTATGTATGTCTGTGCCACACGTTGTAATCCATTCACCTTCATTTGTTTATTTTCCTACAATTTTAGCCCACAGCAAATAAAGTGTCTATTAACATTCACATACATAAAATAGAAATTGAACAAAAATAGAAATTGAGGCTTTAAATAAGAAAATAACAGGTTTAGGATGTAAAAAGCTCAATATATAATATGCATGAGATAAAACACTCTAGAGAAAGCTATGGAAGTAGAATAAACCAAATGAAGTATTGAATCAGTGACCTTAATGATAGTACACAAAGGATCAGGTAGAAAAATAATAACATATATATGTGTATGTATGTGTATGTCTGTATATGAATGAAGAAATACTTTGAGAACTATCTGACTTCATTAGAAAAAGCAACATAAGGATAAGAGAGAGGGAGGACCAGAATTCTTATTCAAAATAGTATTGGTAAGTCCTAGCTACAGCAATTAGGCAAGAAAAAGAAAAATGAATCTAAATTGGAAAAGAAATGACTATCAATATTTGCAGGCAATTTGATAATATACATAGAAAACCCTAAAATTCTGGGCCTCCCCTGTGTGCAGTGGGTTGAGCACTGTACTGTGAAGCTGTCTGCAGCCTCTGCAGTGCAGGTTCAATCCCAACCAGCTGGCGAGAATCCCACATGGTATGGCAGACCTCTCCTGTCACACTCGCTATTCCCCTCAGCAGTGTATTTCTGTTGTCTGCCTGTACTGCCCCCTGCTCTGTCTCTGGTGAATCCTCTCACCCTCCCGCTCCTCTAGCCTGTACCCCAGCTCTTATATGAAAATAAATAAATCTTAAAAAAAAAAAGAAAGAAAGAAAAGAAAACCCTAAAATTCTACTGAAAAACTATTAAAAATAGTAAATCAGCATAGTAAAGGGCAGGCTACAATACTATAATTTTTTTTTGCATTTCTATACACAAATAGCAAGCTAGAAGAGGAAGAACTCAAGAAAAACAATCTCAACTACTATAATTGTATCAAGAAAAGTTAAATGCTTAGGAATAAACTGAATTGAGTACATTAAAGACTGTACAATAAGAACTTAAGATATTGCTAGAAGAAATAGAAAGCACAATGAAATAAAAAGATTCCCTTCTCATATATTGGAGTATTAACCTTGTTAAAATGGACATCTTGTCTGTGGTTAAGGATTACGTGCATGTTGGTGTTGGGTGTGGTGTGGTAGTATACATCTCAAGACATGGGAACTTCTTCCCCTAAATCATATATGGTATTGTAAACCAGTGTTACCACAATAAAAAATAAAATAAAATGGTCATCTTACCCAGAGCAATATGTAGATTCAATGCAGTTCTATCAAAATCTCAATGGCATTCTTCAAAGAAATAGAACAAATATTGATGAAATTTATATGGAAAAATCAAAGACCCCAAATAGCTAAGCAATTGAAAAAGAGAATGAATTGAAGAATGAAAGTATCACTCCCAGACTTCATATTATAAAGCTACTGTGATCAACATAGTACAATGGTAGAATAAAAGTAGACATGCACAACAAAGGAATAGAATTGAAGGCCCAGAAATAAACCCAAACTTAAATATGTTCAGTTAATCTACAACAAAAACTAAGAGAAAACAATGGTGAAAATCCTTTCAACAAATGGTGTTAGGAAAACTGGACAGCCACATGCAAAGAGTAAAACCAGACCACTATCTCACACACCAGACACAAAAATGAACTCAAAATGGATTCAAGATTTCAATATAAGACCAGAAATCTCAAAATATATACAAGAAAATAAAAGCAAAACACTCTGTCACATTGATTTCAGGGATATCTTTGTGGCCTTGACTCTAACACAAGGGAAATAAAAGCAAAAATAAACAAAGGGACACCATCAAACTAAAAAGCTTCTGCAGAATGAAAGAAAGCATGATTAAAAGACACCCTACTGGGCCTCCCGTGGTGGTGCAGCGGTTGAGCACTGGGCTGTGAGGCTGCCTGCAGCCTCTGCAGCGCTGGTTCATTCCCAGCCACCAGCGAGGGTCCCACCAAAAAAAAAAAAAAAGACACCCTACTGATTGGGAGGAAATGTTTGCATATCATGCATTTGACAAGGGATCAACATCTGACATCTAAAAAGAACTTATTAAACACAACAGAAAGATAACAAAAAATTGCACAAAAGCTAAACAGACACTTCTACAAAGAAGACAAAGAGATGAACAACAGTCACATGAAATAAAAATGCTCATTATCATTTATCATCAGGAAAATGTAAATCAATCCACAATGTGATAACATCTTACATCCGTGAGAATGACCATATCAAGAAGACCAGAAGCAAGTGATGGTGAAGATATGGAGAAAAAGGAACCCTTACACTGTTGGTAGGAAAATGGACTGGGCCAGATCTTATGGAAAATAGTGTGAAGTTTTCTCCAAAAATTGAAAATATAGCTATATCATCTAGTCCCCTCCTAGTTATCTACCCAAAGAATGCAAAAACATGAATTTAAAGGTATGCATGCACTCCTACATTCATGGGCAGCACTATTTGCAGTAGCCAAGTTATTGAAACTACCCAAGTACCAAAGGACAGATGTCAGTAAAGAAGGTGTGGTGTATATATACACAATGGAATACTACTCAGCTATAAAAAGTGAAATCTTGCTATTTGTAGCAACATGGCTGGAACTTTAGGATATTATGCTAAGTGAAATAAGTCTGAAGGAAAAGTGCAAATACTGGTTGATTTCACTCATATGTAGAATATTAGGAAACAAAACAAAGAAATAGACAGAAGTAAAATAAAACAAACCCTAACAACCTGACAATGAATTGAGGCTACCAGAGGAAGTGTGGGTGGGGGTGCAGAAAAAAGCAAAAGGAGGCCCATTGAAACCAAAGTTACCTCAATAAAACATATCACAGTAAAAAAAGTCACAGAAGGGCCTCCCTGGTGGCTCAGTGGTTGAGCACTGGGCTGCTAAGCTGCCTGCAGCCTCTGCAGCACCAATTCTATCTGGCGAGGGTCCCACATGGCACACAGACCTCTCCTGCTACGTCCACTGCTCCCCTCAGCAGAGTACTTCGATCCTTCTGCCTGTTCTGCTCCCTGCTCTGGCTCTGGTGAATTTTCTCACCCTCCCATGCTTCTGACTGTACCCAGTGCTTGTATAAATAAATAAATAAATCTTTAAAAAAAAAAAAAAAAAAGACAACACTGCAAAAAATTAAAAAAGTCACAGAAGTTAAAACTCTTGTCATAGTACATTTGTACAGAAAATATTAAAAAGAACACATTTTATTTTACCTGTTTCAAAATCCTTATATTGATAGTTCATATTTTTGTCCACAGAAAAGAACCAGAAGTGAAGTCTCTGACAAAGTCCTCCGGAAAGTAACTTTTATTAACAACACTTGGACTTACTTTACTGTGATTACTTATATTCTCTCTCTGCCAGACCCCCAGGAGTTCCTTACTCTCTGGTTACTCTATACCTAGCTTCGGAGCCATTAATGGAAATTACCATTTGAGAATTCCTACCAATTTATGCCTTGAGGAACTTGTTCTCCAGGTATTTAGATTTGTCAGTGTTAGTCTGGAGGACCCTCTCTCTCCAGATTTCAGCATGTTTTGCTGTGCTGCCCAAGTCTCTGGTGAGTTGAAGGAAATTAATTAATGTTCTGTTTTTCCAGTTCTTTTTCATTGTAAGGATGGGAGTGACAGTTTCTCAGCTCTTATATGTGTTTGAAATTTTTCATAACAATAAGAAAAAGATAAAGGAAGAGAATATAAAATTTTTTCTGAAAATAATCGTAGTGCTATCAAGCAGTATAACAAAAGAGCACAATTAAAAGAATTATATTTTTAAACAAACAAGCATGTAGATTCATGTAATATTGCTTATTATGTGATATAAAATGTAAAAAAAAGACATTCACATAACATATGTTATAATTGTGCCTGTGTCAACTATATACTTATGGGAAACAACTGAAAAAGAGGCAAAAATTGATTCTGATATGCCCCTGTAGGAGTGTGTGTCTCCCATTGCTCCTGTCTTGCCCACTGCTTCCCCTCAGCAGTGTATTTCAGTCAATCCACCTGTTCTGTTCCCCACCCTGTCTCTGGTGAGTCCTCTCACTGCCCCCCCCTACATCTCTGGCTTGTACCCCAGTTCTTGTATGTGTAAATAAATAAATCTTTTTTTTAAATCACATCTGTAAAGTCTTCAGGGAAGGCATTGGTATTTCCATGTGCTCACCCAACAGATGTGTGTGGGCAAAACCATGAAAGGATAGAGACAGGAAGACTCGAACAACCTGAAAGTTAAAAAGATTATTCCCTTTATAGAGAAAATTTAATGACTGAGATTATTTTATATCAAAATCACAAAGCAGCCATTTGAAGAAAGTTGAATTTAGTCACTTTGAAATGAACTTTATCCTAAGGTCCAGACTGAATACATTTCTTACCTCCATCATAAATAGAATCATATGAAGTCAGTCTGAGGGGTATCATAGAAATAAAGAACAGAAATATTTAGGCTAAAGCCACCAAATCCTGTTCCTTGTTTCTGCATTTAAATGTCACCCAGAATTTCAAATAATATATTCCCTAAATGCATTGGATTATGGGACCATAAACTTAAGTGTTGCCATTTAGAAAGTAGAGTGTGAATACCTCTCAGAATATCAAAAACACAGAGGGTCTTGAAGCTGGGGTCGATGAAGATACAGGATGACAAGAGATACACAGACTTGAGCAGAAAATTTGTTGCTACATTTTCCACACTTCAATTGCTAATAAAAACTTGGTAATGATGGTAGAAGTCCTTTCTGGAAACACTTATACATTGGTAATGACCCATACTGGAGAGATAAATCCAGTATGTAGCCTTGCTTAAGTAAAAGAAATTCTTATTACCTCATTTGTCTACTAATAAGTGTGTCTTTGGAGGGTCCTTTAAATATTATTGATATGGTGAGTGATAAAAGAAGACTGTTATAGCCTGAAAACACTGAATAACTTACCTTCATTATAGAACATGTCCACTGAAGATTTCTCATTTTGCATGAAAGGTAGAATCAAGGTTCAGGAAAAGTCTCTTTTTTTTTTTTTTTAAGAAGAAAAATATCCTTGATAATTTTTTTTTTAATTCAGCATTGTTCACTGATATTTATTAGCTGCCCTCCTTTATGAAGCTGTTATGTCAGCTTTAAAAGCTTGCTTGACACAAGTCTATTCTACCCTTTCTTTGAGGGATGAGCTGTCTTGACTTAGAATTTATTCATTATTTATCACATATTTCCTAAATGCTAATATATGACGTGCAGTGTGCTGTACATCAGCTGGAAATTATTCAAAGCAGAACTCTGCCCTCATGTAAAACTTTCATCCAGTTCCACCAGTATCCCTCTTTTAAATTGTAAGTTTCATAATCTTTTCATTTTCTGAGTTCTGTTTGTTGGTTGCCTGAGATCTGACTGTAGGTGCTTGCAAAATATTAACTAAGTAGAATTTCAACTTTCAATTTCTTCCTCATATCATAGTTGATTGCATAGGATTCTTCCTAAACTAGTGACTGAGGAACGACAGCATGACAGAGAAGTCTGACTCTCCTTCTAGGGCACACAACTAGACTACATTTCCCTGTCTCCCTTATAGTTACGACCATTTGACTAAATTCTAGCGAACAGGATATGAGAAGAAGTGGGCCACTAGCTGCATACCATCACCTAGACTGGTTGTAGCCTTTTATAACAGATATTCCACACTGTTGGATGTTGACACCTGCAGAAGTCAGCAAAGTCCCCATTAGGTGTCACGGAATTAGTGTGAAGATACCTCTTCTGTTCTCCCACATCTGCCTTAGACAGTTAGAAATGAAAAATAAGCTTCTATTGTATATATGCCATCACTTACCTTTGATCTATTATTATACCAGCAAGTTAATCCAAATTAATAATTGTCTTTGAACCTTGTACATAGAAAACTTTAGGATGCTAAGTGATAGAATTGAATGGCTAGAAAAAAGAAGTCTCCTTTTTGTATTGTAAACCACAATGACTGCAGTCAGTGGATGGCTGCTTTTGCTAGAAAACACCCAAGATCAAGCATGCACAGATTTCACTCTCATTTAGATGTTTTATAGTCAAGCAAGTGATTGCAAAAGTGAACAATCAATTATATGAAGTGGCTTTTTTTTTTTTTTCCTGTACTAAGGTATTCAAAGTCAGGGAAAAACTGTACACATTTAATCTTTCTGAATTGCCTGGGCTCACTGTGGAAGCTGAAGTTTGTCTAGACCTAACCAGGATAGTTGCCTAATTTAATAACAGCCCTGTTTTTACCTCTCTTTTTATCTATACTTCTTCTCTTTGTCTTCTACTAATTTACCTCAAAGGACTGGAAATGGCTTTCAAAGTCCCATTCACTCTGTATCCAAAATATAATTAACTACGTTTTGAAAGAAGATAAAGCTGGCATTATCAGGCACACACCCCCACCCCACCTACATATATATATATATATATATATATATATATATTACAGTCCTGCACTAGCTCACCAATAAATTAAATAAATTACAGATTACTTTCTAAGAAAAACATTCATTTCAGAGAAGACTGCATATTTTTTCTATCACTTTGTGATTTCATAGTAAATGGATATGGTTTAGCTAGAGTACTTGGACCAGAAAATAAATGACTCCTGCTCATCCTGTGGGTGCCAACTATGTTCAAGCATGAGGGGTTGCTGGCCCGCAGTGCCAACATACAGCACCTTCATAGGGAGGCCAAGGCCCTCATGCTCCAGTAGTACCAGACGGCGCTCCGATGAGGCGGGCTGCTTCTGGCAGGTGGTAGCACAGGAGGTAGTAAGTGAAAGCAGCTCAGCATAAATAGTTCCAGTGAAATACAAGAATAATATTCTGGCGTCCCCAACTCATTTTCTCTCATTCATGACTCACAATAAACACATATTCTAATGGGCAAATGGCTAAACTACCCCAAAAGAAATGAAGATTCATCTCCAAACTCGATGGGGAACTCTTTGCCTTTCTGGAAACTATTCCCTCTCTAGTTAAGTGAAGTTTGAACAGATACGATTCTCTCCTCATTGACCTTGGAAATCTGTTGGCCATTCTGGTCATCTCTTTAGACCAGCTGCCATCTTCATATCAAAAGGGGATTTGGAGCATTCCATGGGTCAGAAGAAGGTATTGTGTTCTGGACCATTTCTAATCCATGAAAAGTCCTAAGTGTGTGAGACTGATGAGGCCAACAAGAGAGAGAAAGAGTGGAAGACACAGAGAAGCAGAAGCAAAGACAATATTTGACTTGGGGGTTGTGGGGTGGGGGATGGGGTGGGGAATGAACTAAGACCCAAACTTTCATAGACACTAACAAAGTATAAGATCTCTAAATACTAGAAGCTTCACTTTCAGTGTTGAAATATATAAGTTCATGGTTTTATGTTTAGGAGATCAAGATGAAAATTTACAAAGGTGCTTTTCACATTTAAAATATATGTAGTTGAGTAGGGTCAAAATAAGGGGGGGGGTGTGCAATTGTATGGGAATATAACCAAAATGAAAATGCATACATTGTGCAAAAATGAAAAATGATGTAAGAAATATATAAAATAAAATATTAAAAAAATAAAATTAAATATATTAGTTGAAATTTGGTGATGAATATAAGAGAATTTAGAATACCGTGCTCTCTAATTTTGTATAGGTTTAATATTTTCCACATAAAAATATTGAAATAGCATTAAAAAGTATTTCTAATCCCTTTACTGTGCTTGTTTTTTCATTTCTATTCTTTTATTGTTGTGTTTTTCAGAAATGTCCCTATTTCCACAATAGAACTAATATAGGCTGTACAGCTCAGCAATAATGAAATCTGTTTTTCATGTAAAGGAGAGGAAAACAAAACAAACAAAAAACTCAGAAAAAAGAAATTTAAAGTTTTGGGAAGTCATTACTCATGGGCTATAGTAATTGATGGAAGTGTCATTATTTCATTTAGAGGTCCAAAATTTGTCAAATCTCACAATTTGCATCTAAGTGACAGACTATATGATATGAAGATATGTAATGAAACCAGCTGCATGGAATAGAAAACTCTGCCTTTTAAATTTATTCACTGCAAAATTTACCAGGTCTGTTTAGGTAAATAGAATCCAAAGTGATAAGCAGCACAAACATCAGAGGTTAAACCTGATCTATTTTAGTAGGTCAGAATTTCAAGTTTGATTAAATTTTGCACTCCCCTGTTGCCTGATTTCTGCTCAGCCTAGACTAATTACTTTCAGGATTTTACTAATTGGGATGACTAGCAAAGAGAATTTGTTGTGTGGCTCATTTTTCTTAATATTTTCAATATTTAGCATTCAAAGTTTATAAAGGTATAGTAAATTAGATTCATATTCACAAAAAAGGCAACACACAGATCCCACAACTTAGCATTTCAAGGTCATCATTGACCCTCCAATCTTCCAAAGACCACTTGAGAATATATTACTAAATTCTGCATATAATTATAACTTGGCCATAGAAAAGTTTTCATCCATAGGGATTCCTGGTAAATTGCTCTTTCTTGGCATTCTTTTTGCCCATGAAATGAGGAAAGCTGAACTAATTCTTCTTTTAAATTGAGATGCCCCCTGAGGTGGCAAAATCTTAACAATGAGGCATAACAACCATATGAAAAGAGATTGCCAATAAGAGACTTTAAGCTAAAAAGTTGGGAAAACATAATCCTATAAGCTTACTACTGAAATCAGATCCCAAACTTGCCATGTGATACAGGCTACATGTCCCGCAAGTGTAGGAGGATGCTGCCATCATCTGTCACTCTTAACTGAGCCTCACAGTGTCCCAGCGTTCCAGAACCTCAGACTCCAGAATCAGAGACCCACAGCCTAAAATTTTGGGATACTTACACTACCCACTCTATAATAGCCCACCTGGAAAAGCAAGTGATTGATAAGTGAATCAACTAGGCAATCAAAGAAATAAACACATCATCACAGATTTAGTACCACCATATGATTTATGCATGGTAATTTATCTCCAAGATCCCATTTAATTCTAAAAGCACTGTGAAACAGGTGATCTTATCCCCACTGATCTATGTGGTTTACATATAAGAATGCATTGATTTTTTTTTCCCACAAAAACCCTATGTAATAAACTTTACCATAATATCATTACAAATGGAAAGTTAAGGTACAGAGAGGTTAAGACAGTGGCTCAAAGTCATTAAATAAAGCCAAGTAAGCTGGCCAAGTAGTCTTTGCTCTTATTAGTATATTATAATGTCTTTAGAAGTAAAGGTGAATCCGGACTAACAGAACTAACTAAAGAAGTTTGAAATAGGTAATAACCAAAGTGGTAGCATTTTTGTGTAAAACTTATTTGTTAAATGTGACTCGCACTCATATGGTCTCAGTACAATCACTTGAAGGCAGTACACTATACAGTTAATAGAGTTCTGGCATCAGCCCAATGAAGATATGAGTCCCTGGCAGCTCTGCTATCTCAGGGTCCCAGTTCATGACTGCAGAAGACATCTACTTCTTCATCTGTCAAGTAAAGATAATAACACTCCCCATCTCATAGAAATGTTTTGAGAATTAAATGGGATGATGTATATGCTAAATTTAGCATGCTGTCTTGCACATGTAGGCACTTAAAAATATTATATTTTTGCAAAATTTACTGTTAATATTTTATTATGAATTTTACAAAGCTTATGAAATTGGCTGTGTAAGTGTTAATCTAGAGTAGGAGGAGAATGGCGGAGAAGTTAGAGAATACCATGCATGGAGATTTAGAACCCCCTCTTCTCCTGGAGGGTAGCAGCCAACCCAAATCTTCCAAATTGGACCATGACATTTTTTCCTTTACAATAGTGAGTTGCAAGTTATATACCCCCATATTTACTAATAATCAAAAGATATGGCTCCATTAATCTTAGTGATCAGGACCACATAGCAGAATCACATTGGAAGGCAGCACAGAGAATGGGTCAGTCTTCTCTCTCAAGGACTGCTAGTTGGGATGATTACTGACACACATGCATTTCTTTCTCTTCATAAACAAAATATGTTCTTTAATAAAATATTGTTATTGTTATATGGTCATTATATAAGAAAGAATTTGCTCCTGGGAGGTAACAGCTATCTCCTGGTAGTCTCAGAAGGACAGGAGTATCTTTGTTATTCATGGTGGACCCTGACAGTTTATGTAGATAAAGTGATTCAGGATGAGTGCTCACCACATCAGCCCCATCACATGATTAGATAATTGCAGTTTTGAGTCTCATGATATCAGCCCAACCTTCATGGAAGAGAGATAGAGATCAGGTTCAACTAAGTGGCCAGTAATTCAATCAATCATGAAGCTAGAATGAGACTCCAATAAACACTCTAGATATTGAAGTTCAGGTGAGCTCACTGGTTGCTGATACACACAGATGAGAACATTCTAAGGCCTTGGCAGTTTCATATTTGCAGTGATACCAGAACTTACTTTTGGGTCTCTTCTTTTGGCTAGTCTTGATTTTGTGTTCTTTATAATGAAACTGTAATCCTGAATTCTTCATTTGTTTTGTAGGGAGATGATCAGAGTGAGGCTGGAGGCCCGGGTGTGAGAGAATTCACCAGAGGCAGAGGAGAACAGAAAAAGCACTTATTGAAATACACTGGTAAGAGAAACAACAGGTGACATGAGTGAAGTCTGCTACACAAGAAAGATTTGGATTTCCCTTTTATAAACTATTTTGGTGGACTCTTCACTACTGGGGGAGTCAGTCTCTGCTGGTTGTTATCTACTGGGACATCAGGTCTAGGTGGACCTTCCCTACAGGAAGGAGATGTCCTGCTGGGATCTGTTTGCCCAGAATTCTTTATATCCCCCTATTGGTCATGTGGACCCATGGCTGGGTTCCCATGGCAACTCTACTAGTTCCCCTTTCTTTTCTATTTTGTGTCTCCCAGCATTGTTCATTGGAGTAAAGTGCAATTTTAATTTTATTAAATGATTCCCTGACGATTTAGTTGATTTGTTCCGGTAACTTATCAAACCTGAGGGGGTAATGGAAACACTAAAGTTTGTAAATAGTTGATCCAAACTGAGAGTGGCCTGGGAATCCCTGAACTTGCTTTCAGGTGGAATATGAAATCAGGGGGAGCTTGTGGGGAACTTATCCTAACCTGTGACCTTAACCTGTGAAGTCGGCCCTAATTCTGCATAGTTAGCATCAGAGTTACAATGCAATGATCAAGTGAAGAAGTAAGTATGAAATGGCTACTAGAAGTAAGAAAATTATGGAAAATGAGGTATATTTTTAAAGTTTTCTAAAAGAAAAGGATCTGCTTAGCTTTTGAGAAACATAATCTTTCTTTTAAATGCTTTACTTCAGCTTGGAGTTGCTTAACCATCTTTATTCACATTCATTTGCATGACTCACCTTGTAGACAGCAACCCATTAAAAGTCTTGCAGGCACTGTGGGCACTCCAGGCTTTCAACTAACTAAGCCTTTAAATAAATGTGATTTTATCCAGACAAAAGTATCCATGTAACAAGACTTATTTATCTAGCTTCTCTCAGCTTGATTCCCAACTTTTTAAAGCTATGCAGGAAGATGCTAGTCTCTATCAGTTATCATAAATTATTTTATCCAATCATTCATTCATAAGACTCATATATGTTGGTGTAAGGGCAGGACCAGGACACAGTGCAGGTTTTCTGATCCCATGCAGACCGGGTAAAGGAGTAGTCAGAGTCCTCAGTGATTTTGCAGGTTTTTATTGGGGTTCAGCGGGTACGTGGCAGGCAGGGGTGCTGGGGGGCCGGGAGGCTGGCAGTCCTCCCAGCCCCCAGCAAGTCTTCACTATCTGGGCCTTCTCCGGCCTTCTCTCGGCTTCTCTTCGGCTTCTCTTTCGGCTGCTGCTTCGGCTTCTGCTGGCGTCCCTATGATGCTGCCCTTAAAAGCACAATCTTAGCTCATCTGTATCCCATCTACCTATGTCCACACCCTATTCCAGGTGCCCGCCATCAGGCATGCATTCAGGATAAGGATCCATCATCTATCCTGATGGCAGGAGGGCAGAAAAGCCTGACATTTTCTTTACCCTACAGTTGGCAAACTTCTATGTGCCCTACACAGGGCCAGCAATAGTTAAGGAAAGTCACACTTGATCTCAAATTTCTGAAGCTCTATTTGCTAGTTCTATGACTGTCAGCAAATCATTTGCCCTTTCTGTAAGATAAGGAAAGTTAGATCACATTATTGAGATTATAGAAGTTCTGTCCAATTCTAAATACTATTGATTCCTTGAGACATCCTGCAGTTCCTGGGAGACTGAAGTTTGAGGCCCTTCTTCTTCACTGTGTGTTTGCCAGCTCTCTAGTGTGTCTTCCCTAGGCCCATTCTCAAACCCCCCTCCTAGTTCCATAAATCTGCATACGAAAGGACCAGACAGCTGTAGCTCTCAACAGCTTTGGTTTTCATCACTGCCTGTGTCATCCTGCTCGCTGAAGCTGCTTTTTAAAGGGGCCAAGCCTCCTTTAAACAATTCTAAATATTTTTGAAGTTACAAACCAGAACATAACAAGCTTACAAATAGATAGAACATTAGAGTTTTTCCACAGGTGGTTATACTAACAAGAGGACTTCTCTGTGGGAGTTATTCTGTGATGCAGGCTGATCGTAGGGGGATCTGAGCAACATTGGAGAAGGTGGGATAATGCTAGGCAGTAAGAAAAGCTTAGGGAGATGGTAACACATGAAAGGAAGCAAGAGGAAGAGAAGAAAAGCATCTTAAGAGAGGCTATTCTGAGTGCCACCCCACTCTGCTAGGTGTGCTTTTATACAGATTTAAACTTTTCCACATGACCAGAAAAGAATCATAGCTGTTATAAGAAATAATACCAACACTGAAAGGCTATTCCTGCTAGAACAGCAACGACTACTTCTGGTCTTGCTAAACATAAGTTAAAGGTAGAGAAATAGACATCCACATATTTACATCATACCACTCTTAGAATTCTTTACATGCCAGCCACCTCCCACATCCTGTCTTAAGGTATTTTACTGATTTAGAGACAATGAATTATTCTGTTGAAAGAGAAGTAGGCTTTTTTTTAAATTTTTTTTTCAAAGATTTATTTATTTATTTATACAAGCACTGGGTACAGTCAGAAGCACAGAAGCATGGGAGGGTGAGAGAATTCACCAAAGCCAGAGTGGGGAACAGAACAGGCAAACCGACGAAATACACTGCTGAGGGGAGCATTGGGCAAGGCAGTAGAGGTCTGCCACACCATGTGGAACCCTTGCTGGCAGCCGGATAGAACTGGCGCTGCAGAGGCTTCAGGCAGCTTTGCAGCCCAGCGCTCAACCACTGCACCACCAGGGGAGGCCCAGAGAAGCAGGTTTTTTTTTTTTTAAATACCAAGAGAATAGAAACAATTGTTTGTTTTTAAATAACAGCATATGTATACTATACATATAATGTGAGATTTACATTTCAAAGTTTAAAGCTCATTGTCAAAGAATGGACATTATCTCCAATATGACCTTGAGAAACCACTGCCAAAGGCTCACCTACACAAGTTTTACAGCCCCTTTAATTGCTCTGAATAAATAACATTTCCCTTTGAAATGTGAAATCAAAACACCTCTAAACACTGGCAATTGATGTCTGACTCCAATATATTGTGATGTCTGACCCTTGTTTATATCTGGTTTTTAGTTCCTTGAGTTTCATTTTGTTGTAGTTTCATTTACTTGTTCCTAAAAGAGCAAGGATAAGGCTGAAGAAATTATGTCCTCACATAAGTAAAGAAAAGATATAGTATGTGAATATATTGTAAAATTTTCTGGGACAACCTCCATTCCCCCAACCCATCTAACAGGCAAGAGAGCAAAGCTGTCTTCACAGGCTCCATTCTGTTTGCAGGAATCTGCTGCCTGGAGGTACAGCCAGTCTTTTCACACCAACCATCAAAGAGCAAAATAAAGAATATTTAAGGATGGGCACATAGTGTTTGCATCTCTGCAATGCATCCTTTAGGAAGGAGGAAATTGAATCTTGCCTTGCCTTCCTCTATCAGCATATCTTTAGGACAACATAAAACTAGAAGTCCCTCTGGTCAAGAATTTACATTTTTAATGTCAATGACTCATTGCTCCTACCTATATAAACTAAATTCAAACTTGTGTTTATCAGAACAACCCTCACAGAATAAAATCTGTCAGTCTCCTTCCTGGGTTTAATGTTCATTTTGATTATCTAATAACCTCTTTGTTTAACTATCATTGAAGGCTCCCTTTCCCCAACCTCACACACAGGACTTTATTAAAAGGACAGCAATTGGAGCTTCTAAGAGGGATCAAATTCAGGATTTGTTCAAAGGAATATGAAACATATAATCAGACACCTACATGCTTCATTTATATGATAGCAAACACTAGATCCATGTCCTTTCATTGAGGACCATCGTGTGGAATAGGACCCATGGGACAATAGAAAATGTACAATCTTTGAAATCTAGAAGACTGAGAATTTAGTCCCCACTCTCCACATAAAAATCGTATAGGTGCAGGCAAGTTAATTAACCTATACTGACCTCAGCCATCATTGTCTGATATTTAAAAGAAGGAGGAAACAAAAAGGAAGAAAGAGCAAGGAAGGAAAGAAAGAACAAAGCAAGGAAAGAAGGAAAGGTGAAAAGTAGAAAGGAACCCATCATTCCTACCTCATAGAGTGATAATGAGAGTTATATATTTGAAAGTAGTATATTCAACACAAAATGTTATATACATCAGACAATGTTTAATTCTCCTGTATACTAAGAAAGTAGCTAAGAAACAAGCTATGCTTGCTGAAATTCTTAATAAGATCAGCACATTAAGATCTGAATCTCCATCCCAGGACAACTGTAATTTGCTCTTCTTGAATGGCAGGAGAGATCTAATTTTCTAGGACATTCAGCTGAAACTTCTGCCCCTCCAAAGAATGTACCTTTTCTTTTGAGTGCCTTTCACAGATTACAGACCTCTAGGTTTGACTTTCAGGTGAAGATGTTTTTCTCTGCAGTCTATAGTCCTGCACAGGTTAGAATGCTAGTCATCAGTCTGTATGATAAGTACAGTCCTGTTGACAATGGTCCCTGAACTAGAATAGTAGGAGGTGGGTGTGTGGTGATGGTCCCACTGCACACTGGCACTGTTAGTTCTAGTTTGGTGTTTGGTAAAGAGAATATGAGTCAGGACACAAAGCCTCGCAATAAAGAGGAACTAATGGAGGTCATTAGGAAAGAACACCTGTCGGTGAGAAATTGCTAAGCTTGCATTGGCTACAGCCAGCCATTGCTCCCAATTGTTATTCACAACAATGGAGATCTTCTGGACTGTGAATGCCAGTAATGATGGACGGCAATAAAATTTGCAAATGAGTTTTCACATTGTCTAATAAAATTCTATGACATTGTCAATCTGTGTTGACATAGACCTACACAGGACTAGATGATAAAATGTTGTAATGGTAAGTTAATTGTTTCCTTGGGTTTACATATTTGTCTTTTATTTGTATGGCCCCAGGTGCAACTGGCTTTCTTTAAAATGACAGTAAAGATAGTAGTCAATTCTAAATCTCTAGCAGTCAAATGTCTTATTACAGAAAACATTTCAAGCTAACAGGGCTACAAATTGGCAATAAGATGAAAGTCTCAATAAGTGCTTCTGAATTTGGTGGTATTGAGAAACCAGAGTTGTCTCAAACATGGTTCAAAATAGTACATTTTAAGAAAACTTATAAACAAAAAAGTAAATATAGTCACAAAATTTGTATAATAGGTTAGACCTGTTATAAAGATACCATTTTGAAAAAGAATTAGAAAAGTATATCATGACCTTAAATTAATCTCAGAATACATCATTTTTTAAAAAAGATTATTTATTTATACAAGCACTGGGTACAGTCAGAAGCACGGGAGGGTGAGCGAATTCACCAGAGCCAGAGTGGGGAATAGAAAAGGCAGACTGATGAAACATACTGCTGAGGGGAGTAGCGGGCGAGACGGGAGAGGTCTATCAAGCTATGTGGGACCCTTGCAGTGGCCAGGGATAGAACTGGTGCTGCAGAGGCTGTGGGCAGCTTTGCAGCCCAGCGCTCAATCGCTGCGCCACCAGGGAATCCCCAGAATACATCTTTTTAAAAGCATAGTTTAATTCACAAATCACTTTGGAAGATGTAACCTTGCAATGAGAATCTATAAAAGACTGAGGTTTATTGAATAAGTACCTCATGTTTATTTGATTTTACGTGCTCAGAATAAAAATTACTGAAAAAAAACAAATAATTGTGGAGATAAAGAAGGGACAAGGAAAAAATTAGGTTTATATACACATGAACTCTACATGGTCAAAATATTTGTTTAATTTACCATGCTACTCCCATGGACTAGATAAGATCAAGCATATAATAAATGTTTAACAAATATTTCCTGAATAAACATAAAAACTCAGGATAATAAAATTTGACCTGTTGTTTAGACATGATGTTCATCTAAATTATTATTATTTTGTAATTTTTAAAAAGATTTATTTATTTTTATACAAGAACCGGGGTACAGGCCAGATGCATGCGAGGGTGAGAGGATTCACCAGAGACAGAGTGGGAAACAGAACAAGCAGACTGAAGAAATACACTGCTGAGGGGAGCAGCGGGCGAGAAAGGAGAGGAATACATCAAGAAGACATAACACTCATTAACATACACTCGCCAAATGAAGGAGCACCAAAATATATGAGACAACTGGTATCATCTCTGAAAAAAGACATCAGAGAAAATATATATGTAGTAGGAAACTTCAATACACCACTATCAACAATGGATAGATCAACGAGACAAAAAATAAGTAAGGACACTAAAGCTCTAAAAAAGGATTTAGACCTCATGGGCTTAACTGACATCTACAGAACACCAAACCCAAAAAAAATCTGAGTACACATTTTTCTCAAGTGTACATGGATCATTCTCCAGGATCGATCACATACTGGGACACAAGACAAACATCAACAGATACACCAAGATTGAAAACATACCAATCATCTTCTCTGACCATGAAGGTATCAAACTAGAAATAAACCATAAAAGAAGGCAAGGATCCTTCCTACCTCATGGAGATTGAAACCCATACTACTGGAAGACCACTGGATTAATGAGGAGATCAAAGAAGTAATTAAAAAATACTTTGAGTTGAATGACAAGGAGAACACCAATTTCCTAAATGTATAGAATGCAGCAAAAGCAGTAATAAGAGGAAAATATATAGCAATACGGGCTCACATCAAGAAACAAGAAAGCAATTAAAGAAACAACATAATCACACCTCTCAAAGAACTAGAAAAAGAATAGCAAAAAACCCTAAAACCAGTAGAATAAAGGAAATAATAAAAATCAAACCAGAAATAAATGAAATCAAAACTAAAAAAAATCCAAAAGATCAATGAAACCAAAAGTTTGTTCTTCAAAAAATTAAATAAATAACTCAAACCCCTAGCCAGGCTCACAAAGGAAAAACTGGAGAAAGCACAAATAAATAGGATCACAAATGAAAGAGGAGAAATCACAACAAACACAGCAGAAATCAAAAGAATAATCAGAAACTACTATGAGCAGTTATATGCAACCAAATTCAACAATGTAGAAAAAATGGAAAAATTCCTACAAGTTTACAATCAAAAAGCCACATAAAGAAGAAATAGAACACCTAAACAGAACAATTACAAGCAGTGAAATTGAAATGATAATCAAAACCCTCCCCAAAAACAAAAGCCCAGGACCAGATGGAATTACAAATGAATTCTCCCAAACATTCAGAAACGAACTAGTGCCTATCCTTCATAAATTCTTTCAAAAAATTGAGAGGGAAGGGATAATACCAACATGTTCTGTGAAGCCAACATTACACTAATACCAAAACCGAACAAGGACAACACAAAAAAAGAAAACTACAGGCCAATCTCTCTAATGAACAATGATGCAAAAATCTTCAATAAAATTTTAGCCAACAGAGTCCAACAATATATCCATAAGATAATTCACCACAACCAAGTAGGATTTATTCCAGGGACACAAGGATGGTTCAACATCTGAAAATAAATCAATGTAATCAATACTTCAACAAAAAGAAATATAAAAACCATATGATAATATCAATAGATGCTGAGAAAGCTTTCAACAAAGGACAACACCCATTTCTGATAAAGGCCCTTGAAATTCTTGGGATACAAGGAATACACCTCAACATCATAAAGGTCATATATGACAAGCCCATAGCCAATATCATCCTCAATGGTGAAAAGTTAAAAGCATTTCCATTAAGATCTGGAACAAGACAAGGATATCCTCTTTCACCACTACTTTTCAATATAGTACTGAAAGTCCTAGCCAGAACAATAAGACAAGAGAAAGACATACAAGGAATCCAAATAGGGAAGGAAGAAGTTAAACTATCACTATTCACAGATGATATGATAATATATATAGAGAACCCCCAAAACTCCACAGAAAACTAATCAAACTAATCAGTTTAGTAAAGTGGCAGGATACGAAATCAACATGCAAAAATCAGTAGCCTTCCTATACACATCAATCTGAAGAGAAGAAATCAAGAAAACCATCCCTTTTATTATTGAAACAAAAAAAAAATCAAATACTTTGGAATAAACCTAACAAAAAAGGGAAAGGACCTATACAAAGAAAACTACAAAGCATAGTTAAAAGAAATAGAAGAAGACACAAAGAAATTGAAAGACATCCCCTCCTAATGGATTGGAAGAATTAACATTATCAAAATGGCCATCCTAATGAAAGCAATTTACAGATTCAATGCTATTCCAATAAAAATTTCAATAACATTCTTCAAAGAAATAGAACAAATATTGATGAAATTTATATGGCACCACCAAAAACCCTGAATAGCCAAAGCTGTCCTGAAAAATAAAGAAGGGAATGGAGGTATCACACTCCTAGACTTCAAACTATACTACAAAGCCATAATAATCAAAGCTGCATGTTATTGGAACAAGAACAGACAGACAGCCCAATGAAACTGAATAGAAAATCTAGAAATAAACCCACAGATTTAAGTCAAAGGAGCAAAGAATATGCAATGGAGCAAAGAAGGTTTGTTCAATAAATGGTGCTGGGAAAACTGGGTCACAACATGCAAAAGAATGAAGCTTGATTACTACCTCACATCATGCACAAAAACCAACTCAAAATGGATTAAAGAACTAAACACAAGACCTGAAACCATAAAATATATAGAAAGAATTATAGGCAAAATACTACATGACATACAACTCAGTAACATCTTTAAAACAAATCACCCAAAGCAGTGATAATGAAGGCAAAAATAAAGAGCTGGGATTACATCAAACTAAAGAGCTTCTGTCCAGCAAAAGAGACACCCTACCAATTGGGGGAAATTTTTTGCACACAGCACTAATGATAAAGGACTGATCACAAAAATCTATAAAGAGCTGATGAGACTCAACAAAAACAAGGAAAATAATCCAGTCAAAAAAATGGGCAGAAGAGCTAAAAAGAAACTTCTCCAAAGAGGAAATGCAAATGGCCAACAGGCATATGAAAAAATTTTCAACATCACTTGTAATCAGGGAAATGCAAATCAAAACTACAATGAGATACCATCTCACACCAGTGACAATGACTCATATTAAAAAAACTAGCAACAACAAATGTTGGCAAGGATGTGGAGAAAAAGGAACTCTCCTGCACTGTTGGTGGGAGTGCAAACTGGTCCAACCACTATGGAGAGCTGTGTGGAGATTTCTGGACCTACTAAACATAGAGCTTCCATATGATCCAGCAATTCCACTCCTAAGTATTTACCCAAAGGACACAGAAACATTAATTCAAAAGGGCATCTGCACCCCTATGTTTATAGCAAAACTATTTACAATGAGTAAACTATGGAAACAACCTAAATGCCCAAAAATAGATGACTGGATCAAGATGTGGTACATATACACAATGGAATATCACTCAGCAATCAAAAAAGATAAACTCATGCCATTTGCAGCAACATGGATGGAGCTGGAAGGGATCATGCTCAGCAAAATAAGCCAGAAAGAAAAGAAAAGTACTGGATGTTCTCACTCATAGGAGGAATTTAGAAAACCTAAATAAAGGGCCAGGAAAAAGACTAATTATAATAAAGTAAAATTCAAAATCAACAAGCAACTATAAACCAGAGACACACTACACTACGGGGTGGGGGCGGGGAGTAGGATCAAAACGGGGTGGGGGGGCAGTGAGAATTGTATGGGCACTATAACCAAGATAAAAATGCATACATTAGATCTGCCTGGTGGTGCAGCTGGTTGAGCGCCGCACTTGAAGCTGTCCACAGCCTCTGTAGCACAGGTTCAATCCCGGCCGGCCGCAAAGAATCCCATATGGCATGGCACACCTCTCCTGTCTCACCTGCTGCTCCCCACAGCAGTGTATTTCGTCAGTCTGCCTGTTCTGTTCCCTGCTCTGTCTCTGGTGAATCCTCTCACCTTCCCGTGCATCTGGCCTATACCCCAGTTCTTGTATAAATAAATCTTTAAAACAAAAAAATGCATACATTGTGCAAAAATGAAAAATGATGTAAAAATATATAAAATAAATAGATAGATAGATATATGGATAGACAGATAAATAAATAAAAAAGAGCACTGAGACAAATGACAATGAAAAAAAAAAAATGACCACCTGGTTGCTGATAGCCAGTATGGGGTATCAGGAGTGGTAACCACCTCCCCTCTAACATGCTTTCTTGAGCTTCCTCCTGAAGCATCCAGTGTATTTTTACTAAAGAGTACAAGATTCCAGGGGAGATCTAATACAACAAAATAGGTGGACAAGAATATAAAAGACAACAACACAAGGCAAATTGAGATCTCAAAGGAACATGTCACCACAAAGAAGGAACAGCTATCTAGAACACAGCCACCAACATACGGAATACCTTATCTTCCTATCAGAGTGCCTTCTTAGACAAACAGAAGCTGCAGGAGTTTGCCAACATCAGACCTCCCACACAAGAAATATTGAAAGGGACTCTCCTACCTAAATCAAAAAGAAGAATCTCCACCAAAAAAATGAACAAGAAATTAGATAGAACCAGTAAACCAAAAACAAAATGATAATAACAAACCCTCGTATATCAAGAATCACCGTAAATGTGAACAGACTGAATTCATCAACCAAAGGGCATAGAGTAGTCAGTTGGTTCAAAAAAACAAACAAACAAAAAAACCTAACTTTTTGTTGCCCCCAGGAGACTCACCTGAACTCCAAAGATAAACATAAACTCAAAGTAAAAATTGAAAAACAATCCTATAAGAAATGGGGCCAAGAAAAAGGTATGGATAGCCTTATTTATATCAGATACAAAGAATTTTTTAAAATATTTAATAATTAGGATAACCAAAAAAACCACAACCAGCTTTCTGAAGTAAAAATAAATATGATATTATTATGTAAACACATGAATTCTATCTTTATATAATTTGCATGTGATTAGAATACATAAAAGAAAAATTGGGGTAAATTTATACAGGTTCTTGGAAACAAAGAACTAGTAGTCAAGTCCCCTTTCAGATTATAAAAGATAATGAGTTGCCCCCAGAATTAAGAGGAATAAAGTCTCTTAACTTCAATTTGAGCACCCAGATCAACTTCTTAGAACTTCTGAGGACCTCTCTTTGTGAGTTTCTTTACAATTTCTCAGACTAGGCAGATGGGCTCTAAATTCAGCCAAAAGGTAGAAATATGCTAGTCTCAAAGACAATTGCTACACAAGTGCTTAAAGACAGATTAAGAATATGAAAGGATTCAACCTGGACATGGTGGAGGCTGACCCAAAGGAAAATTGTTCAGGATATAAATCCAGCTGACTTTGCCTGGTGTCTACTTGTTGGCAGTCCCTCTTTTGAAATGCAACATTCAATTAAAGATGAGGTAGCTCTTTTTTCCTATACAAAGAGATTCCAAAATGATGGAAATATATCCATACTGCAAAAGCACCACCTGGAGGTGGATAGAATCCTTCTCCATACTACCCAGTTAATAAGGAGCCAGTTAACAAGTATCCTTAAAGGTGATCCTTTGAGAGGACACAGAAACATCAATTCCAAAGAACACCTGCACCCCTATGTTTATAGCAGCACTGTTTACAATAGCTAAGCTTTGGAAACAACCCAAATGCCCAAAAATAGATGACTGGATCAAGAAGATGTGGTACATATATACCATGGAATATTACTCAGCATTCAAAAAAGATAAACACATGCAATTTGCAGCAACATGGATGGCGCTGGAAGGGATCATGCTCAGCGAAATAAGCCAAAAAGAAAAAGAAAAATACCGGATGGTCTCACTCATAGCAGGAATCTAGAAAACTTAAATAAGGGACCAGGAAAATGAATAACTATAAGAAAGTGAAAATCAAAATCAACAAAAAACTATGAACCAGAGACACTTTTTGGGGGTGGGGGGCGGGAGGGGAGGGATTGGGGTCAGAATGGGGGGGTTGCAATTGTATGGGGAATATAAAAATAAAATTTATTATTTAAAAAATAAATAAATAAATCTAAAAAAAAAAAAAAAAGGTGATCCTTTGAGGTCATCTATGCTCTCAAAAAAGGGTCTAAGACCTCCAGTCATCATACATAATAAAATTCATCAGCTTTTATCTTCTCTGGTATCTGAAAAAGTTCTTACTCGAGCACAAAATTTGTCTACAATACAGTTTTGATCATGTCACTTTTATGAAAAAACCACAAGGATATCTGGCATTTTTCTAAGATCCATACACCTTCCTACATCTGGGTTTACATAGAACATTCTACATAACATAACATATGCTACATAACACCCTCTACAACCTTAAGACAGATGAAATAGCCTCTCTTCCTCATCATCACACATTTTCTACCCTGCCTAGGAACAGCAATACCTCCCCATCCTGAATGCTCATGTAACTTTGCACCTATCTCCATTCTATTAGAATTCTGTTTGAATTCAATAATCTATTTCTTTAAGTTAGACCTCTATTTACTAACTTATGACTATGTTAGACAAATTATTTTACTTCTATTATCTCAGTTTTCTGATCTATAAAATCAAGATTGGAATAGTTACTCATAGTTATATTTTGATGCACTATTCTTAGCCCTATTTTAGGCTTTGAGAATATAATGGTAATCAGGAATCAAATTTTGCTCTCTCCACCTCACATCCTAGTAAAAGAGTGAGGAAAGGAAAACAGACAATAAACATTTGAACAAAAACTAATTTCAGATTCTATTGAGAAGCACCATGATGAAAATAAATTACCATGATGTCGTATTGACTAAGAGAGAGAGTATTTTATACAAGGTAAAAAGGAAATACTTCACTGAGAAAGGGGAATTTCATTTGAGGAGCAGAATTGGGAATAGAAGCAGCCTTTGTATCTACATTCCAAGAAGTCTCAAAGACACTAAAATGAGAATGACCTTGGGTGTGTTCATAGAGGGCGAAGAAGACTACAGGTACTGACATTGACTAAACAAAAGGGAAAGGGAGGAGATAAGATCAGACATGAGCCAATGGCAGATCACTTGGGTCTTATAGGAGTTTAAATTTTATTCTGCAACAGAAAAACATCAAAGCATTTTAAGCAGTTGCTATAATTTGCTTTAAACTTTAAAAAGATCAATCTGGTTGCTGTATGGATGAGGGGTTTTATTGGAGGAGAGTAGAAGCTGAAAAGTCATTTAGGAAGGTATTTCTACAGCATGAGTGAGCAATGTAATGGCCTGGGTAGTGTTGTAACAGTAAATTTATGGAAGTCAGAATATATGTTGGAGGTAGGACCAAAATGAATCACCAATATATTGGATTTCAAGAGGGAAGGAAAGAAATTAATCGAGAATGATTGCTAAGTGTTGAACTTGAGGAGGTGGACAAAATTGAGGTGGGGAAAAATTGGGCAAAGTAGTAGATTTGACTGCAGAGTTTTCAACCTTAGTAGGATTGAGGTATAATCAGAGATTTGAATGGAGATGTGAAGTGGGCAGTGGAACAGATCAGTCTAGAGCTCATGGGAGAATAGAGGCTCAGAGTCTCCTCTTGAGCCTGTAGTCTCCCTTGAAAACCATAGAAATGTCAATATAAAAAGTCATGGAATTCAATTAACTTGCTTAGAAAAAGAGCAAATTTAGAGAAAATAAAAGAACTGAGGAAAAAGAAAAGCGTTCTAAAGGTTGCCAATATATAGACCTAGGAGAAAGCAAGAGTACAAGATGCCAAAAAAATGGAAAGGGAGTTCAGTAGAAAAAAAATAGCAGGGAAGTGTAGTGTCCTAATTCTGGATGTGATTGGAACAAGAACAGACAGACAGCCCAATGTGCTTCAAGAAAAGATATTAAACATCTGACATTGAAGAATAAGGGAGTGTTGAACAATGTTTTTGTGTTCTTTGGGTAGATCCCTTATAGCGGAATTGCCGGGTCATATGGTAGCTCCATTTTTAGTAGACTGAGGAACTTCCAGACAGCTTTCCATAGTGGTGGGACCAGTTTGAACTCCCACTAGCAATGTAGGAGAGTTCCTTTTTCACCACATCCTCACCAACATTTGTTATTGCTTGTTTTTTTGATATGTGCCATTTTTACTGGTGTAAAGTGGTATCTCAGTGTGGTTTAATTTGCATTTACCTGATTATCAGGGATGTTGAACATTTTTTCATATGCCTGTTGGCCATTTGCATTTCCTCTTTGGAGAAATGTCTTTTAAGTTTTTCTGCCCATTTCTTGACTGGGTTGTTTATTTTGTTTTTGTTGAGTTCTGTGAGTTCTTTGTATATCTTTGTAATCAATCCCTTATCAGTTGACTGGAATGCAAAGATTTTTTCCCAATCAGTGAGGTATCTCTCTGTTTTAGTTAATGTCTCTTTTGCTATGCAGAAGCTTTTCAGTTTGATGTAATCCCTGGTATTTATCTTTTCTTGACTTTCTTTGCTTTGGGTGATCAGTCTTTAAAGATGTTACTGAGATGTATGTCTTGTAGTGTTTTACCTATATTTTCTTCTATATATTTTATGGTTTCAGGTCTTATGTCCAGTTCTTTTATTCATTTTGAGTTGATTTTTGTGCATGGTGAGAGGTAATAGTCTAGTTTCATTTTTTTGCATGTGGAGGCATTGATTCAAAAGAACAACTGTACAACTATATTTGTTGCAGCACTATTTACAATAGGTAAAACCTGGAAACAACCCAAATGCCCAAAAATAGATGACTGGATTAAGAAGATGTGGTATATATACACAATGGAATATTATTCAGCAATCAAAAAGATAAGCTCATGTCATTCGCAGCTACGTGGATGGAGCTAGAAGGAATTATGCTCAGTGAAATTAGCCAGAAGGAAAAAGAAAAATATTGGATGGTTTCACTTATAACAGGAATATAGGGGAACCAAATAAGACATCAGTGTAAAAAATAATAATAACAGTACAAAACACAACAAAGAAAAAACAGACAATTATAAATTTGAGACACACTGCAGGGTAGGAGGAGGGAGAGGGATCAGAGGGAGGGAGGGAGGAGCACAGGGGATTGAGGTGATGGTGCACGGTGCCTTGGGGAAGGAAATTCTATGGGGACTCAACCTGAGGGGGTGAGGAGAAGCAAATATTGTTAAAAATAAAAACAAAATTATGTATTGTAAAAGATTAATGTAAAATAAAAAAATTTTAAATAAGTTAAAAAAAAAGAGAGTGTTGAACATTGTCTTTGACAAGAGGTAGGCCATTGTTTGTAGTTACTGGGAAGAATAATGTCTGATATTACTGGGTGCTGACTTAATGTCCATGGTCATGGAGCTGAAACGATTTCAGCTACCCTCGAGGTTTAATTCTCTCCATCAACTATCAGTTTCCCTGATCCAAGTTGGGAGAGGGACACAGTTGAATTTAAATAGATATGGACTCAGTTGGCAGAAAATCAAGGATTATATTTCTTCTGATCTCTAAAATGTTTCATGTAATACAACTAAAGTTTCATTTTATTTGAATCTAAATTTTCAAACTAATGATTTAAACTATTTTTTTTAATTCCACAAGATTATTTATGGTTGTATGCAAAAACAGCAATGAAGCAATGGGAAGAGGGTTCTTTAACAATTTTAAATGTTACTTAAACCACAAATATTGGACTAGAACTATCTATTAATCTGAAGCAAAAGTCCTGACTTAATTTTCCAAAATTTTTCACTAATATTTTGCTTTCCTTCCTTTTCCAGTTTTGATTTTTAGGAAGTTTAAAAGAATGAAATTTATAAGCTTGATGCCCTGCCAGGTGTGGTCAAGACATATTCAAGGTCACAGAGTTGCCACAAAAATTCTTTTAAAATAAGACAAAAGCGGGGCCTCTCCGGTGGCGCAGCGGTTGAGCACTGGGTTGCGAAGCTGCCCGCGGCCTCTGCAGCGCCGGTTCGATCCCCGGCTGCTCCCCGGCCACCAGAGGAGGGTCCCACATGGCGCGCAGACCTCTCCTGCCGCCCGCTGCTCCCCTCAGCAGTGTACTTCGGTCCTTCTGCCTGCTCTGCTCCCCGCTCTGGCTCTGGTGAATTCTCTCACCCTCCCGTGCTTCTGACTGTACCCAGTGCATGTATAAACAAAACAAACAAACAAATAAATAAATAAAACATGCCTCTATAAAAAAAAAAAAAAAAAAAAAAATAAAATAAGACAAAAGCAAGAAATTAATAGCAATTACTTGTCTCCATGAATAATTCAAAAATTACTCCCTCCCTCAACTCTGACATCTTATGGAAGGCAACATTTGTCTTTTTTTTTTTTTTGTTCATTTTAGGAAAGTCTAAAATTAAACCTACTTTAAATTCTAAAAATAAGTGGCTTAACTCCTGAAAATTTATTCAATCACATTTTAAACTCCAACATACATATTTCTAGACTTGTAAACATATTTGCATTCTTTTAAATTTAAGTAGAAATAGATTTGTTAAAATCCAGTTCTCAGAAATGTTCAGAAGAGTATCTATCATCTGTCTTTCTGTCTTGATTTTTTATAAGTTACATAAATGTTTTAATAAAATACTATGGAATGCTAGTTTGGAACAAGAATTAACATCTAACTCTACTTTTTTTTAAAGATTTATTTTTAATTTATTTATGCATACAAGAACTAGGGTGTAAGCCAAAGGTACAAGGGGTGGGTGAGAGGATTCACCAGAGACAGAATGGGGAGCAGGCCAGGTAGAACTCCTGAAATACACTGCTGAGGGGAGCAACGGCTACGCCATGTGGGTCAGCTCCCTGGCCGGGGATCGAACTCATGCTGCAGTGGCTGGCGATAGCGTGATAGTGGGGCACTGAGACTTTAATTCCTATGCCACCAGGGAAGCCCCTAACTCTACTTCTTATGGGACATTAATTTTCCCGTTATCTACAGTGGACAAAAATAAGTAGTTGTCATCCTCGGTATCAGGTATTGTTTAACTATGGCTAAATTCATTTTGTCATAATAAAGAAAACCAACTCGAATTCCAAACATTACAAGTGACAAAACATTTTACAGAGTATTCATTGTGTATGTAGACTGCACCTGAAGCATTCTGCTTTAATCTAAATGAAAAAGCCACAGTGAAGCCAAAAGTTATTTATTGTTGCTTCTTCTTTGACATTTCTTAACAGGACATAACAAATTGGTTAAATTAAAAAAAAAAAGGAAGGCTGGACAGACAGGCTTCCTTATCCATGTTTTCATGAAGTCCCACTAGCATCTCACACAGTGACCACAGTAGCAGCATCTCCACAATCGATAACAATGACTAGCATTTATTTACACAATGCTTTCTAGTTCACAAAGTGCTGTTTATATTGGGCTTGTTTCTTTTTAATGAGAAGGAAAGTTATATGGAGGATTTTATTCCCTCAGAAGGCAGGCGACTTTTGGCAAGATTTTGAATCTTTCCTCTGTGGCCAATTAGTGACAATTCCACTTTTGCAAGACAGCCGTCTCCCTGTCCAATTTGACAAGGCAAAGCAAGAAGACTGGCACTGAATTCCATGCCAACAGTAGTTCAAAATCTCACCACCATCAAAATAGGAATTCAGATGCAAAATTCCAGGGTTCACCTAACCTGCCTTGGTGACCATAGAAACTGAATGGTAACCAGAATCTGCTACCTAAGGAAGCAGGTTCGGTCAATGTAAATGGTCGAATGTTTCCGAATGTTTCTGCAGTGGAAGTTTGGCAACAAGTTTCTTATGAAGGCAAAATTGCATCATTGTCTAGTCATGTGCATACCAATATGCTTACTTCAGCCTTGTTTATAGTAGGAAAAGATTAGAAGTGACAGTATTAATCAATAAGCGGTTGGTTAGCTAATGTATGGCACAATTGTTAACTGGAATGCTATATAACCAATAATTAAAATGCAATGGAATGCCATCTGGGGATGGATAGGGCAGGCCAGACAGCTAGGGCCACGTGGGTTATGAAAATGCAGATTCTGGACGTTATGTAAATTAAAAATCCACTGGAGATTTCTGAATAGAGGAGTAAAAGGTTTTGACATATCTTTAAGGAATCACTCTGATGTTATGTTGAGTCTAAGGCAGGATTGTGAGAGGAAGCTGTGGGAGGCTATGTCAGGGGAGGGCTTGTGAGGGCTCAGAGCAGGTGCTACCAGCAACAAAGGTGGCAAAAAAGCTTAAAGTCTTTAAATATTGAAGGTCAAGAAAGCATAATATTTCTAATATATTGACAAAGGGTGTATTAGAAAGCAAAGCATTGAGGTGGAGCCCCAGGCTTTCATTAAATAGGTAAGTGTATGCATGAGTAGAGCAAAACACAAGGGATGCAGCCCCCAAGATAACAGGGTTGTTGCTGAGTAATTGATTTACAGAAGATCTTTCTTTGCATCTTTATCCTTTTGTTTGGGATTATGCAAGGAACATGTGTTGCTTCAATAATTCAAAAGCTATTTTAAAAATAAACTAATGGCAATGAGAATGAGAAACAATGTGGCCCAGTAGGTATTTTTTTGGTCATCCTACCTCTTGTTGCATGACAACCGAACCTCGAAAATAGCAAGCACCAACTCTAGAAGATGAGCAAAATTGCCGTACTGACCCCCAAACCTGCCCAGCTTTTGGATTCATAGCAAGTTGCATCTCTTTATCTGAATCTTTTCTAACTGAAGGAAAGAATTCACCAGGGCCTCCTACACAATGAACCTGAAGATTAACACCACGGAGTCAGGACACCTGCCAACCAAACCACATAAGTAAACCTCCATCTGTGTAATGAAATGACTCATTCTTATTCTCATTAACTCTCATAGTTAGCATATTTGAGTCTACCTCTTTTTCAAAATTATTTTGTTGTTTATATTTTCATAGGTCTTTGGCCGCTCTCTTACCAAGTGGGACTCCTTGGTAAGTCACCTCAAATCCTCTCTTGAACATGTGGAGTGAAATACATACATAAACACTTGGATGTTTTTTCCCCACCATTTGATTCCAGGTTTCTCTGTTTTATTTATGTCTTACAATCATGCAATTCACTTCCCTAACTGCCTCCCTCCTTATTGTGCAGTTGTCACAAGTCATGAGGACCATGCCGCTGAGAATAATATCCATGTACAGGTCTGTATGAGTGCCTGAGCAGTTTGGAGAAAAAGTCCAAACAAATCTAATACATAAATAATATGTAGCGCTTGGGGAGTAATGTATAAACTTGGGCAGACACTTCCTCAGCAGACAGTACAGTGGGCAGAAGAGTGTTTCTGCACATGAACCCCTTCAATCAGCAGCAGAAATTAATAAAACCCAATTGTGCTCTAAAAAAGTAACACAACGACCACAGGATGAACAAAATTTTTTCATAGCAGTGCTGGGGCTTCAAGTATTATAGCAATAGACTTCTGATGTCTTACATAAAACCAGATCCCTCCTATTTTTTCTAACCTCCCTCTCCAATGCAGCTGCACTCTTCATTTTTTGTTCTTCAACATGTGCGTGCCTGGAACCCAGTGGATTGGTGGTGATTCCAAGCTGTGCCTCTCCCCAGCTATTTATGATGGGGTCGTTTGCATTTCTAGCTCATCTCATGGCAAATATTCCGACACTTTGAAGTTAGGCACGCAGTCTGTGCATGTACTAAGCATGTGGCTTTCTGCATATGTCTGCACATCATTTTTCAGGAAACTCTATTTCACACTACACCAGCTTGATGAGTAGCTGTTGTTCACACCCACTGAGAAATAACTCCATGTGAGAATAATACCTTTACAACTTTGAAATGTCCTCAGACAGACTTCTCATCTCCAGGCCATCAACCTGCTGTGAACTCTCATCTTGACTTTTCACACTTACAGGCAACAGTCGTGCAACATACTGTCAAACAATATGAAGGTTTGAGGAAACGTGAAGGAGTGCAAAATTAAATTGGAGTCTGACATCTTTCTAGTTCAGTAATTTTTAAGAATTAAAAAAAATCACCACACTGCAAGTATAATCACAGTTGATGAGACATAGTTGATGTCTGTTTAATGCTCTGTGTCCTCGAAGTGTGTTTAAATTTTTAATTCTCTTTGACACTCTTTGTGATTGAAGATAAGTATATGAATTCAGTATCTGAGGTCCCTGTCCTCAAGATGCTTTCCACTTACATCTCCTACAAGCAAGTATTTCCAGCTAAAAATCTTAATCTTTACTATAAAGCCACAATTATTAAATAGCTGAGACAATTTAGAGCTCAACATGAGTGTGATTTCAACTATCTGATTTTCCAACTGAATTCTTTTTGAAAATTATACAGAAATAATTTTACCCAATCCTATTTGTTGAAAATTCAGCAAAATGAGGCTTTCAATCCATATTTATTATAGCCATAAATTAAAAAATGGCTTTCATTTCACAAATAATTGTTGAGCACCTGAGACACGCCAGACCATATTGCACACTGCAGAATCAAAGGTGAGTCTAAGGTGGATCCTGGCCTAGAAAAAAACTCATTCATGCTCAGTAGAAGAGAGGACACATTAATTACACTCTCCCTAATTCAGCAGATACTTTCTCAATAAGGAGTAAAATACACCAAATTTCTTGTTAATTTTTGGTTAACAAGAAAGATGAATTAAGTGAAAACCAGCTCTCTTTGTGCTTAATTCTTTCAGTTAATGTCCAGCTAGCTGAAACTGTCAACTTTGTTCAAACCAACAGAAGTTATTGAATGATAGCCATAGACTGTGCACCGTGCTAGCACTGGGGATGCAAAGATGAGAAGACATGAGCTGGGAGAGAGGACAGATTAATGACTATCCATCTGCCAGAAGAGAAAAGTGAACTAGTTCACATAACCTTAAGCCAGAGCCATAAAAGGAAATTAGGATAATATACAAGGTTTGAAAGATGATCATGGAGGTTTGAAAAAGGGAAAAGGCAAAGGAGAGTTTAACGAGTTCTGCATTTGGAATGCTATTTTAGGAGACCTGAATGAGTACTAATCCAGGGCATCTTTATCAATTGTTTTTAAACTTTCCAATATCAACTTGTTTCCTTTTGATTTGCCTGCTCCCTTACATAAGGTTGGTAGAGAAAAAATAAAGAACATGAGTCAATTATTCTGAGTAATTTTATTCTGTGTAATAAGAGTTCTCGATAAACATCTTTAGTTCCCTGAATTTATAAATTTTTTTTGATTAAATCATAGTTTGTACTTGAAACTAAAAGAAAAACTAAAAGAACTGTGCATATGTGTTCATTAAAATAGAATATATAAATTTATTATACATATAAAGTTTAAGTAATATTTCTATTAAGGATATATAAATATATTTTGTATATTTGCAGCGGTTACACAGATGATATGAATATTCTTGACTATATATTTGCTTTAGTTTGCCATCAAATTTTTAAAATTATTGTCAAGCAGTAACAAAAATAGTTTCACATCCAACTTAGAATTTGTTCAGAAATGAAATTTGGGGACCCATGAAACTTGGGAAATTTGTGTTCAATCAATGAACACAATATGCATCATGGCATAATCACTACAAGAAATTCATTTACTTCTAGAAAATCTTTCTTTCTAATTTCTTAAAAGGGGCAGCAGAGGGCCTCCCCGGTGGCGCAGCGGTTGAGCACTGGGTTGCAAAGCTGCTCACAGCCGCTGTAGCGCTGGTTTGATCCCCAGCCGCTGGGCGAGGGTCCCACATGGTGTGCAGACCTCTCCTGCCGCCTGCTGCTCCCCTCAGCAGTGTACTTCATCAGTCTGCCTGCTCTGCTCCCCGCTCTGGCTCTGGTGAATTCTCTCACCCTCCCGCGCTTCTGACTGTACCCAGTGCTTGTATAAATAAATCTTAAAAAAAAAAAAAGTGGGGGGGCAGCAGACTTTTTTTTCAGCTTAGGTTTTGAAAATACTTGAAAGAGCTTTTTAATACCTGATTAGACATATGTCTTAGGAAAATGAGACTTCAGCCTACATCACACATTTGAGTTTAAGAAAGTCATGTAAGATAAAGGAAAAAAAATTTCCCGTTAGAAAAAATAAATTTCATGACAGTAATAAACTTTGAGATTAATGAATTAGTCATAATCTAATTTATAGAATTTAAAATTCTTACAAAAACTCAGAATGTCAATTTTTTTTTAATCTGTGAAAGATAGCCAAATGAATTCTGAATACCAGGATGAAAAGTGTGCCAGAAATGAAGACTCCATTTACCTGGTACTTTCCCCAACACGGCAAACCTCCCCGAGCACAGCAGGCGGCTAGGAAGGGACAGGTGTCTAAGACACCCCCATCAATTGGCTAACAAACTCTAACAAAGTTCATCAGTACTTATTTCCTCTAATAAAACACAAACTTCCCCATAAGAAATAGCAGAAGACAGAGAATTTGGGGAACTAGCACTTAGATCTATTGACCCCAGAGACATGAAGAAAATGATTACGAGACAAATCCTTTTAAAATTATCAATGTTTGCTATTAGTCTGTCAGTTAAAGAAGTGGATCATCAATTTGTTTTAAAGGACATATAAAGAAGGATTTCTGCTGAAAAAGTTTTGGGGGACTCGATCAGGCTGAAAAAGGTGACGTTAGCTGGTTTTGGTTTCAGAGTTGTTCTATAATTAATGTTTGTGATAAAGCATATGTGTCAGAGCAGAAAGTAAGCACAGTGCATTGTAAAATTAATAACCATGGCCACATTCTTTTCACTTAACAGATCTTTTCTTCAGTTAGTATGTTTTCTGGTCTATGTCCTTTCTCCTCAGCTACCTGAAAACAGGCTAATCATCTGAAGAGCTAATCGTCTATATTGCAGCACCATACACATCCTTGATTTCAAAGGGAAGAAAGTAATTTAGGGCTGGGAAGGGGTAAGAAATTAATCCAGACCCTTCCTTTACAAGCAAATAAATTCTTCATAAATACTAACTGGTAACAATCTGGTAGTGGCTCTGTGTGCCCATCAGCCCCACAGGGTCTCATTGAATGCAAGACCCAGCCTGAACTGTTCCATGTGTACCCCACCACCCCACACAGTGCCCAATAAGAGGAGTTTCCCATAAATATCTGTTTGCTAAAAATGTCTCTCTTGTTTTACAAAATTATGTAAGACAAAATTTGTGATCCATCTTTGGTAAAAGCTGAATATTAGAAAAGAAGCACCAATCATTTGCAAAATGAGAAAATCATTTTTCTCTCTAGCTTGTCATTCATGTCTGCGTGCCCTTCCTTTATTCCCACTGACTATCAAACCTGCTCCTATGATACAGAGGCATAAATTAGTGGAATTACTGTGCTTAACATTATTCTGAGTAAATGTTTCTTGCATCCTTATCCATTCCCATGAATGATTTAAATGATTCTCAGATTTTCCACAATTAATAATTCATTTGCTTGTCAAGAACATCATTCCAGCAAACACTAAACACCTCCTAGGGTGTATCATTATCAGAATTGAAAACCGTGCTCGAGAGCAGCCTGAGTTTTAGGGACATCTAGTTTACTTTCCAGAACTGAAAAGAGTAAATAAGTTGACACCACTGAGTAATGTTTTCAAATGATAGCGGCAGAAGTTTGCCACCTCTGCTTTGGTAATGGCTGCATCCCTCTCCCCCATGCCTTAAAGATGACTATTGCTATCAGACTACAGATCATTAATAAACATATAGCAATGGAATATAACAAATCTGTAGTAGGGGGTCACCAGAATCCTTAGGATCTTTCATAAATATTCTATTTTTACTTCAAAATGAAGCATTATTTGTTCCTCTGCGTTGCAGCCCCAAAGCCTGTTTGCGGGTATTGGATCAGAATGATGTATTCAGGGAGCCATATACAGCTGCCGACAGGGATGGCATCTGTCTCAGAGTGGTGTCAGTGTCTTCCAAGCCAGCATTGAAATGCTGCTTTACCATTTATCTGAAAATGGTATGTGGCTATGGATATATGAAGCTATAGATTGGAGCACTATTCTTTGAACAGTGACATTGAAAAGCTACTTGGAGACTAAAACAGCTGTCTAAAGTGTAGATTAAGTGCTTAACAACAATAGATAATTTGTGGAGTTTTACAAATGGAGCACTCTCATATTTCTCATGATGTTGAGAAATATCTTTGCTAGAAAGGAATATGCCATCCTCTAATTCAATGGACAACTCCAGTGATCCAGTGGTCTTCTGGAATATACAGAAGGATGTGAATAGTCTAAGGAAATACTATTGATTGGGAAGATCAGACCTCTGTTTCACAGAGTAAGAAGTGTTTTATGCCTTCTGGACTTCTAAAGACCACAGATTAGTGTAACCAGATGGATAGCTTATAAATGTACCTGCTTTCATATCTGTGAGATCACATACTCACATTAACACATACCAATTTAAAAATATGCCAGCTCTATGTCTAGCCTATTTTCTTGTAATAACATGACTTTCATATGCCATTACCCGTTAGTAATTCCTCCTTCAGTTCATCTTACATTTCTCATCTCTGTTGAAATCATAGCGATAATTATATGTTCAAAATACTAAGAGACTTAACCAGTATGCAAGTTTCAAACCATTTCTCACAAGAAAGGAAATGGCACATATGAAGCACCCTTAAGCGTCATTTCTCTTAATAAACACAGTGTGTTCATAATTTCTAAAGCTCAAGGAGCCAATAAACAAACAGACAAATAAATAAATAATTCCAAAGAAATGTAAGATTAAAAAAAGTAAACCTACCATTTCTAACTATATTTTTTCTAGTAAGGAACAAAAGATTGACATACGTTATCGTCTTCCTCGATTAAACCCTGCCTTAGAAAAGTTAATTACAAGATCCCACTGATTCTGACATATAGTGGAGTAATGAAAACACTTTAGTTGTAGAGAATTACAGTACAGTACACAGTGTTCACAAACAGAATGAATAATTGAAATCCAGAGCGTTTATGCTTCAATGAAAAAAAAACAATATTTCATGGCACATAAATTTATTCAGCTTATTTGCATTAAGGTTGAATGATCAAAGCACTGTCCACAGGAAAATAGTGATGGTACCTTGATTTAAGTGTGATGAACATTCATAAATATTCTTAGGAAGCAAGATGTACCTACATTTAATCAGCACTTATTAAAATTTTATTCCCTATAGTTATTCAACAGGATCTGTGGTATAAAAACATAATTACAAAAATCAGATTTGAGCTCATTTGACAACAGAAGGGTTTTATGGTGACCTATCTCCAAATGTTCCTATTTGTAATTAAATGCAGCGATCAGCAGTAAGGATTTTGAAGCTGTTTTAGTAGTTCCGCTATTCTGCTTAACATGTGGCACCCGTAATAATTAAAATGATACTAACACATGCACAATTTTATGGCCCTTATGGTGCAACCCATTATGCCAAATAAGGGCCTCTGTTTTCACAGCATACTGCACATGGTCTCATTACACCCACTTTTCTTTTCCTGTCTTCACACTAACAACTGTTAAAGTGAATCAACACACGAAACGTACTATAACAGCTTAGTGTTTATGATATGTGTGCTGTTAGTCAGTGAACAGGAAAATCTAAACATTTACTGTTTATGTAAAGAATAGCGTTAGTGTTAGCGAATTGCTCGGGTCTGCTTACTTTATTATCTAGATCACAAACGTAATGATGGGTTTCAATGGCATCTATATTTTCGCTTTGTTTTGTTTTTCAATGCAGATGTCTATAAAAACCAGAAGAATTTAGCATTTACATATCTTAGAAGATTTCCTCTGAACCATAAGATGATTTAGAGATCACTTTATAAAAGATAGATAATCAGTTTATGTCATTCCTTATCTTTTTTTTAAAGAAAAAAAGAAAAAGAAGAAGAAGAAGAAGAAGAAGAGTGAAATATTTAAAGATGTTTGGAAACTATTTCCCTCACAACTTTCCAAGCCTGTATCTGGTTTTCCTAAGGTGTTAAAAAGCTATAAACCATTTTTATGTGGTACCACACTAAAATTTACAAGAAACTGGGAATTTGAGGTTAGTGCCATTTTATCATGAATAATTTTGTAATTAGGAAGCTCCTCAAAGACCTCCTACACTCATTTTACAGTCATCAGTTTCGAATGGCATTCAGTCTTTTTGTTCTGGGACACAGTCCAAAGTAGGTCCCATCGGTAGAACACCAACGGATTGGGCAAAATCTCGTGTCTGCATTTTACATTGCCATTTTTCTGAACATTAGTCGAAACTTCAAATAAAGAATAACAAGCTTTCTTCATTTTTTTCTTCTCAAGTCAAGTTCAATTCTATCCATTTAGGAATGTTGCCGTCTTGGCGCTAACCAGGAGCAAACTAAACCAAGTAGGCCTTGAATGTTAACGGCTTAATAGCACAATTGATTGCATAGATACAAAAGAAAAATGCTCACAGATTGCAGCCTTCACATGGTTTGGCTCTGAGATCTCATCAACAGTGTGACGTCGACCAGTTGAGAACCATGTGGATGCTGTATGAGGACCATGCGCTCGTTACAGAACTGTGAAAATTTGTGGGACTGCAAAATGAAAATTATCAGCCAGGAAAAAAAAAAAAAAAACAGCAAGTTGAGACGTGGTAGGGGGGAAGCAGCTTGAGAAAGACCTAACACATTCTTCTATACAAGCTTCTTAGAAGAAAGACGAGAAACATTTAATATTATGTAAATATCACTAAAGGTCCAACAAATCTGTCAGAACTCTAGCCACCCCAAGCTCAGGGTGTCATACTCAGACACATGCAGGGAAGATTCCATCCCCATTTGGGTACATTCTTTAAGTCTGCTGCTTACAAAAACAAAAACAAAAACCTACCCTGTTCAGCAATTAAAGAAGGCATAAGGCATTCTGTCTGAACTTGAAGAAAGTTGCATTCAGCTATTCCTATTCTTTGATTAAAATAGGCATTTGTGATCAGCATTAGTATTTACTACCTATGATCAAAAACAAATAACCCACTTTGTTTGTTTCTTACTGCAAATGAATTAAATTAAAGCCATTAGGAGGACTCGCTGTTTATATCCTTGTTTCAGCAGTGGTAGTATTTGAAGTTTCCTGCGGTAAGTTCATTACTCGTATTTTGTCCAGAATTAGTGAAGCGTGCTGAAAATTGCTAATGACAGATGTTTCTCCACTCTGTCACACTTCTTGTATCATTTGATTTGGAAAGCAACATACGGTGTTCTGCTCTATCAGTATGTCACAGACTGTCTGTAAACAGCTGGTCATAACTCAGTTCAGTGAAAACCATTACTTTCCAATGAAGGGCTGGACACCCTCCAAATTGCATTTTGGCATGGCCTCGGCTGCATAATGCACAAAGTTCCTCTGTTCTGAGGTTACCTAAGGAAGATTTCTCACTTTCCCTAGTTGTTTTTATGTTTCTGAAAATAAGAGTATTTTCCCAGCAATAAAAGATCAAAAGAACAGGGGGAAAGAATCTATTTTAATGATTATATCAAGCATTCAAAAAAATCTGTGAATGGTGCATTGTAAAAGACAACGCAAAATTCACCCAAAACGTGGATCTTACCATTTCTAGTTATGTCGCTGGTTAAAGAGAGCTTGCATTATTACTAGGATCAAGGCTCACAAGAGGACATATTTAAATGTATCCTATAAAATAGTAGTGGTGTATGAGCATGGTCATGTTGCTATTCCATGTATCTAGTCCCAGTGAGAAGTACTAAAATCATCCCCTTGTCATTTATATGATGGGGAAATTCAAAGAAATTTGTTCTTTTTTTTAATGTAAAACTCATCAAACCAAAAACCGAATATAAGAATCACCCAAGTACAAGGCTATGCGTGCTATGTTTAATGTGACATTTTAGAACATACGAGCAATTAAATGAACGTCATGTTACTTGAATAGTCACTATATATCAAATACCAAGAAATCTCTAGTAACACCTTTTACAAAGCGTGGAGATTTGCCTCCCTGTGGAAATAAAATATCTCACTGAAAACCTGTGGATAGTGCAGAGAGATAATTAGAGATATTGAGTGTCTTTGAAACCACTTAGCATTTCCAGATCTATAGAGGTTTTCTGACACATGAAAGATGTAAAAATAAGCAAGTGAACCCATTGCAGGGACTGGATGAAAGAGGGACACACCCATGTCACCTTAACACTCATTCATTCAATAAACATCCATTATTAATCAACTATCCATCAACAAATATCAAGTACTGACTTGTGCTGGATAATTGCTGGAGGTGTTTTTTGTGAGGTTCTTTATTCTACATATAAGGGGAGAAGCTTATACACATTGAACTCCAAAAGTACGCTTTTCTACCTAGCGGACCCACACTTCTACATTAGGCTCCCACATGCCTTTCAGAAACCTTGCTGACCTTCCCAAGCAAGGGCCGCCCACATCTGGGTCTTCCACACACATTCCTAATGACCCTACTATAGTATTACAAATAAAGTACAGCTGGAGTCCAGGAGAGAGAGTAGGGGGACACATCAGGAGGTCACTTTTAACCTGGATCTAAAAGAATAACATGTGCACAGAGCAGACAACATTTTAGAACATCCTAATTAAAAGACATATCTTCAGCTAGTAAAAATATTCAACAATATTTGAAAATCAAATGTCACAAGGGTAGAGGACAGCATGAAAACATTCTGAGCAATAAAAATGGTATACAATCAAAGAATCTCTAGGCCAAGGGTTTTAATAGGCATCCTTTTCTCTTGGAGATAAAACCAACAGATCCTGTGTGGGAAAGGATGAAGGAATCAACAATTGATCAAAGATAATTTTTAAATGAAAACACCCATACCTTAAAGTCCTATTGTTTTCCCAAAACAAGTAAGATACTTCAGTAGTGGGCATTTCCATGTGGTATGTAGTATGAAACCATTCCTGAACATTACTTTATATTGGTCTTACAATCACTAAAAAAAAAAAGGAGAGAAGTGGCCTTACTGTGGGGTGTGTCCATCCTTTTTGAATAATAGGCTCTTTACAGTAAATATATTGTCATTTCTTGCCTTAGTATTTACTTGTCCAGTTGAACAGACTGAGCCACAAAAGAATTTTATCATCTGTAAATGCAGTAGCAGAAGGGATTATAAAGGACATTTGTCTCTGCCAGTTGAGAGGGCTTCACCTTTGTAAGGAACATAGCCAGCTAAGAAAACATGTGACTGATCCCTTTATATGCTCAAAACTGACGAAAGTAATTTAGTGAAATATTTTTATGATTGTTATCCTATTCCCCAACCTTCTATGTTCTCTTTCCTTTTTTTTTTTTTTTTGACTGTTTACCTCTATTTATGGTGAATCCCCTCAGTAGCTCTACTCCTTTGCCTCTGCTAAAGTACTTAGTGAAGGGCTATTGCTTTCTATCACACAGAAATATTCTCACGTATCATTAAGTGCCTGTTTATTTTTTTCAGAAGGTAGTGCAGGAACCTCTATAGACTGTTTATACCAGGTGGTAATAAAATAAAATTTTGCATGAATATTTAAAAACTAACCTGTCTTCATTGTTGTATTTGGTATTATTTCAATGATGGCCTTTTATTCTTCTTTTTTCACTTTTGTTGATGGTCTTCCCCCCTCCCCCACTGTAAGTAGTGCTACTTCTAAATAAGAGCTAGGGCTCCTAGAGCAGATGGGTGAGAAGAGAAATAATTTCCACCCTATAACTTGTTAGAAGAGCTCAGTGCCTTGCCAATTGGCCAGGAGTTTCAGCACTCAAACACAAAATACACAGATTCTCAAAGGTTGATCCTCTATGTGGCTCTTATTTGAGTCTCTTGAAATCTTTATAGGGCCAAAAAATTATTCATTGAAATTTTGACTAATGAAAATTCCAAGTTATGGCCAATATCCTATTGGTAGTCTTATGTTGTTCTTCTCATTGAAACCTTAGGCAGAAATAAAATGATACCATTTCTATACAATATACCCAAAGAAATCAAGGGTCCTCTAGCACATTTTGCCTTAATGAAAATAATTTTTTTAACTATTGCAGGGAGGAAGTGCAACAACATGCAACTAAAACTTTTAAAGAAACAGCAGAACAAGAAAGAATACTGTTTTTTCAAGCATAAAAAATTAATTAGTGTGCCAAATATATAAAAATTTTAGTGACATACTGGTCCTTCCATTTTGCAAATCAGATGGCAAACCAACTCAAATTATCCCTAATGGGACAACTTAACAATTTATTTCATTTTATTCAATTCTTCTGAGCAAATATTTATTGATTGTCTACAAAGAGCAAAACTCTTTGCAAGGCATTAAGAAAAATCAAGATAAGTACATACCCATTTATGGCCTTAAGGCGGCAAATGAAAATGTTTAAAAAGTGTCATAAACATAGGTGTGTGTTGTAAAAATATCTAAACTAAAAGTTAGTTAATTTTATCATTTCCAGTTTAGGTCATTAGATCCCCATTTCCCACAAAATACAAAAATGCTAAGCTCTTGCAAATAGATTACAAATCTTTATAATTATTATTATTATTATTATTATTATTATTATTAGAGTCTAATAGGTGTCTGTATAGTTTATCTCAACAAGTATACTTTGAAACTGAAAAGTAATGCTATCAATAAACATGCCATGTGAATAGGAATATACTGGGATTTTCACAGGCAAGTAGGGCTATATGGCCATCTTATTACCTAATTTGAGTATTATCAAGATAATATTGTTCTCCTTTATCAACTTCTTCTGGATACTGACTTTTAATAGGCCATTTTATTTTTATGTGGTAATATTTCAGGAAAATAAAATGAGACTGTGTCTCTCAGATCCATCAGTTTTATAACAAAATAAAGACTAGAAGGTCAATTGTTTAGTGAGCTCCTACTAGGCCAGAGACTGTCAGGTGTTGGTGATACAAAGATATGAATAAGCTCATTCCTATCTTTCAATTTCATTGAAAGAACTTCTATATATTCATAAATTTTAGATCAAAGTAATATTTTAAATATTTTTAAATTTTTAATATTTTAAATATTTTATTATTGAAGTTTTTTAAATTATTATAAAATATTTATATAAATAAATGTCTTAGGAACATTGAGGTACATATAATAAAATAAAGAGAAGAGGGGCGGTGAAATGGTCTTCCCACAAATGACTTTAATTCAATTTTCCAACCTAGGAGTCATGATAACTTCCTCTAGACTATCCATCCCTTCCTACTTCCCATATCCTTTCTATTTCTTCTACCTAATTTCTCCAATTCCAAAATAGATGATTATTGGGAGAGAAAGTAAGTAAGCCACTAAGTCAAGGTTATAAGGGCATGCTAAAGATTTGTGGGTGATTAAGGAGTGTCATAATGTCCCATCAAAAATCCAGATTAAAAAGGCAGAAAATACGTGCAGTGAGCTAAATAAAAGTGAGAAAAGACACAAAAATCAGTTCTTTAGCAAATCATTAAGGATACTTTTAAAATTATATGCATAATGGGATGATATTTAAAGAAGGAAAATATTCCATCAAAAACAGAAAAAGCAGGAAGCTAATGTTCTATGGAGGAAATAGCTTGTGTTAAATGGTACTTGAGTGAAACTCAAACTCACTTCAAGGAGTCAACAATTTTATGAATCTATTCTAATTTCTATTAACAAAGTCCCTTTCCATTCATTTGTGCAACAAACATTATGGAGTACCTTATAGGGAAGGCTTATTCTGGGTGTTGGGGATACAAAACAGACAAAACTCCATGCCTTCATAGAACTTACATTCCATGGGAAGAATAACAATAATTCAACTTTAAAAAGAAAATTAGGACCTCCCTCCTGGCACAGGGGTTAAAGTCTCAGTGCTATCAAGCTATCATCAGCCACCGTGGCATGACCTCAATGCCTGGTCAGGTCACAGCAGACCTCTCCTGTCTCACCCGCTGCTCTCCTCAGCAGTGTATTTCATAGATCTGCCAGTTCTGCTCCCCACAATGTCTCTGGTGAATCCTCTCACCCTTGCATCTCTGGCCTATACCCCAGTTGTTCTATGCATAAATAAATAAAAATAAATCTTAAAAATAAATTAATAAACAAATTATAGCATACATATTGGAAAGGAATAAAGGAAATTTTGGAGTATGGGTGGGACTTGGGATCAAAAGTTTCAGCTCAAACTTGAAGAATATCTAAAAATAAAATATGCTCTGACTGGCATTTGAGGTATTATCAAATGTCAAATGCTACAAAGAAATTATATCACAATCACCAATCTTATGTAAGCTACTTAGATCACTAGAAGACAAATAAGCAAGTGAGTATAAAAGCTTGCTACAATCATTATACTATTATCATTGTTATAATACTCATTTAATTGTTTTGTAAAGTTGATAAAAATATTCTTTTTAAAAATTCAACCAGTACAGTATAAAGAAAAAAACTCACCCATAAATAACTATTGTTGGTATTACATGAGTTTTCTGTCCGCATAAGTAAGAAGGAAGGAAGGATACAGAAGAGGTGGAAGGGAGGGTGGGAAGATTGACTTCTAATAATTGGGATCAAACATGCAGACATGAGTTACCGGCATAACACTGTCTCGGTTTCCTCATTTGATAATGAAGACACTACTTATTCATAGTATTTTTGTAGGCATTAAAGGAAGTAATCCATATATAGCACTTAAAACAGTATATGCAACATACTAAATTCTTATTAATTGTTATTATTATTTGCCTATATAGCCTATCAGCCTACTGATGATGTTGTTTGATCCTAAAATTATTGATTTAATTCTGCTGTCTACCTTTCCTTCTCATTCTATTGTGTCATCATCTTTTTTGATATATTTATTTCCTAATCAGATTATTCCAAAGTGTGAAATGCTCACAGGATATTACATTTGATTATAATTAGTTTTAGACTATATTTAGTGATCACTTGTCCTCCCCCTTCTTCCTCTTCTTTCTCTCTGGTACCATTACCTAGTTGCCTTGTTATGCCTTCTCAACTCTGCTCATGGTTAGCTGCTCATTTCTGTTTTCCATTTACTCTGATGCGGCATGAATGACTTCACTTTCACGTGTCCTCTGGACCATGCCTGTGCTCTGTTATTGCTCTTCCTACCCGTATTTTAATGCTAAGTATTTAATGTTCTCTGCATCATTTCATAGCCCAAGTAGGGCTCAGTGGGACAAGGCCATGCCTCTTCCAGGTCTTCTCTCTCTCCTTCTTTCCCAAGTCCTTTTCAGCTTCCCCTCACTGCTCAGCTCCACCTTACCTAGTTGGGGCAGGGTTGGTTGGAATCTCCTCTCACCAGGAGGATTACACTGTTACAATTTCAGACCTATGTCAACTCACCAGTAGAGTTGAATAGTTGGAGAAAAGGCAGTGATTAGGTCCTGTATAATGCCCAGATGTTCTTTATTTTGACTTGTCTTCTACTCCCCTCCTCCCCAGGCTTTATTGAGAAGTAATTGCCATCCATTCACTTGTTTATGTATTTATGCTTATTTAGTTAGCCAGTTTGTACACCACTTTTTAATTCAGTAGCACTTGGTTGTGGTCTTCTTTTTGTTCAATTACTTGTTATTCTCTTGTTTTGGGGAACAGTTTTGTTAGGAGTAGGAAGACTCTGTCATCTGTCTTCATTCTTTTATCTTTACCTGGAATTCCCTAGTCATGGTATTTTCATTAATGTGCTAACACTTAGAAGACTTAACTCCTACTAAGGGAACTATAAAAAGGGTTAGTGTCTTACCCAAACTATTATTTTTTGTGTGACACATACCAGCAATTGAGTAAATGAATGAATGATTAACCTAACAAAATTCTATATTCAACACCTCATCTTCAAGACATTTGAGCCCAAGCCAAATATTCAGAAACCAACCTGTATCACCTTAAAGGAAAAATAATCAACATAAATTTAATAAGCCAGAGAATCTCAGCTCAGTTTCTACGATACTTGCAAGATTCTAAATAACACCTTAACTTGTAAAGGTTATCTTCACTTTCTTCTCTAAAAAACAATGCCATCTTCTTTAAAGAAAAGTCATGCAAGAAAAAGAATGACTTTCCCACTTGTCAGAGTAAAAAAAGCTGGAAATAAAATGCCCAATAATGGCGAATAGTTAACAAGGAATAGAACATCTTCTCACTAGGATATATGGAACCATTAGGAATTACATGTAGCAACAAAATCTTTAATAATATGTCAACTATGTAAAAATAATGTCTACTTTTACATATTTAATCATAGTTTGAATAAATATATTAAAATATTTTACAATTATTTTGTATTAAGAGATTTTCTAAATTTCAGTAATTTTAAAATTTCTATATTACTATATTACTTAGACAATCTATAAACAGAAGCCATAAAACAATATTTAAAGAAAAACTTACTTTATCCAGTGCAACATTTTCAAATGCAGAGAAAGCCAGAGTATACAATTAGGGAAAAAAACAAACAAACAACTTTCTTACAGCAAGGCTGATTGTTACTTATTTTTTCTTAACAACACATAAGACTCAGACATATATTTTTACTAACATAGACATCATAACCCAAAGATGAATAAGAAAAGCCTTTTATACAACAAAGTCAATTCTGTGAAATTATCCGATAACTTTGGTGAGAACTAACAGATCTGCCAATATAACCTCTCCATTTGTCATTTTGCTTCTTTCAGAGGGCTGTTTTACCCGAAGGGCCAATTCCATTCAAAAAAAAAAGAAAGAAAGAAAAGAAAATATGCAATGAATTTTATGATTTTCCTCCTTTTTTTCCTATCTCCTACAAAACAAGCCATGCCAACATTTTATCTTTTAGAGGTAGATGTGAATTGCCCCCACAAAAAAGTGAAAATCTGAGACTCTGCCTGGTCATAAGAAAGCTCCTGCTTGTCCAAAGAAAGGCATGAAATTAGAAGGCGACTGAGATTCTCATTCAGAAAAGAATTGTCACCATTTTTGCTGTGCTCCGGCCAGAACAACATATGGCAGCCCAGCTGACAAATATAATCTTTTCCTCTTTTTTTCCCATTTCACATGCACATTTCATTTGTGGAATATTAAAACTTCACACAAAGTGCCTGTTAACCCCTTGGCACCACAGCATTCCTCGTCTGTGATGTGCTATTTCCCAGAATCCTCCCATCCAGCTGTGAGAGGGTTAAGGTCAATAGGGAGAAGCAGCAGTCAGGCTTTTTCTGTCTCTTCCCAGCCTCCATAAGGAAGGGTCATCTCTAAGCATTTCAGGCAGAGTTGTCTTTATGTTAGAAAATCCCTAACTTCCTGGCTTCAGTATAAACTATCTGGTTATCCCACATCCCAGAGCTTTCCAGTTTCCCAAAGTAGAAATATTTCAGACACATCTGTCCTTGCAGTCTGCTGTCTACGGGGGCCTAGAGGCAGGCCTGCTCTCCTCCAGGAGAACACTCTTGGCCCCGTTCCTAAAAGAAGTAAGCCTGCACATGTGATTTCAGTAGAAAAAGCAACTTTGTTCTATTCTTTAGTTCTCTCCCAAATAGAGGCTTTGGGTTCAGTTTGAGATATTTTTGTTGAAAAAGGCAGGGTAGCAGTTCTGCTCACACTTACCCTATGACACTGTAGAACACCCCCGTGATCTAGTCAGCCTAACACACTTCTAACAAGGTGTTTCTATGTATAAGTCAATTTATGATTTTTCTTTCCCTTTGCAACTTTATATTTTGTTTTTCATTTTAAAAAATTGCCTTGCATAAAATAAAACACAATATATTTGTTGAATACATTTCAAATGTATGGAGAAATGCAGAATATAATATATATATGACATATGCCAATGGGCTCACACTGGGAATAATCATTTTGCCCTATTTGCATCAAATGTTTCTGTCTTTTAAAAAAAGTAGGATATAAAATACGTTAGGAATATCTGACCCTACTCCACAATCCTTCACTAGGTTTCTACCTCTATGAATTTAGTGTGCATTATGCTCTTGCAAGTGCCCTAATACACACAGGCTTCCATAAAAATTAAAGATAGAAGATGTGGTGTTTACACACAGTGGAATACTATTCAGCTGTAGGAAAAAAAGGCATGGATAGACCTCAAGGGAATTATGCTAAGTAAAAAAGTCAGAAGGAAATTATTTTACTAACTTGAGGACCATAGAGAAACAAAACAAAGGACTGAAAAAAAAACTAACCCGAAACAAACCCTAGAAATCTGACTGCATACACTGAGGCTACCACAGGTGAGGGTGGGGAGCAGTGTGGAGAGGGCAATGAACTATGGTAGAAGATTATGGATGCCTGGTGGTGGGTGTGGTGTGATGACATACATATGAATAGTTGTGAATCTATTCACTGAATCATATGCTGTATTGTAAAGCCATGTCACGGGCATAAAAATCAGCAAAGGGAGAGTGAGGAAGGAAGAAAGGAAAGACGGAAGGAAGAAAGGGAGTGGGGGTAGTAGGGAGGGAAGAAGAGAATAGGAGAGGAAAGGGAAAAGGGAATGAAAGAAAAGTTCTCTATCTTGACATTGTAGTAAAACTAGCCATTCTATATCCAAATTAATAAAAAGATTCAAGGCACATAAAATTATATATAATAGTTATTGGTCAGTATTTTCCAAGTTATTTTTCATGCTGAACATAACTTTCATGTTTTGAATATTATGTTTCTTTGTTTTTTAAAGATTTATTTATTTATGCAGACAAGAGCTGGGGTACAGGCCAGAGGTGTGGGGGGTGAGAGGATTCATCAGAGACATAGTGGGGAGCAGAACAGGCAGATTGACTGAAATACACTGCTGAGGGGAGAAGCAGGTGAGTCAGGAGAGGTCTGCAGTGCCCTATGGGTAGCTCCCGGCTGGGGATCAAACTCATGCTGCAGTGGCTTCGGATAGCTTATTACTGTCTTCTCCAAACCAATGACTTTTCTTTTTACTTGGTTTGTATCCTTTTTGTTAAAGTATTATTATTATTACTATTACTATTTAATAGGGACAAAATTATCAATACTTTATGGTTCTAACTTCTGTCTTATTCAGGAAGTTTTCCTTTCTATACCACACTTTTGTATTTTCTTACACAGTTAGTTTAGCTACAGCATTTGTTTTGAAAATGCAAATTAGTTCCAAGATAATTGATATAAAATTAAAAATATGAGCATAATACAAACTTCCAATTTGCTTAGATGCAATTTCATTAGCAATAAACACTAGGTGAATGCAGTGATGAACACATAGCTTTACCAAGTTGTGCAGGATTACACAAAACACTTACTCATGCACCTCAAATATCTACCAGCTAGACCAGACCACAAGTATGTTATAAGATACATCCATCCACAAATGTGTTACTTTTTTTTGAATTTCAGCTAACACACCTTCCACTATTTCATAACACACAGCTCACCAGCTGAATTCTGATATCTGTTCTATAAACCTTTGTTTATTCAATGTAAACTGACTATTTACTATAATGTTTATGCATTTTGTAGCCATTTAAGAAAAACTATGCTTCCATATTTTTTTCCTATTTTACTTAATTTTTGTCAATGATGAAGTTTTTGAATATTGCCCCCCCCACCCCTTTCTCCCTTAAGTTCTGCTTTTTACACAGGTTGCTGTAGAACATGAAATTTGTAGTCTGACATTTTACATTTAGGGCTTTGATTTATCTGCAACTTACTTTTAGGAATACTGTACTATTAAGACAACTTTTTTCGAAACAGAAAGCTACTTAGCCTCTGTTGTCTATTGCATGTTACTTTCACTTTTCTTATTTCATTTCACTTCCTGGGACATTGAGTTAAAAGTTGAAATAACACTAAGAACATTGTTATCAGTGAATTTGAATGTTTCTCAAGCTTCATGATTTAAAATATTTGCTGTAATCAAAAAAGATAAACACATGCAGTTTGCAGCAACATGGATGGAGCTGGAAGGGATCATGCTCAGTGAAATAAGTCAGAAAGAAAAAGAAAAATACTGGATGGTCTCGCCCATAGCAGGAATTTAGAAAACCTAAATAAGGGACCAGGAAAAAGACTAATTAATACAAAGTGAAAATCAAAATCAACAAGCAGCTATAAACCAGAGACACACTACACTGGGTGGGGGAGAGGCAGGGAGAGGAAAGATTAGGGTCAAAATAAGGGGGGGGGTGCAATTGTATGGGAAATATAACCAAAATGAAAATGCATACATTGTACAAAAATGAAAATGATGTAAGAATTATATAAAATAAAATATTTTAAAAAACTATAAATAGCACATTAAAAAAATAAAATAAAATATTTGCTGTATGTTTTTGATTTCTCAGGAAAAAGAATTTCCCTTTTATTCAAAGTTTCTTAAACAAGATTATCAAGAATTATTGGTGAATTTTATCAGGTACTTTTATTTTTGCCCTCAATCTTGATTTACAGATTAGGTGTCAAATTTGAAATTGAGGGTTTGTTGTTTTTTTTTTTTAACATCTTTTAAAAAGATGGGTTTTTTAGTCTCTTTAAGGTGATATTCCACTGTTACCTGCATTATAGGGCTACTAATTAGATTTCTGCGTTCAGTTTAACTTCTTTTCAAAAGAAAATTTTCTTTTCTCTCTGGCTAATTTGATGATCTTCCCTTTGTCTTTGGGGTTCTGCAGCTTCACTAAAAAATCCACATGCAATGGATTTTTTTTTAAATCTTGCTTAAAATAGTTTTGCTTCTTGAATTGGTGGCTTCCTATCTATACACCAGGTCTGGAAAATTCTCAGCCATGTCTTTTTGACTATTATATCCTCCCTGTTAGTCTCCTATTTTGGAACTGCTATTAGATGGATATTGATATTTCTAATTGTATTTTCCATATTTTTGAAACTTCCTTTCATGTTTGTATATACTTAAATCTCCAAAATATATTCTGGATAACTGAATTACTTTTGTTTTCTAGTTTAAGTATGTCTTTGAAAAAAAAAAGATAACATTAGTTTACATCATTGTATTTGAGAAGCACAGGATCTCTCTCCTCAGGTGTTGCTACCACACCATACCTACCACCAAAACACTGGCACCCACCACTGTATTTTATTGTGCCACCTACTGACCTTTCTCTCACCTCTCCTCTTGGTAACCTCAGCTTTCTAGGGTTAGTTCTTAGTCTGGCTTTAATCTGACCTTTTGTTTGCTTTTCTATTCCATGTGTAAGTGACACCATCCAATACTGTCTTTCTCCTTCTTTTGTTTAGCACAGCACCCTCCAGCTCATTCATGTTGCCATAAATGGCAAGAATTTATCTTTATTGATAACTGAGCAGTATTCCATTGCATCTATATACCACAGCTTCCTGATCCATTCATCTCTGTTTAGGCAGTTTGATTGTATTCATAGCTTAAGTATTATAAATAATGCTATAATAAATATAGAGTGCATGCTCCCATTAAATTGCTATTTTTGTATTTTGGTAGTAGATACTTAGGAGTGAAAGTGCTGGGTTATATGGCAGATTCATTTTTAATCTTTCAAGAAACCTCCATACTTTTTTCTATCAGGGATGGACCAGTCTACATGCCAACAAATAGTATAAGAAGGTCATTTTATTCTACATCCTCACCATTTTTTTCTTTTTTTTACCTATATGGGCCATTCTCACAGGTATGGGGTAGTATCTCATTGTGGTTTTTATTTCTAATCCCCTGACAATAAGTGATGTGTGATATAAATCCCTTGTCCCTTGTCAGATGGTGTGCAAACATCTTCTCAGTCAGTAGGGTGTCTTGTTGTTTTAGTGAGTCACTTTCACTGTGCAGAAGCTTCTTAGTTTGATGTAGCCCCAATTATTTTATTTTTTGCAGTTAGAGCTAAATCCACAAAGCAATCTCTGAAGGCTATGTCACAAGTTGCTTTGCCTATGTTTTCTTCTATGTTGTTCATGGTTTCAGGTCTTACACACAAGTCTTTTATCCACTTTAAATTGATTTTTGTGTATGGTGTGAGATAGTGGTCTAGTTTCATTCTTTTGTATGTGGCTATCCAGTATTTCCAACACCACTTATTGAAGAAGCTTTCCTTTCTCCATTGTATATTCTTAGGTCCTTTGTCTTAGATTAACTGCCCATACAGTTGTGGGTTTATTTCTGGGTTTTCAATTCTATTTTAGTGGCCTGTGGGTCTATTATTGTAATAATACCATACTGTTTTTATTATTACAAACTTTGTAGTCTAGTTTGTATTCTGGACATGAAGTCAGGACATATCACTTCTTATTCTAGCTGGCCATATTCCATGATGGAAAGCTACCACAAGGAACTGAAAGTGAATTAAAAAACTAGAACTTATTGTCAGCAAATTGGGCAGTTGATTTGTTTCAATATATTTGACTTTTACTGTTTATTAATTTTTTTAAAGATTTATTTATTTATTTATTTATTTATTTATTTATTTATTTATTTATTTATTTATTTATTTATACAAGCACTGGGTACAGTCAGAAGCGCGGGAGGGTGAAAGAATTCACCAGAGCCAGAGTGGAGGCAGAGGGACCGAAGTACACTGCTGAGGGGAGCAACGAGCATGGCAGGAGAGGTCTGCACACCATGTGGGACCCTCGCCCCACGGCCAGGGATCGAACCAGCTCTGCAGAGGCTGTGGGCAGCTTCGCAGCCCAGTGCTCAACTGCTGCGCCACCAGGGAGGCCCTGTTATTAATTTCTTATATAAAAGGTGTGGGAGAGGAAATTTTAGTTCAAAACCAGTAGCTATATTGGTCAAAAATGTGTTTCAAGAACCTTAACAGTGAAATTATTATCGCCTATCATTATTTTTATCCTCAGGATTTTGGATGAATGAAATCACATTTGTTGATAATTTTTGTGTATTAAACATTTTCCATGTGTTTGGATTTTCTGGTATTCAGAGTCTGTGCATACTGGGATGGCTAGTCCTCCTGCATCACCCTAAACACGTACCTCTCAACACTCAGGGAAGTACTGCTGTGGTCACAATACATCCCTCTCTGCCTCCCAAAGTCTGCATTTAGACCTGTTGTCCCAGTGCAATTATTAATACCCCCTTTCACATTCAAAATTATCCTAACATATGCCAATTTGTATGGAAACCTACATATACCATTCTAGAAACTATGTTCTCACATAGTGCCTAGTGAGAAAAACATTTTCTGAGAGACAAGCTACCAATCAATGCCAGGAATTCACACTGAAATTCACCTTGGAACTGAAATATTTTAACTTCTTTACACCAATGAACCTCATTTGGCTGAAGACATGTAAGGTATGAAGCCATCTTCACTCCTGAAGGAAAGGTAAAAATAGAGCTTTTGTAGCTTATTCATGTAAAAGGGGTCTGGGGGCCTCCCTGTTTGCTCAGGGGTTACAGTCTCAGCACAATCAAGCTATCACCAGCCACTGCAGAATGAGTTTGATCCCCAGCCAAGGAGCTAACCCACCATGTGGCACAGCAGACTTCTCCTGTCATGCCAGCTGCACCCCTCGGCAGTGTATTTCAGTAGATCTTCCTATTCTACTTCCCACTCTGGCTCTGGTAAATCCTCTTACACACACCCCCGCCTCTGGCCTACACCCCAGTTCTATCCATAAATAAATAAAAATAAATTTTTTTAAAAAAAATCTATTTATTTATTTACACAAGAAGTGGGGTACAGGCCAGATTCGCGGGAGGGTGAGAGGATTCACCAGAGACAGAGCGGGTAACAGAACAGGCAGACTGACGAAATATACTGCTGAGGGGAGCAGCGGGCACGACAGGAGAAGTCTGCTGCACCATGTGGGACTCTCCCTGGCCGGCCAGGATCAAACTGGCGCTGCAGTGGCTGAGGACATTCTCACAGCGCGGCATTCAACCACCTGCACTGCCAGGGGAGGCCCTAAAAATAAATCTTTAAAAAAGAAAGTTAAGGAGTCTTCTAGAAAGAGATTAAAATCCTGATGGCTTCTGTTTTTAGTCAATCTCTAATGGGTTAGAAATGTTTCTGAGTTTTACTGGCAGCAAAGAAAATCAGGGACTCCAAAAAAAAAATTCCAAAAAGTAACAAAGAGTCTAGATTGGCGATGCAGAATCAAAGCCAAGGCCTAAACATTCATGAGTGGGGAGGTAGTTGGCACATAGCATGATGTTTCTACTTCAAGAAAGATAGCAGAGCATGTAAAATGTAAGTCAAGACCTTTAACCATGAAAAACTAAAAGGGAATTGGATGCAAATAGACTAAGCTGACAGCATCATGTTTTGGTGGCCTAAAATCAAGAGCCATAAGTCCTGAAACTCACAAGTCCTGATAAAAATTTCAGTTATCTCCCTGACCAGGATTTAGAAGCACAAGTTCCCTCTTGAGACTGAGTAAATGCCTAAACTTCTTGGATAATTCATAGAAAAGGAAAACTATAAGAAACAGAAAAAAGACTTCCTGCAAATGAGCAGATGAAGGGGATTTAATGATAAATTGAGAAAGAAAAAGAGATATGACTACATTGTTGCCCAGAGAATAAAAATGTACAATTTTGAAACATCATTATTCATATATGAGACAGTCAGAGCATTACCAAATCTTTAAAAAATAGTTTTCAGGAAAAAAAAAAAAGAATAGTTTTCAGGAATAGAGAAGTCTCATACATGCTATCTGGAGCAGAAAAACCATTCCTCTACCCATCCTCTTCAACTCCATCTCTCCCTATCAAAGTGCCATGGACAGTCTGACTTGGAGGCAGCCATATGGAGAGAGAAAGGCAGTTATAGAGACATTTTCAACTCTGACAAGAAATCTGCTCGTGGAAAAAAGATAAGCAAACAAGGGCTAATTAGTAAGTGCAACACTGGCTCCTTAATTAAAATCTCCCTTTAGGTTTGATCTCTTCCATGGAATGTCATTTAATAATATTGAGTTATACTTATGAATGAATTTGTCCAAATGTTTTCATCTCTGATTAAGATAAGCTTTGCTGCAGAGAAACACCTTCTCAGGTTAAGTCAGTTACAAATAGAGCTTTAGAAAATCTTATTCCAAAGCTCGGATCTCCTATCAGTATGCCTACCAGAGGGCATCTCTCAATACACTTTCAAAAAGCTGCTAAGCAAGACCAGGTGTCCAGTACTATTGTCATATTTTAACAGTAAGAATATACATCTATATTTATTTTCCCATCCACATGCATAGAGTCATAGGTCGCTTAATGACATTTCTGTCAACAACAGATTGCATTACGTGATGGTGGTCCCAGTAGGATATACCAGATAGTCTAGGTGTGTTGCGGGCTCTAAAACTGAGGTGCAATTATGTAACAAGAAAATCCCCAGGAAAGGGAAGATTCCACGTTCCTTGCCCCATCCGAAGGATGGGTAGAGTTGTGTAGGGAGAAGCTAGAGAAGACAGGGAAAAAGAAGGAAGGAGATCAAAAAGAAGACCTGGAGGTGGCCCATGAAGCAGAGACGTGAGCAGAGATGTGAAGACGCTATTTTTGGTTCTCAGCCTTGGCTTGCACCAGGGAGTAGGGCACATAGAAGGAGACACTTGAGACAAAGACATGGGTGAAAGACCTGTGGGGAGGCTGACAATGGCAGCCTTTATCTTGACTTGAATTTTGCTTTTACTCTTTTCCTTCCAGACTTACTGGGCCCCCTCCTGCCCCTTTCCTAAGGGTTTCCATCACCAGGCGTCTTAGACTTGTGGCAGGCTTTTGGACCTCAGTGGCTCTGCTTTGAGACAGCCCTGTTTCACAAGTCATTTACCCATGAGAAGATGGGTAATTTGGGGTGTTTAACTGGAAACTATTTTAACTCTATTCTTTCTCTTCTCTTCATTGTATATTAGTTGTATTAAAACTATTTTCTATTCAAGTTCTTAGGCACTAAGACTACGTTTGTCTTTATGCAACAGATGGCAGAATGTATTTAGAACAGGCAGATTCGGGGGTCCCAGGGTACCCTCCTTCTGTCCACTAACAATTATGACATCCACATGATCATTGAATGAAATATTCTGATGACACTTTTCTCAGAATGTATCCTGTTGTTAAGCAACCCATGCCTGTAGAGCAATAAAAGATATACCTCCATTTATAGAGTTGCAAGAGAAAAGGAATAAATCCTTGCTGTATCTTTAAGACTGACATTTCCTTATGACTTTTTTAGAAACCATTATGGCAAATTTGCTTTTGCCTCTGCTAAAGATATTTTGTTGAGGATGCATAATAAACCAAAACTTTTAACTAAAAGGATTGCCTCTTTCTGGTATCAGTTGCTTCTGAAAAATAATAATGTCAGATATTTGTACCTATACCTCCATTCTACTTCTCTTCCACTGTGGTTTATGGTAGGCCAATCAGAGTGTATTTGCTACTCAACATATCGATCGGATTTTCTGACATATTCAATAGTGGTAAGACTTTGTTCTTTTTGGCTAAAATGTGGCATTGATGGAGTTCAGTGATGGGCATCTTAGATCCTTCTGAGAAAGAATTTAGCAGATGTTTCCATTTATCAGTACATAGCAAGTTTATTAAGGAAAGGAAAGAGAGACACCTACATATAGTCTTAAAAGATTAGAGCTGTCTATTGAAAGGGGTAAGTTTAAGAGAAACCTGCATTTTGCCAGGACAAGGGGTGTTCTTTTATTATGTTCTTTGATGGAGTCACTGTGAAATTCATATCGCCTTGAGGTCAGATTAAGTTGGTCTTGTATGATTGATGAACTTCTTTGCCCCCACCTCTACTGATTCTGCTGATAATTTTTTTCAGGCCCAACCTTAGATACCTGGAAACTTCCACAGAAATCAGTTTAAGTTAAGATCATCTCTGCTCCCCACCTCTGGTGTTTGTGTGAGAACTTCCACCCTGAAGTTTTCTACTCTAAGTTTCCATCAGCATGAAGAATGATTTTCATTTGCTGCAATTATAGTTACTTGTGAATGTGTCCATTTAATGAGATCTTTAGGGCCAGGATCTGTTTTATTGTTGTATCCAAAACAAACATTGTGGAACAGAAAGAGAACTATCACCAAGATCTTCTAACTAGTCATTTAATAAGGAACAAATCTAAGCCCCTTCCCCAGCAGGAAGGTTTGGTAGGCTTGAATAGATAAAGAGAATTGATATGGTTGCTATGGGAACCAGGCTACGAGACTGATCACTTTGACCCTGAATGCAGAAGCAGGGCCAGGACACATTCTGTGTCAAAGGTCAATGCCCAAGACCAGACACTCCAGCACTAACCAGCCCAAACCAACTCCCCAGTCAAGAAAAGCCTGTGGAAATGTTATAGAGCAACCCCGATATTAAACGGGTTCCTGGCTGTGGGTCCTCACCCGCGCGCTTTAAAGGGACTTATGAATACTCTACTACAGACACACGCAAAAGGGTTAATAAAAGGTTTATTTACAAGAGAAAAAGAAATAAGGAAAATGTACAACTCAGGGAGAAAATAGGGAAATAAAGTCTTTAATGCGTCCTACCCAAAGCCCACGTGTCTGCCTTTTGTATCCACCTGGCTGCTTAACCCCACCCTCAGGTCCCAGCCACCTTCCCTTTGGTGGTGATGGGATTTGGAGTTCCCAGTGTCTTTGGCTTTGACCTGGGGTGGGGGTGGAGTCCACAAAGCCTGTATGGAATTTGCTTTGGGACTGCCTTTTCCCCCTAACAGAAATAGGTTATAAAAGTAGCCCCAAATCTTTCTTTACGTGCCGATTCTTAGCAGTGTTATTTCAATAAATCCCCTTTGTTCTCCATTCTGTCTCTGGTGAATTCTTTCACCCCTGAGCCTCTGGCCTCACCCTGATCTTTCTGCAACCGTCTTAATTTCAAATGACAGAAAACCTAATCCAAATAGCTTATGCAATGAAGCAATTTATTAGCCAAAAATATTGGTAAATTGCTTAGCTTTTTTTTTTTTTAGTAATAAGCTTAGCTTACAGCATGGTTTCATTTAGGACTTCAAAGAATGTCATCAGAACTTGATCTCTTGGTGTGGTTCTGTTTTCCTCAGTATTAACTAATATGATTGTCAGGTAAGTTCTAACTTTTGAACACAAGTTGGCTTCTACACTGTTAGTTTTCTACATTCCCAGACTGAAGTATGGCAAAATAAAGAAAACCTATTTTCTAGTGTCCCAAGAAAAGTCCTGAGACTATTCTAATTGGATAAATTAAGAGTAATGCTTACTTCTAAATGATTCAAGATAGCCAGAGATGAGCCTACCTACTGCAAGAGCCATGGCAAACACCTTTCCCAAAGTCATCAAATTTTCTGTCAGCAATTTAGCACCATTTTCCCTATGTTATGCTCTCTTCCTTAGGAAAGATTTAGAAGCTACATTGCCTGCAGGGTTCCAGATTAGATTCTGACAATGTGAGCTATTCTGAGAATTGGAAGTCAGAGGAAATACAAAAACCATTAATATTACAGGGCAGGGTGAGGGGGCACCCCAGAACTCCCAAACCTGCCCGCTCTAAATAGGTTCTGCCATCTGCCGCATCAAGACAAATATACTATATTGCATAAGACCTTTAATGGAAAGGAACCTTAATACAATTAATGTGCAACAGAGAAAAGAAAAGGAATATAATTTCCAAATCAAACAACTGAAGTTACTCATCCCATAGTAGGTAAATTCCCAGTCAAAATGGATTGCCCCATTGCAGGGCCCTGAGGCCCAAAAGGTACCACCTAGTGGGGACCCATAGGAAAGGGCCAGAAGGGGCCAGACAAGTCTGGAAGGAAAAGAGCAAAATCAAAATCAAGATAAATGCTGTCATTGTTAACCTCCCCATGGTCTCCCACCTACCTGTTTCAAGTGTCTTGTTCCATGTCCCCCAAGTCCCTGGTATAAGTCCAAGGCCAAGAAGCAAGAGCAGCTTCTTCATGTGTCTCTCTATTCCAGTGCCTCCTCTAGCACTATTTTATCTCTATCCCTCTTCCTTCCTTCTCCAGTCTCTTCTCCAGCTTCTCCTCTTCCCTGACCAGCCCCACCATTCCTTGGGTAGGGCAGGGAACCGGGAAACTCCCCTTTTCCTGGGGGCCACCCTAGGACAGCGGCAAGAGGATGTGTGGGATTTACGGAGGGTGGTTATGAGGTTTCAATGGCAGTTTGCAGGTGTCCTCCTGCAATCATTAATTTTTGCTGTTGCTGGTAGCCAAGCTCTTTGTCAGAATTTCTATGACTGCAGCGTTTTTTTATTTCCTATCCACAAATAAGAGTTTTACTAATTCCCCCTTTATTTTCCCATTTGTTTCATAAGCCTCTGATTCCTGTGTTAAATCCCTCCTGTGTGAAGTTCCTAGAATAGTTTCTAGTTTCCACATGAACCCTTATCAATATATCAGGTCACATGAGCTGATAGTGGAGGCTTGGTTCATCTACAAATCAAATCTTGACTTGCAAATACATAGGTGAATGAATGGAAAAGTGATGGAAAACAATGCTTATTCCACTTCAATTTCATCACCCTAATCTAATCTATTCTACACATTGTAGGAATTGATCATTCAAAACACAATGAGTTTAAAAACTTTCCATTAAAGCTGTGTGGAGATTCCTCAACCTACTAAAAATAGAATTTCCATGTGACCCAGGACACAGAAACATCAATTCCAAAGAGCACCTATACCCCTATGTTTATAGCAACACTATTTACAATAGCTAAGCTTTGGAAACAACCCAAATGCCCCAAAATAGATGACTGGATCAAGAAAATGTGGCACATATACACCATGGAATATCACTCAGCAATCAAAAAAGATAAACACATGCAATTTGCAGCAATATGGGTGGAGCTGGAAGGGGTCATGCTCAGTGAAATAAGCCAGAAAGAAAAAGAAAAATACTGGATGGTCTCACTCATAGCAAGAATCTAGAAAACCTAAATAAGGGACCAGGAAAAAGAATAACTATAAGAAAAAAATCAAAATCAACAAACAACTATGAACCAGAGACACACTATGGGGGGCGGGGGAGCAGGGAAAGGAGGGATTGGGGTCAAAATAAGGGGGTTGTAATTGTATGGGGAATATGAAAATAAAATAAAATTTAAAAATAAATAAATAAAAACTTTCCATTATTATCAAACTAAGAAGAGAAATCTCAGCCTGTCCTTCCCAATCCTTTTTGGGTAAACACTTATCTTCCAGTCCTCCTATCACCATCCGTACACATCCACAAGAGAAATGAAAGAGACTAGATTCTATTCTTTGAACTTATCCTAAGCTTGCCTGACCCCGTGCTTTTCCCATATCCCGAACATACCACTTCCCCTCCATCTGGGCCCTTTCTCTCTCCTTGTCCATTGTCCTAACATCTGCTAATGTTAGCAGGCAGAATAAGGGGCACCCCGGAACCCTCAAACCTGCCTTGTCTAAATGGGTTCTGACATCTGCCTCATAAAAACAAAAAGGCTGGGCCTCCCCTGGTGGCGCAGCGATTGAGCGCTGGGCTGCGAAGCTGCCCACAGCCTCTGCAGCGTCGGTTCAATACCCGGCCGCAGGAGAGGTCCCACAAAAAAAAAAAAAAAAAAAAAAAAAGGCTGCCATTGTCACCTCCCCACGGTCTCTCACCCACATCTCTCTCTTTCAAGTGTCTCCTTCCATGTCCCAACTCCCTGGTACAGGTCCAAGGTCAAGAAGCCAGCACACGTCTAGAAGCTCCATGAGCCTCCAGAACTTCTTCCCAGGCTTCCTCTCCTCTTCGGCAGCTTCTCCCAGTTCAGCCCCACCCCTCCTTAGGATGGGGCAGAAAACCTGGAACCTCCCCTTTCTATGGATTTCATACTGTTACAATAATACGTGCTTCAAATAACCTCACAAGTGCCTAACATAAGAATTTTTTATGTAGGTTGTATGGAATTGCAGTTTGTAGGTAAGGGTTTAACCAGCAGCATATCTGAGTTAAACACTGTAGGAAATTTTGCTGTTTTAATACCCAACCAAGGACTTACTTTCAGGATAATTTTATGTCTGTTGTTTGGCAGAGGTTTCTTTAGATTTAAAACTCCAAAACAGGTTCTAAGAAGGACCAGCACTTTAAAGCTGTCAATCTTACTTTTGTACCGTTATTGTTGCCATGTGGCTTTGAAGTGAATAATATCGCTGAGTAAAATTAGTACAACACAACACTACAGTGTCACTGAAACAGTTACTTGATCTCAGGGCCTCACCGGTGGCGCAGCAGGTTGAGCGTAGCGCTGTGAAGCTGTGCGCAGCCTTCGCAGCGCGGGTTCAATTCCCGGCCGGCCAAGGAGAATCCCACATGGCGAAGCAGACCTCGCCTGTCTCGCCCGCTGCTCCCCTCAGCAGTGTTTTCGGTCCGTCTGCCTGTTCTACTCCCCACTCTGTTTCTGGTGAATTCTCTCACCCTCCTGCGACTTTGGCCTGTACCCCAGCTCTTGTATAAATAAAAAATAAATCTTAAAAAAGAAAAAAAAAAACAGTTATTTGATCTCCAAAATCCACTTGGCTCATCTGCCTGGACACGTGACTTGCCCTGGGGAAATACATTTCCCAGCCCGCTTTTTGGTAAACATGAGCTGAAGTAACATGTGCAACACCCATATCATTTTCTCAAGAAGATGTCCTGTATTTATTTTCTTTACCCTTCCTCTGAGTTAGACAATAGCTGTGGTGCTGAAACCTGGGGTGAAGGCAAGCTATTTGCCAACCAGAGCAGTTCACTTGGGGTATTTTAAAGATCTTGTAAGAAAGAAAAAGCCAGGGTATCATTACTAAGGTTACCAACTTTGTCCCCCACTCCTGCCCAGCAGGCATGTTTAGGAGACTTGAATTGATAAAGTTGCCATAGGAACCTGGCCTAAGACTTTAACATTGACTAGGCCCTGCAAAGCTCCAAGAATGGGAGAGTAAAGTCAGGCCACATTCTGTGTCAAAGGTCAATGGCCAAAAACACACAACCCAAAAACCAGCATATAACTGGTGCAAACTGACTCTCAGAGAGCATAAAAGAGGCTCAAGCCCTGCCCTTCTTTGTGAGAAGATGATATCTCCCTGCTCCCTTGAAGAGTATTTTAATAAATCCATCTTCTCTTCTCCACTCTTTCTGGGGTGAATTCTTTCATCAGAGGTCTATGCCTTAATTTTCTCCACAACAGAAAATAAGCTTCTATTTTCTTTAAGCCACTTTAATTTAGATTCTTTATTATGAGAGATTAGGTATCACCCCAACTAATAATACACATGGACTTCAGACAAAGCAAAGATTTGTGCTCCCTTACACTAAGACCCAGTATAATCTCATATAAGTGTAGTTGATGCTCATTATTTAGAGTCCACATTTCCAAATTCATTTGGTGTTTCTGGGTTTTGGGTTTCCTTGGTCCTTAACTATGGCCATGAGAGAATTCAAAGCCATGTCTAGGCAAAGGAAAGTTCATTTAGAGACAGTACACCTAGGAAGAGCTCAGGGTGGACAGAGTCCCTGGTAGAGCACCTGCAAGGTAAGGTAGGGTGGGACTCCTGGCTTAAATGGAATGTCGGGACTGCTCACTCTGTCCCTTTCTGGGCTTCACTGGCAGGCACAGCCAAGATGTCATTTTATAGGTCCAGATAAGAGTTTCAAAGTCACTCCCCCCTTCTATTGTGTTCCCAATGTGTAGTTTATCAGCCCCAGCAACAGGTTGGGGCAGGGTCTTCCTTCCCTTCTTTGGCACTTCTTGCTCTCTACTGTGATATTATCACTAAATGTAAAACCCAAGTCCCCACTCCTTGCCCATCAGGCAAGTTTGGGAGGCCTGTGTAGATAAAGGGAGTGGATGGGACTGCCTGGGAATCTGGCCTATAAGCTAATTCAGATCATCAGTCAGAGCACACCCAGACTAGTCACCTTGACTGATCACTGATGTATGGAATATAAATAGAGCCTCAGGTCCCCTCACTCTCCACACAGTGCCTCCGATGTCTTCTGTCTTCATCCCTGCTTCTCTTAGCAATGTATGTCAATAAGTTTCCCTTTTCTCCTCTCTATTGTCACTGATGAACTATTTCACCACCATGCTTACGGTTTACACCCTGATTTTTCCCCAGGATTCTCCTCTGGCTTTATCAGTCTGCCTATAGGTTGGGGTGAGGGTCTGTCTTTACCCCTCTGGGTGTTCCTTCACCCTCTGATGGCTTTGTCAGCTCTGACAAGGGTTTCCTGGGGTCCTGGCTATGTTGGCCATTAGTTTTTCCTGGGCATTGCCTTCCTTGCTCTGACTGCATAACACTAGTCACTGCCAATTATTTGTAATACCTAAATCAGTACTGCTGACATCTTCATAGTCAGTCTCAGAAATGTGCAAAGCACAGAAAAATTTGAGTTGTCCAACATGTTTGTTCCTCACTGAGGTTGAACAAGGCGACATTCTGCCTTCTTGGTTCAGCTCTCATGCTGTAAACAAATGTCCTTTCCATGGTATTTTTAGTGCCACATTTTTTACATTTTTGTGCTTTTGCATGGAAATTCACTGTCTAAAATGGTCCCCAAACATAGTGTAGAAATGCTGCCCAGTGTTCTTAAGCACAAGAATGTGATGTGTCTTATGCATAAAATAAATATGAGATGAGCATCCTTCAGGCAGGAGTTATAATGCTGTTGGCACTGAGTTCAGTTAATGAACCAACGACATTTATTAAATAAGGTGTCTTTAAATAGAAACACACATAAACAAAGTTATAGATGATGGTTAATGAAAATTTTGTGACTTGGGGATCACAGAAACATAACTATATTTCTCCTAGAAGTAATGGTTTAGTATTTACTAATTCAGTGTTCATGACCTCTTTGCAGAATTAACTAATGTCGAAAAGAATTGGCTGCTTTTAACAACCTTGTCCCCTATGTTGGTATCATCTTGCACTCCCTTTCTAAATGACTCTTGCCAGTTGATGGAAAATAAATAAATAAACCTACCAGCATTACTAACACATTTGGGAATGAGTTAAGGGCACTAATAAATAGTATGTAAAAATCTTACTTGTTTATATTATCGACTTTGGGAAGTAAAATATAAATCAAGCACAGTCACCCTTCCCTCTCTAATATACTGATGGCAGAGAAATGAAAATCAAGAAGAAAGAAGAAGCATGCTGCTCAAACCCATCTTCACACAGATGAAATCTAAAGTCAGGACATATAGCTGTTATCGTACAGACTGAGGAACATTCCGGGATCCCCAAGTTTGCATGTTCTAAAGGGGTTCTGCCATCTACCGCACAAAGACAAAGCATACACTTAGTGTAAAAGAACTTTAATAGGATTAGTGTTCACAGAGAAGGAAGAAGAGAAAGGATATGGTTTACCAATGAAACACCCAAAGTTACCCATCCCCTCATGGGCAAGCGCTGAGGCCTGAAAAGTTGCCACAAGTCTAAAGCACCTTCTGGCGGGGAACCATAGGAAAGAGACAAAAGGGACCTGGCAAATCTGGGAGGAAAAGAGAAAAAATACAAGTCAGATAAAGGTTGCCATTGTCAGTCTCCCCACCTGTTTCACCCACATCTCTTCCAAGTGTCTCTACATGTCCCAGCTCCATGTTTCTTTTCCGTGTCCCTTACGTCCTTTGTGCAAGTCCAAAGGTAAGAAGCAAAATGGGCCCTTCTTCACACATCTCTCTGCTTCATGTGTCTCTCCTCCTGTGTCTCCAGGTCTTTTATATCTTCACCTGGTTGTTCAGCTCTGCCCTTCATTAGGTGGGGTAGGGAAAATGAAACTTCCCCTTTTTTTGAGATTCCTCTGTTACAGAATCACACTTCTAGAGGATACTCATGCAGCACAAAACCTCAGGTCTCCAGCTCCCAAGCCAGGTCTAAATAAGACTGGTTAGGTATGCTCATGGGAAGGGAATGGGTTCTTTCTTTTGATTCAATGAAAATAATGAACCTGAAGTAGGATAATGAGCACTGGAAAGTGGGAAAGTTGAAGGGAGAGCAGGCTCATCAGATATGTGGTCGCCCATCTACTTTCTGGACGCTGCACTCTCTCCCACCCTGGTGCAACATGTTGAGCCCAGACACCATGGCTGATAGTCAACCTCTAACCTTCTATTTGAAGTTAAAAAATGGTGTTGACTGTACAAGACCCTGTACTAGTGCTGTGTTCCTGAGCTCATTCTTTTCTCAGTAGAAGGGTTTATTTCTCTAAAAAGCTAAATGCTGTGTTTTAAATTGAGTTAGAGGCCCTGACCCTGAACTCTGTTTGTTATATGTAATTTTGGCATTCTTAAGTGAGCTACATTTAAGAACCTAAACCTCTTCCTCCATCCTTTCTCCATCCCCATGAAGTAGTTATCATGTCTAAATAGTAATTTCTTGACTATAGAATAGTCATTTTTTTTAACTTCTGAAGCATAGTTATTTGATATATGTATTTTTTCCAAATGAGTCTCTGTCAGGTTGTCTAAGGATATTGATCCCATTGAGGGGAATAGAAGTGTACGCCTGAAGATCTGACAACAGTTTCCCAGCAGCATTCCATTCCCTGTGATAGGTGGGTGGGTCAGGAAGTTTTAGAAGGTAGGTTCCTAGTGGACCAGAGCCTATAAAATGAACACTGACTATACACAACCAAGATAGTGTAGGGATTTTTAAAAAATATTAGCTTTCATTGTGACTTCAGCATGCTGAAACAATGTCTGCACAATGCCAAAAACATCCAGATGGAAGTGGAGAACTCAGCCACCACCACATGCTTCATCTGCACCGATGTCTTATGGAAACAGTCAGCATGGATCTCTGGGGCCTGGAAGAGCTGCCAGGCAAGAAGCCAGAGGAGAGAAATATTGCCAATATATGTTTAAATTAAATTAATTAACATTTATATAACTCTCCACATAATATAACAAACTTCTATCAAATATAGTGTCTCCTTTAATGGGAACACTACCCTATAAATTAGGAATTATTATTTGCTGCAATCTACATATAAGAAATTTAAGCTTCAAAAAAAGTAGATCACCTAGTAAAGACTAGAACCAGGTCTCGAACCCTGATCTTCTCATAAAGTCTATAATAATAATTATGGGTATACGATTTGTTAGAAACTTCTGACACCAATGAAATCATATCTTTGTACTCTAATTCATGTCTTCTATATAGAGGTATTATCATAGAAAAGGAAGACAAGCATAAATGGTTCATATTGCCTTATATACCTTACCTTTCCTATGTTCTAACAAAGTACTAGGATCCAAAAAGGAAAAATGATTGAAGTGGAAGAGTACGGTGGGGCTATTTGAAATTGTCCAGATCTTGCTCTGCAGGGCCCAAAAAGTACAAATATAAGCCCAAATAGGTTTTACATACCTTCTTCGAATATCCATACCTAACAAGGCAGATGCTTCAGCAAAGAGAGATAATAATAATCCAATACGTTTGTAAGATTCACAAATTGACAGTGGAGATGCAGGGGGAACAAGTTGACAATTTTCCATTCTTGAAAATTATTCTAAGTAATGACCCTCACTTAGTGGTATTGGTCAAGGAAAAGTATGTCCTGAATGAATTCTAACCAGTGATATTTTATGGAACACCATCCTCAACTCCCTGCCAAAGAGATCTCAGGCACTGAGGGATATAACTCCCATCATGCCATGAATCTGCCGTGACTCTGACCTTCTGAAGAGGGGGTTTACTGGGAACTACGGGTAAAGTTAAGCAGCCATGCTTGGTATAAAACTGAACACATGTGGATTTGTGCTCTCTTGCTTTTCCTGCTTTCAGCTTGTCACAGAGACTCCATTCAGACTATGTTACTGTTAGGACACATCCACCAATTAATCTCTCTTTCTCTGTTCCCTCTTCTCACTCCCCTTGCAAATAAACCTTTTATTAACTTCTCTGTGTTTGCCTGATTTCGAGTTTTGTCCTGAGTTCTTAAGTGTGGGGTTCAGGACTCGCACCTAGGTCACCCCATTTCCCCTTGAGAACTCCTATATTCCAGAGATTTCTAGATTTATTCTTGCTTCTAGAACCATTTAGACTAACACAACTCTATTGTACTTTCTTCATCAAGATATTTTCATTTACTTCTCACCTTGATCAAGTGATTTCTGGGCCTCCCTGGTGGCACAGGCGGTTGAGCACAGCACTGTGGAGCTGTCCACAGCCTGATCCCAGCTAGCCAGGGAGCTACCCACATGGCATGGCAGTCCTCTCCTGTCTTGCCCACTGCTCCCCTCAGCAGTGTATTTCAGTATATCTGCCTGTTCTGTTCCCCACTCTGTCTCTGGTGAATCCTCTAACCTTCTCGCACATCTGGCCTATACACCGCCTCTTGTATGCATGAATAAATAAATCTGTAAAAAAAGAGTGACTTGATTTCAGCAGCAAAAAAAAAAAAAAAAGCATAGACAACACACTGAATTTGGTATTGCATCAGGCAACACCACACTGATAAAGAACTGGAGTCATGAAGCAGGCTACATAATGCAGGATGCTGCTGAAGAACAAGATACAGGCCTTTTTATTTATATACAGCATAAAGGAGAAAAAAGGAAAGGGGAAGAAGATTAAAGAAAGGGGAAGGAGTAGATGATGAGGGATTGTGAGTCTGCCCTTCAGGCATTTCTTACCTGCTTGATGACTTGGTATTGTCATTGAGATCATGCCCTAATCCCCCAGTCATGGTTTTAATCTTACCAACAAAGTGTTCCACTGATCAGCTTCTGGAGTCCTTTGTTATACACTGGTCAGCGGTCCTCTGTCCTCAGCCCCCTGGGCATTCCTGGTCATACCTCATGATGTATAAGTCAGGAGTATGTGTTATGCATTGGTCCTCAGTCTGCCGGGCGTTCCAGGTCATACCTTGTGATGTACAGCCTTTTCAGCATGATCCAGCTTTGTGCTCTTGTTTGATTTGAAAGGAACCTGGCAGTGTTGGGCTCTGTACCTAACTGAATGAGTCATTTTGACCTTGCTTAGGATTTAGAACTGTAGGTAACAAAGTGGTGGCTGAACAGGCCACTTAGGAGTAACAGACCCACACTTTGGAATCACCAGTTCCTAAAGACTGATAAAAGGATACCCAAAGTTCCTTTCAGAAAATAAAGGAAAATGGTAAGAGGTATCAGATAATCCGTTAGATAAGAGATAGATACCCCAGCCATGTCTAGTGAGTTTCTGATATTTCAGGGCCAACAGGAGATAAAAACAAATGGATGTATTGTGTTAGGCAGGAGGTAGGGTCCAGTGAGTCTTGGGAAACTCCGTGATACTGGACATTAACTCAGGTTGAGGTCCACCAAGTCATTATAAAGTGGAAAGCATTATAAAGCAGAAAGCAAATGGGAGGCAAAGTCACCTACCCACACTCTGATAGTCTTTAAGGACTATCTTTAAGAAGGACTCCTAATACATACATTAGATGAAATAAAGCTTTTACCATTAACAAATCCTTTAGGCTAACAACCTTCTAGGCTAATGATATGGAATCCACCATAAAGAGGTCCAGAGAGGGAATGATCTCACCAAAAGAAGAACAAAGAAAGGCCCTCCCAACCTTCTAATTATGCTGGATTAAAACTGCTTAAATGGTGGGGCCTCCCTGGTGGCCTAGGGGTTAAATCTCAGTGCTACCTCTGCCAAGACCTGAGTGCAATCCCAAGCCAAGGAGCTAACCCACATGGCACAGCAGACCTCTTCTGTCTCACCCGCTACTCCCCTTAGCAGTGTACTTCAGTAGCTCTGCCTGTTCTGCTCCCCACTCTGTCTCTGGTGAATCCTCTTAGCCCCCACACCTCTGGCCTACACCCCAGTTCTTCTATGCAAAAGTAAAAATAAATAAAATCTTTAAGAAAAATACCTGTTTAAATGGTGTTTCCACCTTTTTTGGTGGGAGCAGCATATAGACCCTGTACCTGATGATGATTCCCTTGTGCTAGATTGCATATGTTAGCAGGCAGGCTGAGGGATAATCCTGGACCCCATGCTTGCACACTCTAAATGGGTTCTGCCATCTGCCACATCAAACCAAAACATACCTTTACTGCATAAGACCATCAATAGAAAAAACTTTAATAGAATTAGTGTGCATAAAAGGAAGGAGTAATAGCTTCCAATTAAACACCCAAAGTTACCCATCTCTGTGTGGGTAATTGCCAGTCAGACAGGGTTGGCCCAAAGCAGGGCCACTGAGGCCCAAAAACTTGCCACAAGTCTAAGGCACCTTCTGGTGGGGAACCATAGGGAAAGAGCAGAAGGATCTGGGCATGTCTGGAAGGAAAATAGCAAAATTAAGGTAAAAGTCAATATAAAGGCTGCCACTGTCAGCATCCCCAGGGGTTTCTCACCCACATCTCTTCAGCCTGTCTCCTTACATGTCCCCCATGTCTCTGGGCAAGACCAATGCCAAGAAGCAAGCACACCTTCTTTTTCACATGTCTCAGTTCAACTACCTGCTGCTCCCAGTATACTCTCTTCAAGACTTTTCTCCCAAGTTCATTTTAGTTTCCCCTCTCAGCTCATCTACACCCTTCATTCTGTAGGACAGGAACATGGAACCTCCCCTTTTTAGATTACACTGTTACACATGAGCTTAAATAAATTCTTACTTGGTAGTTGCAGGATTGGAGTCTCCGTTATTTCTCAGAGAACTCAAGAACACAGAGTCCAACAACAGTAAGGAGGGTGCAGCCATTTACATATGTGTTGGGGCAAATGCAGCTGTCTGAATTCTCAAAGCTAAAGTTCATATTCAGGGCAGACAGATTGTTCAAGAACATTCCCATGTTCTGTAACAACTTACATTTCCACCCACTGGTAAGATGATTTTTGATGTCAACAGATATTCACAGCTGCCTGGACTGAGTTCCACCCATCCAACAGGTTTAGAAAAAAAAAAAAAAAGATGATAAATTACATTCAAGCAGTCAGATTTGGAGACGATTATGTATTTTCTGAGCTGCAAACTATATAACCCAATAAGAACATATGATTCATTTTCTATTTATACCAGTATTATATTTTGAGTATCCAACATAACATGAATTATACATGCTAGAATTTTATAACTTTATATAATCATGCACATGAAATGGGTACCTTATGCCCTTCTTATCTATCTCTACCAAAGAATTTTATCTTTCTACCAAAGGTTTCCATGGTAAACACTATCATCATCTTCTCATACTTTTAAAGCACACTGTTTTTCATGAAGGCTCAGCAAACTATGACCAGTGCATCAAATACAGCTTGCAGTCTGTTTCTATACAGAATGGCTAAGAATGATTTTTATAGTTGTTAGTAATTAGGGGGTAAAAAACAAAACAAAGCTAAAATTTAAACAGAAACAAATAAGACTTTTCAATGAAGAACATTTGTGGCCCGCAAAAATATTCACTTGTAGAAAGATCTGGTGACCTATCTCAAATGATGCATTGCACAATAAAACTTTATTTGTTTTATAATATTTAATATAATTTATTTATTTTTTCATCTTATTTAGTGAGATGTAACAATACCATATACCTGAACTCAGGGATGAAGTCTTTGATCTCTTGCAAAGGGCACTGGCTGCTTGAAGTACTCTGGAGGGAACTCTGGGACCTCACTCAAGAGTGGCCAGATGCAATATTATCAATTAGTGAAGACTCCGTAGATGCAGGTGGGTGAAATGGGGCTACAAATCCCACTTTATTATACATCCTGTATTATTTCCTAGGGAGAGAGTTTTTTTAAAGGGTGGTCATTTACATAGGCAAAGGCAAGAAATAATATGTTACCAATCCAAGACTACATGAAAAAAATGCTACTAGCCCTAGTCTAGACTGTCTTATTTCACATGTTCTCTGGGGCACTGGAATCACTTTTGCGGAGCTGTCTGAAAAAAAAAATGCTTGCACCCAGAAAATCCAGGTCACTTTTCCACCGAGCATTTCTACAAGTGTAGGCTGTAGCTAAGCTGCTCTAGAACTCCAAAAATTCTACACTTAAGTCTTACAATCAAGCATTTAGATCATTTTAGCGAATATTCATAAATATCAGAGGAGTGTTACTATAACCAAGGATGGCCCGGCTGGCTGCTTCCTTATAGCAGACTACATATTTTCATGTGCCAATTCTCTTTCTCTACCTATGAAGAACAGAAACCACTCTCCAAAGATGAAGGCCACTTCTTGGGTCTATAGGTTGAGATCTGGAAGTCAATTCTTTTAACTCTGAGCAGGACACAAGCCAGAAGCACAACCTGGCTGTCGTGCTCCAATTTCAAAAGCACAGCATGGTATATTTCTGTGGCATGGCTTCAAAATGTATTACCTCATCAATTCATTTCTGAAAAAGTCAAAATAGTGGAGGCAGTCTATTTTGCCAACATTTTGAATCAAAGCTGTTTTGAGTACTTCAGGCACCAGAAAGCAGTGTTACTTAATGAGCCACATCCTCTCCCAGCTTTGGTGCAGCTTTTGGGTTCTGAACATAATGTATTCATTCACTTGTTCATTCACTCAACAATTGCTAATGGAGGATGGACTAGCTGTCAGATATTTTACAAAGCTCTAGAGATGCAAAAGTGATCACAACATAGCCTCTGAACTAAAACACAGGGGAAGAGAAAGATGTGTAAGCAAACAACTTTGGGGCACTGTGGTAAGTGTTGAGAGGAAAAGTTTAGGGTTCTGTGAGAACGTATAGGGGGACACTTAACCCAGATGAGATAGTGTGATTACAAAAATATGTAAATGTGGTCATTCAGATGGTCATTATAGTTTTCTCATATTTGTCCTCTTCTGTAGTTCCCAGTCCACAGCTTGAAAAATTCTTGAAATGATAAAGCAAAGGGAACATTTTTGGTGAAAATGTTTAGTTTCTTGTGCTTAGTTCCAGAAATCACTTCAGAGCCATGAATGAAATTGGTGTCCTCTTATTCATAACAAGACCACAACTGAGTTTCATGAACTGAGTTTCATGGCTTCTTGTCTCATGAAGCCATGGAGGTGAATTTTGAAAGGACTTAAGAATGGGATCTGGTTGCCTGGGAGAACAGCCTTAAATAAAGGATTAGAGCTTTTAGTCCCACCTCCCTGATATCGAGGGAGGCAAAAAGGGATAGAGGTAAAAATAAGCATTGATGGCCAATGACTTAGTTAATCATCTTATGTAATGAAGCCTCCATTAGCACCCCCAAAAGGAAAACTCCAGGTTTTTGGGTTGCTGAACACATGGAAATTTGGAGACAGTGTTATGCTCTAAGATGGCATGGGAACTCCAGACCTTTTCCCATATCTTTCCCCACACATCTCTTCCAACTTCCTATTCCTGAGTCATTCTTTTTAATAATAAACCAGTGAAACTGGCAAGTAAAATATTTCTCTGAATTCTATGAGTCATTCTAGTGAACTAATTGAACCCAGAGAATGGATCCTAGAAACTTTGACTTACAGCGAGTTCGTCAGAAATCCAGATAATAATCTTGACCCGCAGTTGGTATTTAAAGTTCAAGAAGGGGGTCATGGGAAACTTCAGTCAATTGTCAATAGGGCAGAAGTTCATAATCTGGGTTTGCAACTTGTATGTGAAGTAGGCATTAGGGGGGCAACAATCTTATGGGACCAAACTTTTAACCAATGGTTTCTAATGCTATCTATAAGTAGATAATGTCATTGTTGAATTATAGGATACCCAACTGGTATTGCATAATTTTTTAGTGTAGGGAAACACACACTCTCACTCATAGGCACCCACATTGGAAGCGGTGACCAAAACCTTTGCCAGACTTTTGGGAATCAGGAAAGGCTTTCCAGAGAAGTCAAAGCCTATGCTGAACTCTGATGGAGAAGCTGAACAATATGACTTCCCTTGCACCAGTACCTGAGTGTTCAGGGATAAAATGGATAGGATGATCTTAATCTCCAGCTCACAGCAGGGAGTTTGATGGATTATGATGCATATGAGATGGCTCAGAGACAGCTGTGGAGCAGCATGAACCAGCCCTCACCCAGTCATTTGGTGCTGACAAGCTAACAGGAGCACTTGTATATGCCCTCCAGGAGAGGCCTATTTTTAGGAATGGGACATAAAGATTTTATATGTTCCAAGGATTCCCTCTCTATTTGTTTGCTAGGGTTGCCATAGCAAACCACCACAAACTGAGTGGTTTAAACAGCAGAGTGGTATATTGTCTCATAATACTGGAGGCTTGAAGTAGAAAATCAAGATGGTGGCAGGGAGCAAATTTGGTTCCTTTCTGAGGTCTGTGAGGAAACTTCTGTCCCATGCCTCTCCCCTAGCTGCATTCCTTGGAAATGGTGTTTGCCCTGTGTCTCCTATAATTTTCCCATTATACATGTCTCTTTCAATTTACATGGAGTTCTCTTTATAAGGACACCAGTTGTATTGGGCCACTAACTAATTCATCCTAACTCATCATATCTGTATTCATCCTAACTAATCATATCTGTTATGATCCTATTTCCAAATAAGGTCATGAACTGAGTTACCAAAAATCAAGACTTAAAATATGGATGGGGGTGAGGGGGACACGATTCAACCCATAACACCCTCACATAAGACAGAGTGAGGAAACTTCTTCCCTACAAAGCAACAGCAGCAGTGACAATCTAATGATACCTAAAATTAGAAAGGACAAGGATCAAGGTCAAGTCCTCAGATCCAGACCTTCAGGGTCCCTGGGTGGCAGGACAGAGAACAATGGAAAAAAGCCAAACATCCTAATGATAATAATTTTAAAAATCACCACTCACCTTCAATTCCTCAATGAATTGTTTCTTCCACCTTTGCATTTTATCTGTACTAGTCACAAAATAACCCAAAATACAGAACAAGGCCCCCCTGGAGGTAAGTAGGTACTTGATGTGCCCCTATACCCAGCAATGAGGTCAGGTAGCCCTCCTTAACCATTCAAAACAAGCTCTTTCCTGCTGTCAGGTCAGGAGGCACACAGCTTTCAGTCAGAACCTCCAGGCTACCTGAGATGGGAAAGGAGGTCAGAGGATGAGAGGGAGGAGCAGATCAACTGGTTGTGTCCTGTTTATAAGACTGGAGTCTGTGGCTGAGTATTATTTTAGAAGTTGGTGTGCCACACCAGCACAGCACAGCCTGCCTGCAGTCCTCTGGTGGGGGAAGAGGGGAGAATTAGGCTAATTATGTCTCCAGGCAGGTATTCCCCTAGTTTTAGGAGAATGTAGACATAAGGAGAAAAGTTGTTGTGGACGGGAAACTATGGGCCACAACAGGATTATAATGAGTGCTTCAGAGGCCTGCCCTTCCTGGAGCCCTTACATTAACATTTCAGAATGAACTACTTTGAAGCAGGACAGAAGGGATGTCAAATGAGGACAGTCCCCACAGTAACAGGCATTACAAGTGTTAGCTCATCTAGTCCAAGTCTCCTTATTTTGCATATTCAGAAGCTAGGATTCATGATATGAAGAGACTTGCTGAAGATCCACTTGTGGGAGAAGACCTATAAACACCTATTGCCAAAGATTCCCTTCAAAGTTCTTTTCACAGCACCATTCTGTCTTAAATTTCTTATCAGCCTGCATTCATTGACCAGAGACACTATAACAAAGTGATACAGACCAGATGACTTAAACAGAAATTTATTCTGTCTCAATTTGAAAGGCTACAAGTCTGAGATTCAGGTGTCACCAGGATTGTTTTCTTCTGAAACCATACCCCTTGGCTCGTGGAAGGCTAACTTCTCACTGTGTCATCACCTGGTCTTTCTTCTGAAGTGTCTGTGTCCAAAGTTCCTCTTCTGGCAGACATCCATCATATTAGGTTTAGGGCCCACCTGGATGATCTCACTTTAATATACCTTTTTAATGGTTCTGTATACAAATACAGTCATATTCGGAGGTTCTGGGAGTTAAGGATGCAACATATGAATTGGGGATGGGAGGAGACACAAATCAACCCATAACCCTCTCCCAGAGGCTCTGCTCAGGAGTTTCTTTTATGTAACTTGCTTTGCTGATGTCATGTGACCTGCCCCTCTGACAACAGCTAATCAGGGTCCTGTAAGAGTTCCTTGGTCCTGTCTCCCGGCAGCCCAGCTAGCCAGCTAGCCAGCTTATTAAAATAAGCTGTTCTCTCCAGTAGGAATAGGACCTTGAGACAATTCACTCTGTGGGGGGCAGTTTGGACTCAAGACGTGAAAAGAACAGACAGGGTCTGAGTGTAGCAAAAGTAAAATGAGCAGGGCAAGGAGAAGCAGAGTCTACAGAATGGGGAGTACTAGAGGAGAACTGTTAGCAGGTAGACTAAAGGGTAGCCCAGGGCCCCAAAATCTGTCTGCTCTAAATGGGTCCTACCATCCACCACATAAAGACAAAACATACTCTTGGTGTATAAGACCTCGAGTAGAAAAGAACTTTACTAGAATTAGTATGCATAAAAAGAAAGCAAAGAATAATAGTTTCCAATTAAACACCCAATGTAACTCATCTCCTCATGGGTAAATGCCCAGCCAAACAGGGTTAGCCCAAAGCAGAGCTACTGAGGCCAGAAAGCTTACCAAAGTCTAAGGCTCCTTCTGGTGGGGAATGGGACAGAAGAGGCCAGCCAAGTCTGGAAGGAAGAGTAAAAGCAAAATCCAAGTAAACATAAAGACTGCCATTGTCAGCCTCCCCAGGGGGTCTCTCACCCATGATTTCCAAGTGTCTCCTTCCATGTTCCCCAAGTCCCTGGTACAAGTTCAAGGCTGAGAAGCAAGCACAGCTTCTTCACATCTCTCTTTGCCCCATGTGCCTCCTCCATGTTGTGTCTCCTTCTAGCCTTCTCTCCCAAGTCCCTTTTTGCTTCCCCTGCCTGCTCAGCTCCATCCTTTCTTAGGTGGGGCAGGGAACCTAGAACCTCCCCTTTCTATGGGGATCATAGTGTTACAGAACCACATCTCCTGGTACTGTTGACCGTGGACATGAGAGCTGGACTGACTATGTGAAATTCCAACAACCATGCTACTCAGACTTGGAAATGTCCACAAGCTGTGCCCAGATTCTGAGACTGCCAGTGTGCAATCTTCCAAATTTCTGGGAGTATCTTGATGCTAAAAACCAATAAATCAATATAACCAATACCTAAAATAACCATGGCAAACAAAAAAAACCTACTCTCTACCACTATTTTCTTCTTTCTGCCTAGGAAATTCATGTTTCTTGTGGCAAAGAAAAAAACTTGAGCATATGCTTTCTTTTCCCTCTGAGTTTATGAAAGCCATTAGAGTCTGAAGCAGATCTGAAATGGTCCTGCTGCTCCCTAAAGCTAGAATAAATGGAAAACAAGAGACTAGAGAAGCAAAACCTACCATGTTCCATAGTGGACTGTAGTCCATCTACTGGTGTCCTAAGTTGTGTGTAAGATAAATCTGATTTCAATGCAATGGAAAGAAGAAAGAATAGTCATTCATTCAACACAGCTGCAATGAAAGCCCTCTGTCCAATCATACTCTTCACTTCCCTTTTTAAGAACATTTCAAAACAGAAGAGTTTCTAGAATCTCACCTCATTTATCTCATTGCTTCTAGTTCATCCTTTTACAGGGCAGTTAATCACCTATTTGCCCTTTGCATGATAATACCTTTACATTTTCAAGCAGTTCAATAACATCCTTTGCCATTACATTCAAGGGAATGAATTTTTTATTTCTCTCTTTTTCCCCTTTAGATTAAGCCCTCTGTTCCTTTACCCATTTCCATTAATCATTCTAGATTCACTTCAGTTGTCTTTATCTCTCTGGTAGCCACAATTCCCAAATACATTATAAGACTTCAGAGTCATTAGTTGCTAGTCCCCCTGGGGTAGAAATCAGGTTCCTGGTTTTTGTTCAGTTTCTCCACTGTCTGCAGTGTCCCTCACACGGTGGCAAAAAAACAAATGCCTCCTGATTCACTCCTGCATTCAGGTTCCTTGCAACGGGAGGGCCATTTCTTCCTCAGAGAGTGGGGCATTCACATACCTCACAAAGAAACACTAAAATTCTGTATCTCTCTTACTTTCTAAATGATGGTTAGTTGCATCACTGTCTTCTATACATCAACATCTCCCTTTATTGACCTGAAGCCACGTTGAGACTGCCAATTTACTTCTCTCCCCTGAGTCTTTCCATCACTCTGGAAATATCCAAATATATGACAAACTCTTTTTTGATCCTAAACATGCTCCATTGCCCATGCAGGGATTAGAAGTTGGAAAAATATCTTAACCTTGGCACCTCTTGCCCCAGAAACTTAGAGACCCCTTATAGATCAAGTCTTCCCTTTAGAATTAACAATTTCTTGCAAAGGGATGCCCCCAAGAGGCTTTAGAGGCAAAACCATACTGGCAATAACTAATAAGGATGCTGCAGGGTTAACTGAGCAAATACATACTCTTTGTCCTCCAGTAAAGAGAGGAGGAGGAAGGAGAAGATGCCTGTGTGGATGGGGGCAGGGGGGAATGGTGACTTTTTTCTAATCATGCCTAAGTATCCTTTTTTTTGTAAAACAGTTGAGCTGTTAACTTCTATGCTAAGGCACGTATGCACTTTGGAAAGGTAATTTGAAAGCGAGTTGAGCCATGACAAATAGGGACAGCTGGCCTAATTGAATCATTTGATCTAAGACAGCTCAACTTGGTTATCCTCACTGCAGCCCACACTGATATTAGTGAGTGAATCATTAGCCATGAAATCATGTCGACTTTCCCAACTGCAGCGTTCTTGACATGACAGCGATCGCAGTCTGCCTTTCATTATAGCCCCGATAAGTTCTTTAGTCTGTCAGGAAAACAACAGCAGCTTGGAAAACTTTTAGACTCAGTCTCCGAAAGTCATTTGCTCCAACATATTACATACAGCATGTCAAAGAAAGGCAGGGTGTGAGTCAGCTACAGGAGCAAGCTAGGTGCACCTCAGCAGGTCCAACAAGCTGGACACGCTCAGATCTTGCCAGCACCCACAGCTACAGTTAAAATGTAAGACTAGCTTTATTTTGTAAGTACTGGTTTGTGGTCACTTGAGAAAGTGGTCTCTAAATGGAATAATGAGAAATACTTGACCTGAAGACATCCCTGATGGAGTCTTCACATATGGGAAATATCTTTGTTACCTTTAATTTAGGTTTTGCCAAGGGAATGAAAGGAGTAAGTTCTTTTTTTCATTGGGTTTATCAAAGGTGGTGAGGTAATTAAGAGCACTAGGGTACAGGGGCCTGTCTACTGAAATGTGGATCAAGCCCTTGATTCCCTACAGCACTGGCGCTGAAGGGAAACGTGCTACGAACTTCACTTGGCTCTTCACAAGTAAAGTTATTCTTCAGGTTTTTGTTCAAACTGCCCCTGATGAGCATGGCCTGGATTTCCTGCCAAGCAGAAACCGGAACAGAAGCTTGTGAGAACCAGGAAGAGTGAGCTAGCAAAGGACAGAAAGCCAACACAAGCTGAGCTGCCTGACTGCTGCTTCAAGCCACTCTCTTTGAACCTGCTGGCGCCTTTGGAAGGGGCCTATGACTGGCTTCTCAGAACTGTCCCTCAATGGAACTAAAAGAGAAGCACTTGCTTCTCTTCCCCATTGGTCAACAATGATCCACGAGAATTAACTACTTGCACTTCCAGCTCACACATGTCTCTTTTTCAGACATTTTTGTTTTTTACTAAAATTTATAGAGTGAACACGATCCTTGGCTGTGTGATACAAGGTATTGACAAAGCCCAGGACACTGTGGCCAAAGTAATGGGGCCACCCGTTACCGTCTTACAAGCCTTGCCAGAGAACTAGTGTCTCTTGGTGTGAGCAGTACACCAGTAGGGCCTCCCTAGTGTCAGAGGGGTTAAGTCTCAGTGCTATCATGGCTACTGCCCGAGTTCTATCCCTGGCGGGGGAGCTAACCCACATATGGCGCAGCAGACCTCTCCTGTCTCACCCGCTACTCCCCTCACCATTGTGTTTCAGTAGATCTGCCTGTTCTGGCCCCTACTCTTGTTACTCTGCCTCTGGTGAATCCTCTCACCTCTTGCACCTCTGGACTACGCCCCAGTTCTTCTACACAAAAGTTAAAAAAAAAAAGAGGTACGCTTGTCGCATTAATAAGAGTTACCAGAAATAGAAGTGTAGCTTGGATGCAGTTTAGTGGCAGGTAAATAGTAGACAAATTGATGTATTCAAAGATGTGAGAAAAAAAGTCTGAATAAACAACAATTTTGCTGAAAACATCAAATTGAGAATGGAATATAGCCAAGAGTGAGAAACAAGAGCTGAATGACTCGCCTGACAGTCATTCACAGGGTCACTGCATCTCAAAAGCAATGGTAGAAATTTCTTAAAGAATGCTGAGTTGGAAAGTCCCCAGCACTGTAGGTGTGTATGCATATGTATGGGCATAGCGATCAAAGACTAAGAAAATTTCAGAGCTGGAAAGCAATTGGGAAGACATCTCCTCCAAACCCTCTGATATTTCCCATGAGGAAATCAAGCAGCTTCAGATTCCCGGTGGGTGGTGTCAGAGTGGTTCCTGGAACTGACCCTTCTTCCCTTGCCAGTGAACTTGAACCATGAGACCAGTTTTGCCATCTGCTGGGAGTTTGATATACTAAGTGAGGATGATTTGACATCTACAATGGGACTTTTGGTTACATTCCACTCCTTTGCATGACCAAAATATTTTCAGAATAACCATGACATAAAACAAATAAAGATAACAGTAAATAAAGAAAATCACAGTGAAAAATTTTAATGCGCTGAACAATCTAATTATTCCAGTAAAATCATAATTTAAAATTAAAATAAAAATTTTATTTAAATTAAATAAGCATTGAAATAAATCTATATTTAAATTTAAATAAAATTAAAATAAATATCATATTAAAAAGGAACAAAACACAACTGCTTATTCAATAGTTTTTAAGTATTCCTAACCGTTTGAATCATAATCCATTGGTTACAATTCAATACAATAACATTTTATGTAAATCATTGGTAGCCAATTTATAAATTTTAGTAAAAGACAAAAATTTTTTTGAAACATGTTTGAAAAATATACAACTTAATTATTATATAATGCTACTTATGTACCCTTTTTATTTTTTAAGTTTTAGAACAATGAACAATTTTAAAAGAATACATTTTAATTTTAAATGTATATTCAAATTCAGTAAAATATTTCAGGAAGAATTAAAATTTGCCTTTATCAACAAAAATCTCCCACTTGCGATTTGCACTCATTTTTAGTGTTCCAAATGGCAAATATGATTAGAAACTCCAAATAGTCACATAGGATGATAGAATTGAAGAAATGCGAATTCTCATTCTTCATCTAGACAATCACTACACCATCATTTTTTATTTCTAACCTATCATTTAAACTCAAAGATATGTCACATCCCAGTGATTGGCACACACACCATGCTCAGACCAACCTGGGGCAATTCTGAACCAAAGAAATTTTCTCCAGAAATGAACATGTTGTGGGGCCAACTGTTTGACCAGAAATTCTTAATTTCCATATAGAATAATGTGCTTACTAAAGAACAATTAATAGCAAAATGCTCATTAAATTATCATTTCAACTCAAGAGTAACCGTAACAATCAATAGTTTTTATTCAATAGTTTTTGAAAAAGAATTCGAATTTCAAAAATTCTGAAAAGAATTTTTTCGAAGCATTTTGTCACTGTTTAAAGCAGTAAATGCAGACCAATTTTTGGTCCATTTCTAATTGCTTTTGAAGATGACATAGATGATTCCCCTTTATCACGTGCCCAATGGCTGCCCTGTTCTGTGAGCACCATTCTCAAGCACAGGTGGTGACATGAGACAGGGCTGCAATGGTTGAAAAGCAAGGGATTCAACTTAGCATACGCCAAAAGTTTGTTAGCATTTTTATTAGCTTATTAGTTTGGTAGTTTTTGTTATTTTGGTAGCATTTTTCCTGTTACATGATTTTTCTTCTTTATACCCGGGCTCTGAAATGTTAACAAAGCATTGTTTCCATCACCTATTTCTGAGCCTTGACTTTGCCAGTTTTTTCCACCAAGAAATTTCTTCCTGAATAAAGTGTTTCAATCCTTAAAACATGATAACTTAGGGCAGGGAATAAGATATAAATGCCAACCAGGACTTAAGAATCCAACACTTAAACCATGACATTTTTAAAATCACATGCATGCATACCTGTGTAGAAGACATGCCTCAATTTTTCCAAATCCCTACTCATCTTTCAAAAATTAATTAATTGATCAGGTAAATCAGTCAAGTTCATTAAATGATGGACTAGGTGAGGTGTAAGAAAATAATACGTCCTAATAATTATAGATTTTTAAAAATATTTTATTTATTTATTTTTTACATCATTGTTCATTTTTAAACAATGTTTGCTCACCTCCACCCCAGCCCCAAGTGTAGTCCCCATAGAATTCCCTTCACCAATGCACCTATGCACAATCACCTCAGTCCCCTGTGCTCCTCCCTCCCTCCAATCCCTCACCCTCCTCCTCCCCTGCAGGATGTCTCTGGTTTATAACTGTCTGTTTTTGTTTTGTTGCTTTTTGTATTGTTATTATTTTTTTCAAAGGGAGATGATCAAAATAAATGACAGAACATGGTATGGAACATGATGTGACTCCTTTCTAAAGGTCTCTCAAATGCTCATTAAAGCATAACCAAAAATGACAATGTGCTTAGTATTATGGAAACTGGTAAGGGATGGAGTTCTGCCTCCCAAGTGGCCATGGGCAGAAACAGGTTTGGCAGGATTTGAGAACAAATTGGCTCCTGTGCTAAGTGTGTGAGGGCTCTGAATTCATTACCTACAGCTGCCATGACACATGACCACAAACTTAGTGGTTAAAAACAATAAAAATTTACTCTCTCACACTTCTGGGGACCAGATACCCAAAATCAAGATGTCAGCAGGACTTGTGCCCTCTGAAATCTGTAAGGAAGAATCCTTCTTACTTCTCCCAGTTTCCAGTGGTTGCCGGCAATTTTTGGCATTCTCTCCTTGTAGCTGCATGAACTCCAACCTCTGCATCTGTGATCACATGGTTTTCTTTCTTGAGTGTCTCTCTGTCTGAATAAACAACGTTGGACTTGGGGCCCATTCTTATCAAGTGCGACCTCATCTTAACTTGATGAGATGCAGTTTACATCTGTAAAGACCTTTCCAAATAAGGTCACATTCACAGGTACTAGGGTTAGGAGACCAAGTTATCTCTCTGATGCACACAACTCAACCCACAACATACTCTGCTGTAACCTTGAATAATTTACATGTGCTTTATTATGAGAAGCACATAGTAACTATATAATTATTGGGTTGTTAACTGACATGATCACAGAAGTAAAGGCAACCCTTTCAATATGATATTTTCATATAAAATATTTGGCTCCTTTTTACTGGCCCAGAGTGCTGGTGGGTCAAGTAAGAGTAGAAGGACACAGTTGATAAATCCTTACAGCCTCACCATTCTGACAGCATCCCAGAGAAGCATTTGGTTTAAGTCATTTTCAGGCAAGTTCAAGTTTTATGGGAAGATTCATCTGTCAATAGGCACAAAATGAATTCAATACATGACCTTGTTGCAGGATTTCCCAGATTTTCTGTGGACAGTCCATGAAGGCTTTCTTGCTCCACTTCATTACTTGACCTTTCTCTTTCCCACATCCATGTGGTTTAGGTATGTTGATCTCAAATATAGTTAGTATTTTTTTAAAAAAATTTTTTGCATAGAAGAACTGGGGTACAGGCCAGAGGTACAGGGGGAAGAGGATTCACAAGAGACAGAGTGGGGAGCAGAACAGGCAGATTTACTGAAATACACTGCTGAGGGGAACAGCGGGCGAGACAGGAGAGGTCTGCCGCACCATGTGGGTAACTCCCTGGTGGGGAATGAACTTAGGCCACAGTGGTGATAGTGCTGAGACTTAGCCCCTCAGCCACCAGGGAGGCCCAAATGTAGTTGATAATTTCATCTTATACTACAAACCACCCAGGTCATTTTTATGTAATTCAGATGTATGCCAAACTTGATCATATTTTTACTTGTCAGCAGTAAATTATAGATTCTTATTAAGGTTTATCACAAAAGTCCAATTTAACATATAGTCTGCTAGCATTAGGTCAAATGCTCTTCTTCTTGAGCTAAAAACTTTGAATTTATTTATTTCGACCTTTAAAGAATCTGATAAATTTTAAGTACCCTTACACAGCTTGTCTATCTTCCCACATCCATGTCTACCTCTGTTACCAGTATTCTCTGCTGATCCATAGCTCTTGCCCTATTTAAGCCAGTCTGGAAAGTTCTCAACATCTCCCTTTTTGATCCTGTCCATTTCCATTATACTCCTGTAACTTGATGTTTTAGCCCATGTTATTACCATTTATCAAACACATATATTATTTTAGCTGGATTATCAACTTCTTGAGCCCATGATACATACCTTGTCCTTCTTTGTGTATTTTATAACATTCATCAGAATCTAACGTGGTAGGTGCGCAAAGGTCATGAATGCCTTTAAATTAAACTTGAGGGACTTATCTTGTGTCTGTTCAGGAGAGCTGAGCTTCCTTGATTCACATTATGCTAAAAGCCACGAAGTTGCCAAAAAGATACGCACTTGATGTTTGACTTATTTCAACACACAGTGTAGCAGCCTATTCAGCACACAGTGTAGCAGCCTATTCACCCAGCTAAGTGCGCTTATGGAGATAGTGTGCTTCTTTTAGAAATGTGCCAAAATTGTGCTAAAGACCTGGTGGTGAGAGAAACACGATATTGTTTCTGTCATGAGAAAACTGGACTTAAAGAAAGAAAAGTGAATCCTAACATGCTGCAGCCGAGACCTAGCTCTCCTCAAAATGAGATGCAAGCTGTCGCTATTGCAGTGAAACTGGAAAAATTTTATCATCAAGTTGACCTCCCTTTTCTTTTCTGAAAAGGATTACTCTGTTCTCTCCCTCCTTTGTGAGCTGACAGACTTCCTCTTGCATTGGAACAGGTTTGACTGAAAAAGCCAACTTTGCATCTAGGAGCTATAGAGTGAACACCACTGTTGCCCCAATATGCTTATGTTGAATCTCAATGCTCCATGGGCATGTGGTATAGGAGGTGGGGCCTTCGGGAGTTACTTATGTCACAAAGGTGGGGCCCTCATTAATGGGGTTAGTGCCTTGTAAAAGAGGCTCCAGAGAGATCCCTTGCCCCTCCCATTATGTAAGGGCATTAGCCAGAAGATGCTGTCTATGATTCAGAAATTTGGTCCAGTGCTTTCATTTTGGACTTCCCAGTCTCCAGAACTATAAGCAATAAATTTCTTCTATTTACAAGATACCCAGTCTGTGGTATTTTGTTAGGGTAGCATAAACAGACTAAAACACAAGCGATGCAGTAAGGTTTCTATATAAACTTCCCTAAACACAACATCCCTAATCAAAAGCTAGGAATAATGGAATCCTTGGCAAGGGATTGATTGCTTTCATATTTGTGATTTTGTTTGCATTTTTCACAATATGAATACCCCTTGATTTTCAGGGTTAATGGAACAATTTGGAAGAAATATGCCCAGCTTTTCAAAGATGTCCAACGTTTTCCCCCAAATATTTCCACCTTTATTCTTTCCTGATTTGCACATCATTTTCTCTTGAACAGACAGAACACCTTGTGCCAGCTGGATCTGAACTATCAGTAGTTTGTTTCCAAAGTAGGTTCATATCCAGAGCATCGATTAAATGACCAAAGGAAATTGACCAGAAGAAGGTTTTCTAGGAACATTTGAAATAAAATAATCTAAATCTGGATTATCATTATTATACATGGGCATGTGGAAAAATATTAAAGCAATGTGTTAAATGCAGATACCCTATGTTTACAATTTTTATTTCACTTTATTCCCATACTACCATCTCCTTAGCTAAAAACATCTACCAAAAAGCAAGAAGCAAGCAAGAAGTAGGAAGAGCCAGAGAAAGGAGGGGAGGGGAGGAGAATGGATGTAGGATAGATGGGAGAGAGGCAGTGAGTAAAGGAGGGGAAAAAACAAATTAATTTGCAATAATTTTTTAAGACCCAGCAGTTTTAGATAAAACCCCCAATTTTCACAGCTTGTTATAAACATTACTTACTGCTTTGTGATAAATAATGTAAGAATTTACCCTCAGTCAACAACATAAAATATTCTAAGCATTGTCAATAAGTCACTTTTAAGTTTACTGCTATCCAACTTCCATAAAAATCCTGCTGTTAAAAGTTATATAAACAAGCAAAGACATCATCTCAAGATCACACAGCAGATTTCCTCCTCTTGTTCTATCCCTCACTCAACCTCTGTGAACTATACTAAGTCCCTTACAGATTTGCGTCCCCTATGCTGCAGTTTCATAATGAGGGAAATCCATCTCTGCATCTGTTATTCAAATTACTTTGAAGAGAGGACTTTGCCATTGTCCATGTGGGCCCTCTGCCTATCATCTCCTGTAAGCAATTTGCTTTGAAGTCCAAGGTGGGAAAGGGCTGTGTTTCACCTGCAAAAGTAGATTGGTGACTTACTAAGTCTCATTTCAGTTTTGATCTTTGACAGCTGACAGCTTTTAAGCCTCTTCCATCCTGCTTCCCCTTGTGCCCACATCTGGATCAGCTGATAGCAAAGCCCCTTCTTTGACACCTGAGAGAGACTCAAACCATGTAACTGTCAGGAACTTCATGAAGGACCCACTCATGCCACAATCCCCCACCCCCCAAAGCAAACAAACAAACAAAAAACCAAAGCCAATGTCCTTTTTTTTGCCCTCTCTCAAGTCATTTCAGCCTCCTGGAAAGGGAGGGGGGGTGTGGATGAGTGTGGAGGTGGGGAGGGAGGGGAAGAGGATCTGCCCTGCTCTCCCCAAGGACCTCAACAATGTAAGTAACAAATCTTCTTGGTGCACATGTGATGTCATCATTTCCAATAGTCAAACAAATGTCAGGTTGGGGAAGGCCGAGGGAGGTCCCTCTGCTTTAGAGGACCCTAATAGCCACATCTTTTCTCAAATGAGAAAGAGATAAAGTATCTTTCTTTTGATCTTGACCAGTGTAAACCAGATCAGTGTGATCTATACATTTGTGATCCCTCCAAGTCAGGCAGATGGGTACCTGGTGCTTATGGCAATTAGTTCCCATACTCACTTCGAGGCCCCTCTGTACACTCCTAGCTCCCTGTGCACTCAGGTGGAAGCTCTACTTAGGCAGGTATCTGTCCATAGAATCCCCAGCATGCAGCACAGGATAATCATTGAACAAATGTTTGATCAGCAGTAACCGAAAAAGTAAAATTTAGGCAAACAAATGACCTCCATCAAAGTAAGGCAAAGTGTCACAGAAAAAGAAAAAAAAAATAGTTTTCTTCTACAGCTTAGAAAATGAAAATATTGGATAGAAATCCTAACCATGATATTCTAATATAGTTAAGCTCCCAGAGTGGCATCTAATTGGTGGAGTTCTGCACCACCACAGCCACCTGCGTTGAAATAGTGGCACAAATCACAATTTACTTCCCCAAAGTTAAACTTCATTAAATATTAGTTTAATTTAATGTTTTCCAGATTAATTTGAGATTAATTTATATCCAGGCATTTGCACAGCCCAAGCAGTATCTCTCCTTTCTGTCATTTCTATCATCTCACAGACAGCAGAAAAAAGAAAATGTATGGTTAAGAAGCACTATGATAGAGTAAGTAGGGGGAGATTTAATTAAGCTATTACATATCTTTTCCTTGAATATGAAAAAAAAAACATAAATTTGCCAGTGAGTAGAGAGGTAGGCATATCAGGAGGCTCGATAAGCAAAAACTTTGCAGATAAGAAAAGCGGTACTTATAAAAACACTTGAACTAAAAATCTGATGCTGTAGTTAACCCTACATTTTCTTCCTAGGTCAATTAATGTGTATATATGACAAAAGAATCTTTTATCCCTGTTGCTAGTATCTGTTTTTAGAGAGAGAACAAAGACCATTAATATTCAGTAAGTGGTTTTTTGCACATGACTATCTTTTCCAGAATCATAGGCTATCAGAACCCAAAAGAACTCTGGGGAACATCAGTCCTATAGAATTTACATCTTTTTGATATGATGTCCTTCTCTCTAACGACATCTTACAGGATAATCGCTGCTTAAAACTGGTGGGGGTGGAAAATCCAAGCCTTTCCCAAATGCCCCTCATTCTCAGGCTCTCCTCCCCTCTCCCTGCCCAAGTCCTTCATCTTCAGTCCCAGAACTTTGCAAACAGTATGAAATTCAGTAACTTAATCTATGATCCCCATTTAATACATGAAAAAATCAGAAGCAGGTGGGACCAAGAGAGGCGTCAAGGGGCCTCCCTGGTGGCTCAAGGGCTTAAGACACAGCATTATGAAGCTATCCACAACCACTGCAGCACGAGTACGATCCCTGGCCAGGGAGCTACCCACATGGTGCAGCAGACCTCTCCTGACTCACCCGCTGCTCCCCTCAGCAGTGTATTTCAGTCAATCTACCTGTTCTGTTCCCCATTCTGTCTCAGGTAAATCCTCTCACCCCCCCCACACCTTTGCCCTGTACCCCAGTTCTTGCATGCATAAACAAATAAATCTTTTTTTAAAGATAAATAAATAAAAAAACTTTTTAAAAAAGATTTATTTATTTTAAGATCATTTAAGATCATTTAAATCTTTAAATAAAGATTTATTTATTTTAAAGATCTGAGAGAGGCTCTAATCACAGGAAATGGCCACTAAGTAGGACTCTGTGAGCAGAACAGCTGAGGCCCTATAAATGAGATTGTTTGCTGGTGAATTTTTTTAATCATTAATATCTACAAATTTGTTTTTAAAACAATCAAATATTTCAAAACTCTTTGAAAAAGTAAATGTCTCCCTGCTTCCCACCCCACAAGTGTCACATCTCAGAGAGGATAACTTTCACTCTCACTGAACAATGTAGAATTCTATCTATAAATTTATCAATATTAGGTAGGTTGAAATTAGATAAATTAGATTGAAAGATGACAAATTTAATTACATTCTATTTTCTCCTTCCTTTGTAGAATTAATTTTATATTTTTCAGGTTCTCAACATTCATTTCTATAATTATAAATACATCGTCTGTGTTTTGTTCATCCTCATGCATTTTCAGTATAGAACTAGAATGTAGAGAAGATAGAGGAGTGTATTTTTTCTGTTTGTTCATGTTCTGTTTGATGGAAAAAGCACAGTGATCCTCAATTGTCAACTCATTTACAATATCAAGGTGGAGGTGCACTAGATTAGTTAAGGGAACCCTCAGCAGAGGTTTAGGTCAGTTTTCCTGGAGGCCTTTCTCTGAAGTGGGGGGGAGGAGGTGACAGCTGCAGACACTTTCAGTTGGCAACAGTAGAAATCACAGGAACCCAAATGAAAAGGGCTTTACTCAAGACTGCAGAACCTTAATGCATTTCACTTATAAGCAGAGCTGACCTTTTCACTTTTTCTAACATGGGGTGCTCCCCTTGTTTTCCTAAGTCCTGTTGAGGTAACTGTAAAGTTGCCTCAAATCTGCTCTATTTCTTCCCAATTCCCACTGTCCACTCCTAGATATTTCTCAGTCAAATCACCCAGTGTATTTATGGCATGTTAGGCGGTGCTACAGCTTGCACCCCATATTTTCACTGTCACAAACTGAGGAGTGATCCAGTAGATTCAGCCTTTTGTAACGTGATTCTCTGGTGACTGCTCTCTTCTTCAAGCTCCATCACGGTCTGACTTGAGTTTTACTCTTATCAATTATGCCTCTTACTTTCAGTAAACAGATCTTCCCTAGATTGTCTCTCAATCTTATTCTATCCATTTTTTCATCTTTCAGTATTTCCTCAAATATTCTGCTCAGCTATTAGTTTCCTTCCCTTGGATTCCAAAGTTGTTATGGCTATTTATTTTTATTCATTTTTTTTAAACAACTTTACAGTTACCTCAACAGGACTTAGGAAAACAGGGGAGCAATGTTTATACTCAAGCAGTGCATCTTGACCTACGTACCAGTATCTTGAAATCCTCAGCTGGAAGGCTAAGAGTTCCCACAGGTTAATGTAGAAATAACAGATGTGCCCAAATACATGAAGTCATGAACCTGGTGACCTGCCAACTCTGAAGACAGGTAAAGAAGACCACCTGCAACCAACATCAAGTAAGTCAGACTTGCTCACTCAGACATCCCTCCCAACTTCCATATGGATGAATAGTTGACCTGAGACCACTTACATAGGAGAGAGAGAGAATGAATGCCCTAAGCTATAGACCTGACCATGAATCACAGAGACCAGTCTAGAGCAATATCTTATGTTGACCGCTGGACCACATTAAATTCCAAGAGTTGAAGCTATTTCCTCAGGCTCATGTAGTAGTCACGATACGGTCAGGACTTGAATTCAAATCTTTATATATTAAGACAATGTTTTTTTGTGTTTTTTTTTAAAGATTTATTTATTTATTTATACAAGCACTGGGTATAGTCAGAAGCGTGGGAGGGTGAGAGAATTCACCAGAGCCAGAGCAGGGAGCAGAGCAGGCAGAAGAACCGAAGTACACTGCTGAGGGGAGCAGCAGGCAGCAAGAGAGGTCTGTGCGCCATGTGGGACCCTCCTCCGGTGGCCGGGAAGCAGCCAGGGATCGAACTGGCGCTGCAGAGGCACTTCGCAACACAGCGCTCAACCTCTGTGCCACCGGGGAGGCCCAAAGACAATGGTTTTTATATACTTCTGGTTACTTTTTTTTTTCCACTTTTTTTAAAAACTGAATCCATTCCTGTCCTCCTTTCAACCCTTTGGTCACATGGGTCAAAAGCAGATTTCACCATGTTTGTGACAACTAAGATACCAAAATTCCTTTTAATAGTCAGAGGCACCAATATTACACACTGACTACAATTCAAGTGAATCTTATGAGTATTAAGAATCTAATAAATGGAAAGCACTGTAGTAAATGTACTAGGAAATACTAGAATGCATAGAAACAATTAGAATAGAGAGAAAAATGGTCATTTATCATCAGTTATTCAATACATTTAGAATATGTTGGAGAAAGAGAAGTCAGGTTACATTACTCATGTCCAGTTACATCTGTCCCTTCCTCCTTCCAGGCTTGTCTCAGTTTCCTGCTGTTAAGTGGCTCCAAGTGACTCTTTCTGGCCAATGGAGAATAAAAATGACCTGTATCACCTTCAGGTGGAGAAGAAGAAAATCCTACGAATGAGTCTCCAGATTTTTTTTCCTGCTGTGGCAACTAAAATCATGTTGTACAGCAGTGCAGTTGCAAGATAGTGAAACTCTGTACACATTGGGCCCCTGGTGATTGTGTGGAGCCTAGTCTCCTGCCAACCTATATGGGGTATGTAGCATGAGCCAGAAATAAGTGTTTGTCCTATTAATTCTTATCATTTTCGTTACTATAGGATAATTTACACTAGCCCAACTAGAATCAAAATAAATGAGAAACAGCTAGGAAGAAAGTATTATGTGACCATGAATGTTAAAGAAGCAGTGAAAACTGTTGCTGATGTAACAAGAAAAGTTTACAAGGATTTTGATCTCCATTACATTCATTCCATCAATGCTTTGTTCTTTTTTTTTAATTTTATTTTTATATTCCCCATACAATTGCAACCCCCTTATTTTGACCCCAATCCCTCCTTTCCCCACCCCCCACCCCCCATAGAGTGTCTCTGGTTCATAGTTGTTTGTCTTCTTCAATAATTTCTTTAAATCAGAAAACATATATAAAAAGACTCTGCAAAAGCGCTAACCTGGACTGTGAAAAACAAATGCATATTACAGTCAGATCAAAATATTTATGTGATGTAAACCTTTAAATAACTAAATCATTAGAATAATCCAATTGAACAGAGCAAATGAAACCCATAGAACAGCTGTTAATATTCTCTTCCCCCATAAAGAGAAAACTTGATGACTCATTTAGAGATTCATAAATTATAGCCCTTTCCCTGATTGGTATAAATAGGATTTTCCCATTAGTCTGTGATGTGGTATTTTTTTTTAGACTTCATGTGCATATCATTATGAACAGCACAAGATCCTATCTGCCCATTCTTTCTTGTAGATGTGGAAATTCCCTATTCACCTAAGCACCTAAGCCTCATCCAAATAAATTCACTAAAATAAGCCCACCCCCAATAAAGCAGATTATTGGTGATCTTATTCCTCCTATTTGTTTCTTCATAGGCCCAATCGCAGGATAGCATGCTTTTCGAAATATTTATTATGCATTAGAGAAGAATGATTTTTAAGAAATAAAACATTATCAAAACTATTTCAAGTGTTAATGTACTCCCAGAAAGTACACACCCCTTCTTTCCTTTGACTAAAGTAATTGCTTCTTTATTTTGGCTTGACCCCATTGTCTTACTGACAGTTAAGAACACCTCTTGGCCTTCTCCAGTCCTCTGAATGGTTCATTGAGCCACTGTCACCCGTTTCCGGTTTCCCGAGGAACATCAACGAAGAGAGCCCTTGTCCTGTTCCTAGGCTTGAGACAACTCCACCACCAGGCAAGCACCTTGTGAAAAGGAAGTGTAGAATTTGTCCACTCTTCTCTTCACAACATAGTCTAAAGGGTGGGGATCAGTAATATTTCTGTGTATCTTAGTCTGAAATCGAGCAGGAAGGAAAGAAAAAAGAAGAACATTTGTGGCAGGACTACCCCACCCTCTTCAAGAAAAACACTAATAATTCTTAACTATCAAAGAACATACTGTTCAGTCTATAGCATATAGATGGCTCCCATGAACCAGGGATTTAGCTGTGAGAAACTGAACTCACTGACACAAAACTATGAGAAACCTTTAATTACTAATCTTCAGCAGCAATAAATTTTCACCAATAAACAGAGAAGCTGAAGAGCAGAATAATAAGTGGAAGGTGAGATATTAAAGACTGCAAGCTGAAGCTTCTGTAGGCAGATCTTTGAAACTTTGAGCTCAGGTCCTTTGCTCTAATCACATACAATCAATTGAGAACAAAAATCTTTTTTTTTTTTTAAGATTCATTTATTTATGCACAGAAGAGCTAGGGTACAGGCCAGAGATGCAGGGGGTGAGAGGACTCACCAGAGACAAAGTGGGGAACAGAACAGGCATATTGACCAAAATACACTGCTGAGAGGAGCAGTGGATGAGACAGGAGAGGTCTGCCTCACCATGTGGGTTGCTCCCTGGCCAGCCAGGGATCGAACTTATGCTGTACAGGCTGCGGATTACTTCGTAGTGTGGTGCTCAACCCCTTGTGCCACCAGGGAGGCCCAAGAACAAGAATCTTTACAAAGGCATTTATCAAATTAATGCCAAAAGAATTGTGCCATTTAATCTCCCAGATATTCTTAAATGATATAGTTAAAATCAGTAAGATCAATAAAAATTTTTGTCTCTTGAAGATCGATACAACCATATTGAAGAAGTTGGTATCATTTAGTCATTTTGAACTTGCACATACAACAACACAACCTAGGGTTTCTACATACAGGTATATGCCCAAAATATATACCCACAACATCTTCATAATTTGGAGATAGGTACAAGAATGCTCATGGCAGCACTGTTTGTAAAGGAAAAAATGAAACTACTCAAGTTCACAAACAGCAAACTGCATAAAGTTTGGAATATCCATGCCTGAATTGCAATACATATAAAAATGGATAGGGCCTCCACTGGTGGCGCAGCAGTTGAGCGCTGAGCTGCGAAGCTGCCCGCAGCCTCTGCAGCGCCAGTTCGATCCCCGGCCGCTGGCAAGGGTCCCGCATGGCGCGACAGACCATTCCTGCCATTCCCGCTGCTCTCCTCAGCACTGTATTTCATCACTCTGCCTGTTCTGTTCCCCACTCTGGCTCTGGTGATTTCTCTCACCCTCCCGCACTTCTGACTGTACCCCGTGCTTGTATAAATAAATAAATATTTTAAAAAATGGATAAAGCGTAGTTATACAGTCTACATGGATGAATCTCATTTGCTTTCCCAAAAAAAGCAGGTAACAAAATAATACATAGAGTGTAATCCCATTTTGCCAAACTCAGGCAAAATGAAATAATATACCACTTGAAGTTACATACACTCATATAAGATCAAACCTTAAAGAAAAGCAAAAGAATGAGTCACATGAATTCATTATAATGACACCTTACAAAATAAAGAGAAGGATGGGATTCTAGAGAGACATATTGTAGACCATGAAAGAACTGGTAATTTTTTTTTATTTCTTTAGTTAGGTAGTAGGCTACCTTAGTCCTTAATATATTACACATACTTCTTTGTACATAAGATAAATTTCATATTAAATGTAGTATGAATAAGAATCCCTGTTTAAAACATATTCACATATTCAACCCTCAAGAAATGTATTTCAGTAGATTTTGGAGGGAAGGGGTTCCTCAGTTCAGTTTTTTTAATATCCCTGGCACATTTGCAAGCCTATGGACTATCCTATGAAAAATATTACATAATCCTTGCAATATTACCAAGTTTTATGCCAGAGGTTTACAGGCTCTCTTTTTCAAATGAAATCTTAAAATCCCATTTTATAAACAGGATCAAAAGAGAGGAATTCTGAGTAGTCATAAAGGAGGCTTCAATATTTGTTATTGGTCATTTCATTGCTCATCCCCCAAAACTGGAGACTGACTCAACCAAAGAGTCCATAACCTTATAACCAATAACAAAGAAACAGCCACTGTCAGTCCCATTTAATATACTTCAAGATAAAAAGAAGTAATTATGTAGGCTTGACTAGAAGAAAAAAGGCAAGCTGAAAAATAAACCTTGGGCATATTTTAACTAGAACTTATAAAATATATATGCTAGGAGGACTAGATTAAACACACAATTTGCAAATGTACAATTTCTGGTGCATAGTAGGTATGAAATACAGTCTAAGTGAATCATATTTGATTCATTCAGAACTTTGCATATAAATTTGGATTAAATTGGATTTAAGGCAATATACTTGCTATTCTGTGATATGAAGTTTTGAGTACAATTTACAACAAAGTAATAACCACAATTTTCTCAGTCCAATGATTCTAGGCAACAAAAACAATGGATTTATTAAGTTACCTATGGCAAACCATAGCACCCTGAACACCTGCCGAAAGAAAGAATTTTCTAGTTACAAATGTAGTTTAAACATGCTGTCTAGAGCAGAATTACTCTGCATGAAACATGTAGCCAAAATGAGAAAGGAATGGAATGGAATATTCAAATAGGTGGGTGGCTACATATTGGTGTAAATGGAACATCATATAGAGAAATGTGTTCTTTCCTTCTGAATTTACATTTTATACACAAATCATATAATTAATACTTGGCCATAAGCAAACTTCATGAAATGATTTTGAGGACAATTTGCTAAATTGTTGTCACATATGGAATTGCTCTTCAGCAAATACTGATTAAGACTTATAGTAGCTGTAATAGCAAAAAGAACACAGAAGTTAATATTCTGGGTGAAAACCTTTCTCTTCATAAGCCCATTGGTTTCTGTTCATTCTGTTGGACTTCATTCAAGAGAAGCTGGCATGGGCTGTTGCCTAGCAACAGCATGCAGTGCACTTTTCTACCAGCCCATGGAAATGCTGTCTCTAGACCTCATGCCACTCAGGACCATGGTTTGTAAATGATGACAATTTCTTAGGAAATTTGCATTTCTCCCTCCAAATAAGTGCTCAAAGAAGGCTATTTTAACATTTTCTCTCTATCACAAACATTGCACTTGGTTTAACAAAGAAGAAATAAGAAGGGATGTCCATTCACTGGCAACTCCAAATTTCTCTAACCACTGTTGGAGGAATACATATAATCAATCACAGATCTTAGTGAGAATTGAAATGTATTTCTTTTGAATGAACTGTGACTGTTAAAAGTTATCCCTACATTCAAATAATATTTAATTACTTCTTCCATGTGCCAGACACAGTACCAAGTGTTCAGGTGTTTAGGACACCATCTATCAATAGCACAGACACCATTCATGTCCTCATGGAACTTACTTCCCTATTCTTAATCTCCCTAGAAATTAAATATTCATTCATAAAAATGCATTCCAAACCCTGGTATATTCCAACTAAAAAGAAAGTCCTATTTTTTTTTAAACCACAGTTTTAAAACCTGTTTCAAATAACTAAAATCCTATTTGTTGAGGGCCAGGTGAATTCAAATTATGAACGCCAAAAAATTACTAGATGAACAGGAATCTTTTTTCTTCCCACACTTGCCCCCGCTCTTCTGTGCCCTGTGCAGGCAGCCAATAGTTAAAATACAGCACAGCTTGGTGAGGTTCTAGAGGAGGAATGAAGGGAAAGATGACCGGGCCAGGGCCTAAAGGGGAGTCACAGGCAAACTGCTTGAGAGGAGGGAGAGAGGCAGGGAACCTGATCAGTAGGAAGGAGTCCCTGGCCCTGACCAGGAGGAAATAGAAAATGAGTTCATCAGACAGTGCCACACGGTTCCATATAGTGACACATGCATGCAAACACACACACACACACACACACACACACACACACCACTTCTGATATGATCCTGCTTAACTTCACAGCCTATTCCCCACCCTTACTTCCCCTCAGAGGTTCCTGAACACCCTTTGCTCCTTGATCACTTAGAGTTCCCCAAGGGTGACATTCTGGTCCATCTACCCAGGCTTTCATGCTTCAGGATTCTTTATCCCCTTGTCCAAATAATAAACTGTATCCCACAATAACTAACTCTAGTTTCGCCATCTGTGAAGACTCCCCAGCCCCTCAGGCCAAGCTGATCACTCATTTCTCTATTTTCACTACACCTATATTTGTCTATGGTAGAATTCATAGGGCATTTTTATTTGACTTTAACTTCTCACTAGGCTGAGAATAGCATTGTATTTGTGTCTGCAATTCCAGCTCTCAGGACAGCACCTGGATAAGAATAGGCTATTATAGCTGTTTGTTAAGTAAATTCAAGTAATTTATCATAATAGAAACAGTTTAACCTTTCTGGTAAGAAGTCAAAAAAATGGATTAAGGTCTACTTTTATGCCAAACATTGTACTATGCACTACTTTCATAATTTTTTGTTGACGTAACATCGCACTATAACATTATATAAGTTCCATGTGCGCAGCATTATAAATCAGGATCTACATTACTACATTTAGTTCATCACTAAAAGTCCAATTCTATCCTTCACATTACAATAGACCCCTTTGATTCAATACCCATCCCCCTACACCCTTCTCTTTTGGTAATCATTAATTGGTGTTATAGTCTAAAAGTTTGTTTTATTTGTTTCACTCATGTGTTTCTCTATGAACTAATCAGTTTTACATTCCATCTCATTAGGCATTTTTCCCAACTGCGCAGAGTAAGTACTATTATTTTCATTGCACAAATGAGTCCTCCAAGGTTTAGGAGGGATGAAGAAACTTATCCAAAGATACATAACTAGGAAGTAAAAAACTGCTGTTAACATCCATGTCTTCAGACTCCAATGAAGACTCTTTTAACAACATAGGGGTACTAAAGAGTTTTCTATACTGCATTCTACTACTTGTAGGGAGGTTGATACATGGCAAAATATGTAAACCATATTTTATATATTATCTTCAACATTTCTTCATATGATTATAATTTAATAGCATAATTTCATATTAACCATTTAAATTTTTTGTCCTAGAGAGTAACCAATAGAATTGACACCAGAAGGCATGGTGTCAATAACTTCTACCTTGTCTGAGTTGGGCAATGAATACCACATGACAGTTATTGTGTCTCCATGTGACTGTGATCAACAGAAGAATAAATGCTGTTGGTGTCAACTGTGAGGCAGCAGCTGAATGGAATAAAGACTGGAGGGCAATTTTAGCAAAACCAAGTGAAGTGTTTTAATGATGTTTTATTTTTCAATGAAATAAGCTCTTCCCAGGTCCTGCTGGATGTTTCTTTGAGCTATCATGGTGAGTCACTAGTATGACAAAGCCTTCCCCCACAACTTTGAGGCATTAGTAGGTTGTCAGAAAATTCATACTTGTGGTGAAGATCTATTTTTGAAGTTATACAGAATTTCCAATTAATGAGTTCTCATATTATTCTTTATAGCTGGGTGCATCTGGATGAAACTCAACCACTAGGGACCTGGGATTGTGCATCATTAATTCTGACTTCCAGAGACATTTCTGGTCTTACTGTCACTTACACTATTTGCCTTAGTGTTATAGAATCTTGATAACACTAATTAATAGTATAAGTAGTAAAATCTTTGATTCTTCTCAAGTAGTTATTTTTTTTTTTTTCATATTACTGTAGAAGCATCAAATCCTCTAAGCAGGACTCTGAAGCATTTGCACTGAATCTTTATAATAAACTCCACTAGGCAAATGCCTACGTGCCAAACTATGGGCAGACATAGGGCTGTAGAATAGATCATAAGTTCTGAAAACTATTAGTAATAAACATTCTCACAAAAGATAATTGGTTATACATAATGCTCAAAGGGTCAGCTGTGTATCTGACAGGTAAAAGATGCTCTAAAAATATTTTTCAAATAAACAATGCTGTTATTAAATCCACTACCATAACACCAGTTTCAATTTTCTTTAAATTGCTGTCATATTCCCACATGATAGCGATTATAGAGAGATTTACTTTTATTCAAAATAATCTTGGGCCTCCCTGGTGGCACAAGAGGTTAAGCACGGCCCTGTGAAGCTATCCACAGCCTCTGCAGCAAGAGTTTGGTACCCAGCTGGCCAGGGAGCTACCCACATGGCACAGCAGACCTCTCCTGTCTTACCCACTGCTCCTCTCAGCAATGTATTTCAGTCAGTCTGCCTGTTCTGGTAAATCCCCACTCTGTCTCTGGTAAATCCTCTCACCCCCTGTACCTCTGGCTTGTATCCCAGATCTTGTATGCATAAACAAATAAATCTTTAAAATAATAATAAAAATCTTTTAATTTGTCTAAAAGAGCAGAGTATATCCATATTACCACCTCTCATAATTAATGTTAATGGTTTGTCACTTTAAGATTTTCAATAAAAGAAATGATGATAACTAACATTTGTTGAGGGTTAACCGTGGATAGGCAGTATTCCCAGTGCTTCACATAAATTAATTTAATGGAAAATAATAAGCAAATAATACAGTAACATTTTGAGGTACTAGGGATTATGATTTCAACATATGAATTTGAGGGTGTCAGAGTCCATAAACAGAGACATAACTGGCATTCAGTCCCAGGAAACAGGATCCAAAGTCATAACCTTGCTGTCTGCAACATAATTGCCTCCAAATCCCCATTGCACAATTTCTCAAATTCAGTTTCCACATTTCCTGTGCACAGAGGCAATCTTGTCACCAAGTTTACATTTCTTCAAATGTTACCTTACATAACCTCCATAACATGTAGTCTTAACCTTATGTTTTCCTAAGAAACATTAAATTAAAATATCTCCAACCGTCTCCTAAACAAAACAAGAATCTTAAAAATGTTTTAACTTCTCTCCAAATAGCATCATGTGTTTATACTTTTTATGCTATCACTGCCCACTATCTTAATCATCATTTTAATCTCCTCCTCCCAAATACACTAATAGTGCTACTATTTATTAGCCAATCTGTATTTAGCTTATTAAAATACTTATATGATTGATTGCTTTGGTCATTTCTTCTTGCATTTGGGTTCATTGTTGTTGTTACTAAAGTTTCTCCATGACTATTTCTTTAATGAGGATCTAAAGTAGAAAAGTACTTCATCGGTGAATATCTAAAAACATTTTTATCACTCTTACTTGATATAATTTCAGGTTCAAGACATCTTCCCTCAGTCCTTAGAGATAGGATTCCATTATTTTATGGCATCTATTATTCCTGATAAACTTTTACAATTCTTTTTTTAAAAGATTTATTTTTTATTTATTTGTGCATATAAGAATTGGGGTATAGGCCAGAGGTGCGGGGGGTTTGAGAAATCACCAGAGACAGAGTGGGGAGAAGAACAGGCAGATCTACTGAAATACACTGCTGAAGGGAGCAGCAGGTAAAACAGAAGCAATCTGCTGCGCCATGTGTGTTAACCCCTGTGCCACCAGGGAGGCCCCAACTTTTTCAATTCTGTCATTTGTTTCTTAGTCTAAAAGTAATCTGTATCTCTCAGGTATCTTTTAATGTCTTTGCTAAAAGTTCTGCAGTTTTACTTTGATGTGTCTAAATGTGAATTTGCTTCTACTTGCCCTACTTGTGACACTTGTCTTTCTTCTATTCTAGAAAACTTCTAGTGCTAATTATCTGAATAATTTCTCTCCTATTATTTTTATTTTTTCACTAAAAACTCTAAGAGAAAAAAATGGTTGTAGCTTTTCATTATGTCATCTACATCTTCCATGTCTCTTAACTTATCTTAATTTTCTCCAATATGTCTCAGTGCCAGGTGATTTCCTCAACTCTATCATCTTTATTAGTTTTCTTTTTTCCTGTATCTAAGCTATATGACCTGAAGCCGTTTCCTTCCAAGGTACAAGTTCTTTCAAAAATCCTCATCTTCCATCATTTTATGAAAGTCTAATTCTATTTCAAAGAACTTTGATCATAAAGCTAATAAACACTGTAGTAAAATGTTTTCCCCAGATGCAACAACTTTGCATCTGGGAAAAACCTTGCCCAAGTAGTCATTTTTAAAGTCCTTCATAGATTATATATTATATACATTCCATTTACTGAGACTCTGTACTATGAATGGCAGTACAGTAAAGCAATGCATTTCCCAGAAATGGTAATGAAGTGCAGCCAAAATAGAGATAATTATTTTAATTAATGGTAATGATTTTAACGGTTGAACATTTTAACTAATTAATTATGATTGATTGCTTGTTACTAATCAAGGAATATGATTCAAAGTTGTAATTGAAAAACCAGGAGCAATAGGTTCTGCAGAGAGCATATCACAACCCTACTGAGATCGGGGGGATAATTTTTGTCTTGAAAATTGCATTCTGGAGTATTATAGTCCTTTTTCTTTCAAATATTTTTTAAGGTTGACTACTAGTACATTGATTTCAGTTTGGTGTTTAATTCCCAAGAAATGGGAGTCAAAATGTAAAATGTGAATACATTTGAAGAAATGTATATTTTTATAGCTAATTTAAATAATCAAATTTAATACCACCTAAATAGTATTCTTATTAGCCTTCAAGTCTTAAGTTTTCTTTCTTTATAGTGAGACTTTTGATATGAAAAGGTACTGAATTAGTCTAATCAGATGTGATTTTTTTTAATTTTAATAAATGTATTGACTAAGAATGTGCTTTTCATATGATTTCTGTAATTCTTTGGACATTGGATTGTTATATCTTTTAAAATCTGACAATCTAAAAATATCGCATAGAGAATTCCCAAGACTAGTGAGATAAGCTTCTTTTCACTCTTTATTCTTCTAGCAATTCAATCTAATTGAGGTAAGTCAATATCTCAACATAACCTGGGATTTATCTTGTGATTTACTAGTAATTCCTTCTGTATTAATAAAGATTACCTTACTATGATAAGGTGGCTATTTTTATCCTAAATAATTCTTTCACCATAAGGAAAAAGCCATGTTGTCCTACTTCTACTTAGTAGATAAATAAAAGTAAAGAGAGGGACAGGAAGAGTAGAAGAGTGATAATATTACAGGGCAGGGAGAGGAGCACCCCAGAACCCACAAACCTATCCACTCAAACCTGTTCTGTTATCTGCTGCATCAAGACAAAGCATATAGACCTTTAATGGAAAGGAACTTTAATACAATTAGTGTGTGATACAGAGAAGGCAAAGAATATAGTTTACAAATCAAGCACCCAAACTTACCCATCTTCACGTGGGTAAATGTCCAGCCAAATAGGGTTGGCCCAAAGCAAGTCCCGAAAGCCTGCCATAAGTCTAAAAGCACCTTCCAGCAGGGACCCATTGAAAAGGGTCAGAAACAGCCAGACAAGTCTGGGAGGAAAAGAATATGGAAATCAAAAATCAAGATAAAAGCTGCCATTGTTAACCTCCCCACGGGTCTCTCACCCACATCTGTTTCAACCAGTCCAAGAAGCAAGCACTGTTTCTTTACATGTCTTTCTGCTCTTTGTGCCTCCTTCAGTTCACCTCTGGCTCTCCATCCTATCTCCTTCCCTGCTTCTGTCTTCTCTCTGCTCAGCTCCACCCTCCTTTGGGTAGAACAGGGAACCTGAAACCTCCCTTTTTCCTGGGGACCACCCTGTTACAATAATAGGAAATTACTGGTTTAGAAAACAGCAAAAGGTCAGTACAGCTGTGGTACAGAGTATGAAGATAAGAGAGTAGCAAGAAATGAAGCTGGAGGAGTAGATGGAAGCCAGTTGTAATATCTCTCCCTTACCACACTAATTTAATAGTACTGTGGATAATAAGGAAATGCTGGAGACCACTCAAGAGGGTAACATAATCAAATATATTTTAAGGAATACCATACTGGTGTACCTGTACAGGCTGGTATATAAATTGATGGAAATGAGCATAAAAATCAGCAAGGAGGTTGTTCCTTCAGTCCAGGTGACAGAAAATGGAACTTGGGCTAAAGCAATGTGGAGAAATTCTGGCAACAGGACTGCCCAAATCTGGTTAATAGTTAACTGTATGTATATATGTAATTAATATTCAAAGGTCTGGGCTCTTTGTGGGGGTTCAAGTTTGAGGAAGAAGACCAAGCTCAGTTTGGGACTGGTGCTGAGGACACTCTGGTTACTTCACATCAAATCAACTTCTTTTCACCTATACCATCCAAGAACTGTACCAAAACAAGCTGTTGTCCACAGTCATGGTCTCTAGATCATATGTTACCATTCAGGCTAAACTTTTCCCAAAGACATACTCAGGTGCTACCATCAGAGGAAGCAAGACTAGGAGCAGGGACTTTGACATTAGTTGACATGGGAGAAAATGCAGAAAAGGTTGCCAGCTTTGGGCTCTGTTTTCTATTTCTGATGGTCTAACCTGAGTTTCAATCACTTTATTTACTCTGCCACAACTGACATTATTTTTAATAGTAGTCGAAAAGCATTGGCTCTTTTGCAGAATGTGTTCAGAAAGAGTGACTAACAGATCTTCCTTCCTTTCCCCCCAGCAAATTTCAGTGGCTAAATATTGACAATTGAAGGTGTCTCCTGTTGTCTCTCCCATTCTCACAAGACTGTAGCTCCAGATTCCCAGCTCCTCCCCTATTTCTCCATGCTGCTTTGGCCCAATTAATGATCATGTCTGCATGATGAAGGCCAGACAACAAGAATCAAAGTCCCTGTACTTCAGTATGTTTATAGTCAGAATTGGACCCAAGGTCACCTAGGTCACGGAGCCTGTAGTTAAAAGCCAAGTGACTTGCACATAAACAGCTGAAGGCATAGAATGTGGAAACCAGTCAATTACCCAACAGCTTTTGACATTAAAGCATTTGCAAACATTTTTCCTTTTCATTATCTTGTGTCAAAACTCTGGAGGCATAGGAGCTATCTTTACTCCTCCCGGGTATTACCAAGGTTAAAGTGTACTGTTTATATTTTAGCCAAGGAAGTTTGTTTGTTTTTTTTGCAAAATCAAGGGGAAAGTGAACACAAAGTTGACGTTATAATGATATTCAGATCATCAGTTCTTTTTTTTTTTTTCATCTTCTTACAGACTGTCCACTCAGTAATTTACCCTTGGACATTTTTAGTCTCAGGTCAGACTTCCTTCTGCCATTTGGCATTCTCCCAGGCACCATCCTTTTCCATCAGTCAGTGTAAACATTAGCCAAGCATAATTAGGAAGGTAAATCTGCTGTAGAAAAGATCATGATTTCATTTAGATTCAGCCAATGTTAAACAATGAATAGTCGGTTAATTTTCTTTTCCTGCAAATTTAAAAACAAATAACAGACTAATCATCTAGACACATATAAACTGCCTCTAAATCAAACTACTTCAGTTTGTTTTACTGATAATAATACTTTGAATTATGTTCTCATATCAGTACTAAGAAATGAGTCTTTGGGCAGGAAGAAAGAATGAGCACAGAGATAGAAGGCAAAAGTAGAAAGGGACAGTAATAGAGACCACTGTGTATCATACAATTATCATATAATTTAGATATTCCAGGGGCAAACAAACTTATTACTTATACTGGTTTTCAGAACTGACAGTCTGTTTTGCCAGAATAATCAACATTAGCAGGCAGCATCCTACTGTTCAGCTGTGGATTTAGTCTGGAGTCATAGAAGAGGATAATATGCTTACGAATAGCACCTCTCAGAGTGTGAAGTGCACCTCCAGGGTTGGCAATCTAACCCTGGTATTGGCATAGCTCCAAGGAAGGCGAAGGAAGAGAGGGAGAAATGAATGAATCACATTTCTTCTTTTACTTCAGAGTTGCCAAAGCCAGAACCCAACATTGAATACCCCAAACAGAATTATTCCACATATAATTTCTTTCATGTGCTGGATCAAATTGATATGGTCAAGTAAAATAGAAAATTGAACATTGGGTGCTTTATCCATATGGTAGAAGTTACTATCTGACCTCTCCTTTTCTTCACCATCACCCACTTTTGCATATTCCTAATCACTGCTTTCAGAAGAAGTGATATAAATCTAAGAACCTAGTCATTGAATTTTTTTTAAATGTATTTTTTTTAATTTTTTTTTTAATAGAGGCATGTTTTTATTTATTTGTTTGTTTGTTTTGTTTATACATGCACTGGGTATAGTCAGAAGCGCGGGAGGGTGACAGAATTCACCAGAGCCAGAGCAGGGAACAGAGCAGGCAGAAGGACCGAAGTACACTGCTGAGGGGAGCAGCGGGCGGCAGGAGAGGTCTGCGCGCCATGTGGGACCCTCCTCCGGTGGCCGGGGAGCAGCCGGGGATAGAACCGGCGCCACAGAGGCCCGCGGGCAGCTTCGCAACCCAGCGCTCAACCGCTGCGCCACCGGGGAGGCCCTAGTCATTGAATTTTTAAAAGTTCTCATGGCAGTATTTTCCAAATCGCATTGTAGGCTGAAGCTCCCAGACTTTGCAAAAAGCGCTATCCAGTCTGTGTGTGTGTACATTCCCACTAACCACAATAAGTTAAGCTTCTCACAGTAAATAATCCTGCTGAAATAAAAGCCTTAATTTAACCAGCCCCAAATGAATTGTGAAGATGATCCTTTTGTCTATTACAAATACAGCCAGTGGAAGATATTATAAAAAAGCAAATGTGTATCTTATATCCAAAGATGATGTCACTGTTATGTTCTAGGATAAGGTTTTCTTTTTGGATAACCTCTCTGACAATGGGTGAGTTTACATGCAACTACTAACTTGTTTTCTTTTCTTTTGCTGGTAAACAAAATTCTCTATATGTTAGATAGCCAGAATTCCAGCTATCATCGCAAAGCAATTTAAAGCTTGTGAGTTATTGTTGCTATCACTGTTATTTTTTTTATTATGAATAAAATTTGCATAGCCTACAGAGTAAGGTTTTGTTGCATGCTACTCTATTTAGTGAGAAAAGCACATTGTATACATTATATAACATATGTACTTTAACTTGATAATTATAAATTATTGTTTTCAGTAAGTAAATTATCAATAAGAGAATGACTATAAAGAACAATTCCTTCAACATGAATTACAGGTGAATTACAAAGAGAACCCATGGACTCTTTCTCAAAAAGCTTATGATATGAACCCTAATTTTATTGCTTAGGCCAAAAAATAGTACAAAAAATAGAAAACAAAGCATAGGTACAAAGTGATCTTAATTAAGTTATAAAAGTTAAATTTAAAATTTTAGAGTGAACTACTATAACACATTTTGAAAAACATTTAACTATGCAACTCTATCGTTTCCTTTGACTATCAGTTTCCAAATTACTTTAGCTTATATTTTCTAAGAACTGAGAGCAAATAGTGTCTCCAGATGTTAAATATATGTCACTGACATAAATATTATGTCAGAGAGTAACATCATTCATTATACTACTTGAGTAAATTCTAATTAAATATTCATTCAGTATCTTGTCCCTTCATTTTAGAAAACAAACAAACAAAAAGAAATATGATAAAGAAGATTTCCTATCTTACAAGCTCCATATGTAGGGTCACCAATTTAAAAGGTAATATTTGACTAAAAAAATAATGTTATAAGAACATGGATTAAGTGATACTCTCAGGAGGTTCTTCCAGTTCTTTGGCTGAATATCTACATAATAATCATTAAAGAAAATGTATTACTTTTGTAACTTGACATTATCCTCCTCTCCTCCACCCCCTTGACAGAACATGTGCTTTAAAGCAGGGTGGTGTAATAGATGAATGCAAGGAACGGATAGTCAGAAAACATAGAGTATTTGTTCTACTATTCATAATTTCAGTTTCTTTATAATAATAATAAAAATTATACTTTCCTTACATAAGTCACATGGTAAGTTTCAAATGGCACAGGAATCTGAGGGCAGTTTGTAAACCTTGATGTCCTATAAAAAGATTAAAGGTGCATTTATAATTGTTATAATGACAGATAAGCACCAAATCACTTACTGAGATTGATAAATGTATTTTCTTAATAGATACACATGATTTAGGAATGCAATCTGATGTTGAAAGTTTGGAATCATGTAAAACTGAGGGACAAAAAATACAGTATCACTGGGTGAGTTCATCATCAGACTGAAGACAAGATTAGTATGTTTAAAGACATACCTATAGAAAATATTCCAATTGAAGTACAGTTTTTTTTAAAAAAATGTAGAAAGCATGATAAATATGTTAGAAACATGCTCAAAAGGTCTAACATACATGCAATTGGATTGCTGAGAATATTCAAAGACTTCAACCACAAGCTGTATAAACATAAGAGACTACACAGTGTCATATCCTAGAAAAATGCTGAAAATTAAAGACAAAAATTCTTAAAAGCATTCAGAAGAAATACCTCAACGGATCCTACAAAGAACAATAAAAACTGATGACTTGGGGCCTCCCTGGTAGCACAGCAGTTGAGCGCTGGGTTGCGAAGCTGCCCGCAGCCTCTGCAGCGCCTGTTCGATCCCTGGCCGCCCGGGAGGGTCCCACATGGCGCGCAGACCTCTCCTGCTGCCCGCTGCTCCCCTCGGCAGTGTATTTCGGTCCTTCTGCCTGCTCTGCTCTCCGCTCTGACTCTGGTGAATTTCTCACCCTCCCGCGCTTCTGACTGTACACAGTGCTTGTATAAATAAATAAATCTTTAAAAAAAAATAAAAAACTGATGACTTAATTTTTGTCAGAAACCATGAAATCCAGCAAATAATGGAACATCTTTAAGGTTCAGGGGAAAAAATTCAATCAAACTAGAACTTTATGTCAAGCTAAAAATATCTTTTAAAAATATTTTTCATTAAAAAATGAAAATTTTGCTTTTGTAAATTTGTGTAACACAAATATACAAAGAATTCTTTAAAATAACTGCAGATAATTCCAGATAGAAATACATAATGACTGGTAGAATGTAGCAGACCCAGAAAGCTTTTGTTGATAAATATAAGATTTTGGAAACTTCTTCAGCCATTCTGGAACCCTTAAGAAATATATTCCTGATAAACTGAGAATGGTCAAGTCAAGTCAAAAAACCGAAAAAGTTCTTAAGACTGAACTATTGAACATTGGAACTGCCCATTAAAGGCTTCTAAAGTTAGATAATAAATGTTCTCATTGTTTAAGAAAATAGACATTTTTTCTTTTAAAAATCTAGCAAGTTTTGCTTCTTATGTTATAGCAGGTTAAATGAGTTGAGAATTTATCCTACAGTAGAAATAATATATTCTGGATAGAGCATTCTCTTTGATACATGCCCTTTTTTTTTTTCTTTTTTTTTTTTTTTTTTTTTTCCTCTTTTTTTTTTTAAGATGTATTTTATTTATACAAGAGCCAGGGTACAAGTCAGAGGTGCGGGAGGGTGAGAGGATTCACCAGAAACAGAGGGGAGCAGCAGGCGAGACAGGAGAGGTCTGCTCGCCATGTGGGCTGCTCTGAGGCTGGCGGGGATGGAACCGAAACTGCCAGAGGCTGCGGACAGCTTCACAGCACTGCACTCAAACTGCCTGCACCACCAGGGAGACCTGATACATGCATTTCTTAAAGGAAGTATGTGAAATCTCCAAGAGACATCCTTTCCTCTAATAATAACTCACTGTCAGCTACTAGGTACAACTACCTTATGGATGCATATAAATACAACCACTATTATTTGGATACTGAGATGTGGTTCAATGTCAGGGAGGAAAAACTGAGTCTGAGATTCTGTGATGTGGGTGCTTTGTTGGTAGGAGAGCTATGATGACCACACCAAAGGGGAAAATCCTATTTTGTCAAAATATCAACAAGGATATAAAAAAATTGTACTTCATTAATAAAAATATATAGTAACAATTTTGTGAATAAAAATTCCTATACACCTAAAACCAAAACAGTTAGTTCAACTGAGATTTTTTTAATTAGATTTAATTTTAATACATTAATTTAAATAGCTGCATGTGGCTAGTGGGTACCAAATTTTTCATTGATGTTACAGAGGCTTAATACTGAAAGCATGGTCTCAATGCCCAGCAGTCTTAGCATCACCTGAGAGGTTATCAGAAATGCAAACTCTCAGACCCCATACCTAATGAATTAGAATTTATATTCTAATAAAATCTCTGTAATGAATCACATATAAGTGTACCGTACATCAACTAAAGTTGGTAAGTACAATTTCAGAGACTTAGCCCATTATGTAAGGTCAAATTAATTGGTTGGAGTTTTGATTGTTTTGTTTTAATGTTTTCTCATTCTGAAAGAAAAAATCTAACAATCCCATTTAGGCCTAATGCCAAGAAACATGGCACCTTAAACATACAATATCTTTGGGGCCCTCCTGGGGTGGAGCAGGCTGTTGAGCGCAGTGCTATGAAGCTGTCTGCAGCCTCTGCAGCATGAGTTCGATGCCGGGTGGCCAGCAAGATTCCCACATGGCGTGGTAGACCTCTCCCACCTTTCCCGCTGTTCCCCTCAGCAGTGTATTTCAGTCAGTCTGCCTGTTCTGTTCCCCACTCTACCTCTGGTGAATCCTCTTACCCTCCCACACATCTGGCCTGTGCCCCGGTTCTTGTATGCATGAATAAAAAATAAATCTAAAAAAAAAAAAACAAACATACAATGTCTTTGTGTCTGTTTTCATACATCTCATATACAAATCTTAGTTCAGCAGCAGCCTATGTCACCAGATTATGCATGGGAATATTTTTGGCACCATGAAACTATAAAATATAATTCAAAAATAAGAAACCATCATAAATTGGACTATAGAAAGTTACTTCTGGAGAGGCCCATACAAACAACATTTAATAACTAAGAAAAGACAAGCCTTAAAAATTAATGTTCCTTGATTTCATCCTTCCAGGAATCTTTTCCTATCTTATGCCTCACTCCTGCCTCTGTTCACCAAAATGCTCCTTCAACATATAGAACAACATATGGGCAACATACAGACTGCATTTAGACCAACAACTTGCCATTTCCCATATTGGTTTCAATTAACCATGCAGGGTATTCGTTCTCTTTGCCCAGAATTCTCTTTCCTGCCCCAAATGGTAAACTTCAACTCATCCTGCCAGCCCTGGCTGTGAGTAAAGTGAGTGAATCATTTCTTCCTCTGAAGCCTCATGGCAAACTGTGTCTACTTGTACATGGTACATATCACAAATGTGTCTTTATTTACCTCTAGCACTCATTAAACTATATAATTCTTTTTTCTATCTCCCACAACCAGCACAATATTGGCATGTTGTTGGAGATCAATTAATGTTAAATAGTATTCTTCAAAGAAATAGAACAAACACCACTGAAATTTACATGGAACCACAAAAGACTTCAAACAGTCCAAAAAATCATGACAAAAAGGAGAGAAAATAGAGGTATAACACTCCTACACTTCAAACCATACTACAAGGCTACAGTAGGCAAAACAGTATGGTATTGTACTAAAAATTGACACACAAACCAATGAGTTAGAATTGAGAGCCCAGAAATAAGTCTGCTTTCATATGGACAGTTAATTTATAATAAGGGAGCCAAGAGTATATATTGGAAAAAGGAAATTCTCTTCAATAAATGGTATTGGGGAAGTGGGGAGCCCCATATGTAAAAGAATGTAACTAGACCACTATCTCACACAATATATAAAAATTAACTCAAAATGGATTAAAGATTTGGATATAAGAACTGAATCCATAAAATACATTAAAGAAAACATGGGCAAAATATGTTGTGACATTGGATTCAGTGATGTATTTGGGTACTAGACTCCAAGCAGGGAACACAAAAGCAAAAATAAACAAATAAGAGTACATCAGATTAAAAGGTTTCTGTACAGTAAAATAAACTATCATAAAACAAAAATACACCCTATTGAAAAGGATAAAATATTTATACATCAAGTATCTGACAAGGTATCAATATCCAATATCTAAAAAGAACTCATACAACTCAAAAATAACAACCAAAAAAACTAATTAAAAATGGACAGAAGATCTGAGAATGAACATGAGCATGTGAGTGGACAGGGAAAGAGAAATACACACAAAGATAGAGGGAATGTATGTAGGTAGTAGGGAGAAGGTAAGGGCACAGAAATAAGGAGCTTGAATGAAAAGCTGACTAAATATTTTTAAATTAAATTAATGGTCATGGTCAAATTTATTTAAGGTATGCATATTGATATGAGGTGTCTATTTCTCTCAACTACAAAGAGTTCTCTATTCTTACTCCTTTTACTTGGACTGCTCTCCTAAAAATAGGTGAAGACAATGGGTAGCCAAAATAAGATGGCACACTCTAAAATATCTCCAAATTCTGTACATTTGTCTTTCCCTATACACAAGGGATTGTTTTTAAGAATTCCTGCAGATAACAAAATCCATGCATGTCAAGTCAGCCTTGTATAGAATGGCATAATATTTGCAAACAACCTACACACATCCTCCCCTATATTTTAAATCATCTCTAGAGTACTTACAATGCCTAATACAATACAAATTCTATGTAAATAGTTATTATACTATATTATTCAGGGGATAATGACAAGAAAAAGCATCTATACATATGCAGTACAGACACTACCATCATAGGCATAAATCTACATATTTTCAATCTACAGTTGGTTGAATCAGCAGAAGTAGAACACTTGGATAGGGAGGACTACTGTATTAGCTTCCTACTACTACTGTAACAAATTACAAGAAACTCAATTGCTTAGAATAGCACAAATTTATTGTGTTGTAGGTGTGTAGGTCAAAGGTCCCATATGTTCACTCTGGGCTAAAATCAAGGTGTCAACCTTTACTGGAGACTCTGGAGCAAATTTCCTGCTCATTAGGTTGTTGGAAATATTCAGTTACATGCAGTTAGAGGACTGAGATAGGAAAGAACTAAAACAGTAAACCTGAAAATAATGTCCACCCCAGTCATTTTGCAGGCCTTCAGCATGCTATTGGGGTCTCAGCTCAGCAGAACTGGTAGGACACATTCACCAATTTATCTCTCTCTCTTTCTCATTGGGTTATTCCTTTTTTCATTTCCCCTTTTAGTAAATAAACCCTTTAACCTTTTTGAGTGTGACTGCAGTTGAATTTTATTATGTCCCTTTTAATGTGCAGGCGAGGACCCAGAGTCAGGCCAACCCATTTCACCGTGGGGTTGCCCTACAACAGTTGCATTCTTCAAACCACTGCCTCCCTTCTCACAGGCCCACTCACAGAGACACCTAGGTAATTATATTACCTTTTAAATCCAACAAAAGATAATTCTATTTAAAGAAATCCTACACTTCTATAACATGTTTTCTGAATATAAAAGTAATATATTTCATAGTTGAAAATTTGAAAATTGATGTAAGTTCTTCAATCTTTTTGTTATAAGACATACTTCTAAAAATGTGTTTAAAATCCAGTGCTTTTGTTACAGGACAGGGAACAGGGCACCCCAGAACCCCCAAACCTGCTTGCTCTAAATAGGTTCTGCCATCTGCTGCATTAAGACAAAACATATAAGACCTTTCATGGAAAGAAACTTTAATATAGTTAGTGTGTAATACAGAAAAGACAAAGAATATAGTTTCTAAATCAAGCATCCAAAGTTACCCATCCCCTCTTGAGTAAATATTCAGACAAACAGGATTGGCCCAAAGCAAGGCCCAAAAGCCTGCCACAAGTCTAAAGCACCTTCCAGCATGGACTCATAGAATAAGGTCAGAAATAATCAGACAAGTCTGGGAGGAAAAGAGAAAAATCAAAACCAAGATAAAAGCTGCTGTTGTTAGCCTCCCATTCAAACGCCCCCTCTCCCCCCACCTCTGGGTCTCTCACCCACATCTGTTGTAACCAGTCTAGGACCAAGAAGCAAGTGCAGTTTCTTCACAAGTCTCTCTTCAAGTCTCCTTCTAGCTTTCCATCTTGCTTTCTTCCTTCTCCAGTCTCCTCTTCAGCTTCTCCTCCCTGCTCAACTCCACCCTCCCTTGGGTGGGGCAGGGAACCTGGAACTTCCTCTTTTCTGGGAACCACCATTACTTTTTTTTTGTTGCCTCCTTTTAAAAAATTTACTATATTCAGAGAATTGTTTATCATTAACTATTCCAAAATATAATTTTAAAGACTGTGTAAAAAGTCTGTAGAAAAGCACGGTGGCAATTTAGTGTCCAGTTGAGGCTAGAGGTGCAGGGGTGAAAGAATTCACCAGAGACAGAGTGGAGAACAGAAAAGGCAGATTTATTGAAATATCCTGCAAGGGAGCTGGAGATAAGGCAGGAGATGTTTGTGTGGGAAGAAGGATTTGAAGTTCTCTTTTTGCAGGCTTTCTTACTTGGAGTGCCAGTTTGCACAAGTTGCCAGCTGGGATGTCTGGTATCTGGCATTGATTGGCCTTTGACAATGAGTATGTCTGCTTTTGCATTGGTGGAGGTGCGACTGGTTTTTCTGGTCATGGTGGGTTGGTCTTAAAGCCCAGTTCCCATGGTAGCCTTATCTATACACGCCTCCCAAACTTGCCCGCTGGGCAGCGATTGGTGGCTAGTTTTTAACTTTATTAAATGATACCTGGACAAGGACCATAGTTTACTTAACCGAAGTTTATTAATATCCTACTGTTAGTGGTCAGGGTGTGGGATATCACAGGACCCCCAAATGTGCTCTACATGGGTTCCACCATCCACCACATGAAAACAAAACATACTCTTAGTGCATAAGACATTTAATAGAAAAGAACCAATAGAATTAGTATGGAATAGAGAGTAGAGAAAGAATATAGTTAAAATAGTTTCCAATTAAACATCCGAAGTTATCCATTCCCTCACGGGTAAATGCCCAACCAGTGTTGGCCCAAAACAGGGCTACTGAGGCCCAAAAGTTCGCAATAAGCCTAAGGCACCTTCTGGTGGGGACCCATAGGAAAGGGGCAGAAGGGGGCAGGAAAATCTGGATGGAAAAAAGCAAAATCAAAACATAAGCCAAAATAAAGGCTGCCATTGTCAGTCTCCCTATGGGTTTCTCACCCACATGGCTGTCTCTTTTAAGTGTCTCCTTCCACGCTCCCAAGTCCCTGGTACAAGTCCAAGGCTGAGAAGCAAGCACAACTTCTTCACATGTCTCTCTGCAACATGTACCTCCTTCAATCTCCTCTCAAGTCTCTTTCCCTCTTTTTCTAGTCTTCAGCTTCTCCTCCCTGCTAAGCTCACCCTTCCTTGGGTGGGGCAGGGAAACTGAAACCTTTCCTTTCTATGGATATCACACTGTTAGAATGCCCTAATTGTAATTTAGATCACAGTATACAGGATTGATGTTTAATGAACATAGAATGCTTACTTCTTCGTTTGATATCTTTCAGGTGACTATGAATTTCTGTTTCTTTTCAAAGGTTCCCAAGTTCCAGGGCTCCCTGGTGGTGCAGGGGTTAAAGACACAGCCCTATCAAGCTATAGGCAGCTACTGGCAAGAGTTTGATCCCCAACCAGCCAGGGAGCTAACCCACATGGTGCAGGAGACCTCTCCTGTCTCGCCCGCTGCTCCCCTCAGCAGTGTATTTCAGTAGATCAGCCTGTTCTGCTCCCTATTCTGTCTCTGGTGAATCCTCTCTCTCTCTCTCTCTCTCTCTCTCTCTCTCTCTCTCTCTCTCTCTCTCTCCCCTCTTTCTCTCTCTCTCCTCTCTCTCTCTCTCTCTCTTTCTCTCTTTCTCTCCAGCCCAGTTCTTGTATGCATAAATAAATCTTTTTTAAAAAGGTTCCCAAATTCCTATTTCTTAACATAAAACTTACAATTCTGAACGAAGGATCTGCTTATCTTTTAAGACTGAACTGCACTCTTTCCCTCCCAATTTATACCCAATTTATCTGGGCATATTTTAACTCTAAAGCTCCCATCTGAAAAGGATATTTACAAAACAAAGGACAAATGGGGGGGAGGTGTAAACTTTTTCTGAAGAATGAGCTAAACTCTTTCACTATTTAATAGATAAGAATGAATACGGCTGTATAACTAGATCCAGTCTCTGAAATATCTAATTAAAACTGATGTGCTTATTTAGTTTCCAATTCATCACAGGTGGGCCCACATTAATGTGAAAATGAGAGTAAATTACCAGCATTTGGCAATCTCACTGAATGTCATTCACATTATTAGCTCAAACCTCAAAATGCATTTTAAAATGTGGTTCATAGGTAAGGCACTGCTTCTCCACACAAACAACACTTCACTGGTGGGCTGATGGAAATTCACTTTTTTGTAGTAGCAAAAACCCACCTACTCGACACATCTCACCTGTGATCCCATGGAAGGTGTGCCCCAGAGAAGGCCATGGGAGGCAGAGCTCCTCTCTTCTAGTCAGTAACATCTTCTGGGAATGTCTGTTTAGTTTGGCCAAACTCTCTACGTGCTGGTCAACCAGAACTTCATAAATAAAAACTCAGTTCAGCATTGCCAAGGGATCTTTTCTAACAGTCCTCATCTAGAACCAGGAAAGGATGGCAACTTCAAAGGCATCCCAGCAGATAACCACATCTTTGAAAGGTTCTTTAAAAAGTATGCTGAAATGTGGTATGGAAGCACACAGATTAGCATCCTCAATGACAAAAAGACAACGCCCACATTCATTCAGTCCACACAGTGTACACAGTGACTCATCAGTATCTCAGTGCCACTTTTTTTTTCTACTTTTGCTACATCTTCCAAATTCACATGAAAAATAATGTATTTCAAAGTTACAGTATTTGCTGTGATAGGCCAATTTTTATTTTTTTAAGATTTATTTTATTTATTTATACATACAAGAACTGATGTGTATACCAGAGGTGGGGGGGAGGGGTCAGAGGGAGAGGGTTCCCCAGAGACAGAATGGGGAGCAGAACAGGCAAATCTAGTGAAATACACTGCTGAGGGGAGCAGCGGGCAAGACAGGAGAAGTCTGCTGTGCCATGTGGGTTAGCTCCCTGGCAGGGGACTGAACTTGTGCTGCAATGGCTGGCAATAGCTTGATAATGCTGACACTTTAACCTCTGCACCAGCAGGGAGGCCCCCAGATAGGCCAATTTTCAAACTGAATACACTATTTCAGAGGCACAGAAAGGAAGCTGCAGAACCAACTAATTGGAGTCACATGCCGAGGACAACATGGGGACAGGCAACACAGGCACAATAGAAACCTAATGTAACTTCCAAGAATTTACAGCTCTTCCCAGAAATCATCAGAGGACATCAGCCAATCCCCCAACTTGAGGTCGGTTCACATCACCTCTGATTTTTTTGCTCACCTGATTCACCTAACCTGATCCAAAGTAAGAATAAAAACCACTAGAGAGTCAATCAGAGGAAAAAGTCACACAACTTCCATATTTACCCAGCAAAAATCCCTTACTCTGTGAAATATTCAAAACTCATTGTTCCCATAACCAATTTGCACATTGAAATCTTTGCAACAAAGTCATCTTTCTTTTTTATTTTATCAAGTATGCAGAGTTTGGTGGTTGATAACACCAAAAAAACTCCCCCACTACTAATATAAATGCACATATCCATAACCTCTCTGCTGCTTTTAATGTCCAAAGTCCTACATGGGAATTTGTTCTTTCACCTTGAGGTTTTGAAACCTTCAGATTTGAAGTTCAGGTTTCTTGGCAATGAGTAGATGATATTGCGATCAATCTCACTAGATGTTGGGAAATTAAAGCAATAACAAAGTAGCCATAGTCACCCACCAGTTTGTTAAAAATTTACAAAAATAAGAAATGCTGTGCCAGTGAGGAAGGAAATAGACTTCTCATTCCATGGTAAATTACTACAAATTGTTCGTGAAAGCAGTCTAGCAGGTCTTATGTGTATTTTACCATAATTCAAAAATTTTTATAATATAATTAAATTTAGTAATAGATTATTGATTGGTTCATTTCCACCTTTGGGAATCTAACCAATAGAAATCAATGCACTAGTATATAACTTATGAGTAAAAAACAATTGCACATTGTGACAATGCAGGAAGGGAGATAGCTGAATATATTGAGATATGACTATACTATGGAAAGTTATAAAGTTTTTGGGTTTTTTTTGAATGAGTCATTCATTATTTAGTAACTCAGAGAACTTGCTGCAAATGCACAGTTAAATGAGAAAGATGAGTTGCCAAGTATTGTAAATAAGAGGCACTAGAATGTGGGGGTTCTAGAGGTAGACTGATTGGCTTTGTAGCTTATATTTTAGCAGTTTGACTTCAGATTATGTTCTCAATCTCTCCGAGGCCCGTCAGTTTCCTCTTCTATGAAATGGGTTTAAAAACAAACAAACAAACAAAAACTGAGCCTCCCTGGTCGTGCAAGGACTATGAAGCAATCCGCAGCCTCTGCAGCACGAGTTTGATCCCTGGCCATCCAGGGAGCTACCCACATGGCACAGCAGACCTCTCCTGTCTCACCCGCTGCTCCCCTCAGCAGTGTACTTCAGTCGATCTGCCTGTTCTGTTCTCTACTCTGTCTGTGGTGGATCCTCTCACCCCCCTACCTCCTGCATCTCTGGCCTGTGCCCCACCTCTTGTATGCATAAATAAATAAATCCTTAAAAATAAACAAATAAATAAATAAATAACTAGGGATGATACCATCTATACTACAAGGTTTAAGTCATATTAACTACAAAAAGAATGTGAATTAGTGTAGTAAAAGCCACAAAATAGGCATTTAATTAATACTAATTTCCTTCTTCCTATGCCTCTAAAATACATCAACTTCAGTGCCCCACTTGACAGTCCTAAGAAGGAAAATGTCTGGGTACCTTCATCAATAGCTTGACTCAACAGATAGTAGCATAGTTTTGAGGTTAAAAGGTGTGGCTTCAAATCTCTGTTTTGCTACTTGGTGACTGTTATCTTGAGTAAGTAAGTGATCATGTTGCGCCTCATTCCCTTATCTCATAGCAGTTTTTGGAAGGATTAAATGAGATATAGGTGTGTGTTGGTATGTTGTATGTGTGTAGTGTGTGTGCCTTTCTCTAGAAATGATAATCAAAAATTTTAAGACCTGCCATTACTAGATAGCACCCAACTGGAGTGAATCTAGACTCCTGCACATAATAAATGCTCAGGAGTATTTAATTTCTGTCCTTTCATTTAATAATAAAAAAAATACTCAGGTAAGGAAAAGGCAAGTAATTTTTACGCAAAATCAGTAAAACCAATTTTCACTGCTTTTCAGTTGTTTCTAAGATCAATGCCACATATCTATTAATAAACAGAAAAATGAAAACAAACAAAACCCACAAATTCTTTTAGCTGAGAAGTTCCTATATAGTAAGGTTCTACAACACCAAACAAGAAAATCCAGAGAGAGAAAAGTTGTACACTAGAGTTCATAGTCAAAGGACCAGCAGTGTGGTGCCAGGTCTAGAGCCAGGCTGTCTTCAAAGGGGCTGACACTGGCAGGCTGCAGGCAAGGAGAGACAGTACCTTGCATCAAAGAGAGTAGTGAATCCTGGGAAGTAGGCTCCACACCCTTTTTGTTTCCTGGACTTCTGTTTCCTTCTCAGTAAAGGAGAGCATTGGGTGGGGGGAGAACATAACCTGTAAAGGCTCTGCTTTTCAAAAACCAAGCTTCTGAGAATTTTGCTCAAATTGACCTCAGATTTCAGTTGAGAGTAACTTGTTAAAAAGTCAGGACTAGGGATAATGACATTCAGCTTGAAATTGCAAGGACTGACTCTGAAGTCCCAAAGACCTGAATTTGAATGATTCCAACAATGGTGAAACCATTTCTCTTCAAGGAACTGGATGTGCTTCAGTCAGAAAGGGGTGTCTTCACCCTCACCTCCACCATGATTAGGACACCATGATCCGGACTCCTTGACATTAGGAGATAACACTAATAAAATTTGTGACCGCTTGGCATATCAGAAAGTAAATTTAGATGCTGGAACAGAGGATTGCTATAGTCTAATACAACTGAAATGAAAAAGATTGTTTCACTAGGTTGGGAGTTATTTTTTCTCATATACTAGTAACTTTAGGGTAGTTATAATAGAACAAAGATCCTCTTATAATCTCTCCCAGCTGCCCTTATTTTTAGTTTGTCACTTCATAATCATATGTTAGCAGCTAGAATTCTGGGATTCACATCTATATTCCGCTGCAAGAAAGAAAGGTAGAGTGGGTAACACCATTTTGTCTGGGACCATTGAGCGCTAAGGCTAAAAGCCCCATGTCTCTGAAACCCTCCACAATCCCAGCAAACCAGGACAATTGGTCACCCCAGAGAGGGCAAATCCTAAAAGAAACTGCCATCTGGATCTGCTCCACCATTTTAACAATCTTACTCACCAGACAAATTCTGCTCAAATTTCATTTGGCCAGGATTTGGTAACGTGGTTCCACTTTTAAAAGTACGCTGGGAAATGTATGTAGTGACTTACCCAGACTTAGTGTCCTGATAGGAAAAGAGGAGATAGAAATGAACAGGCAGTCACTTTCACACTTAGAAAACCCTGAAATGGTATTGTTTGTGGACTCCCTATTGCTCCTTAACCTGGAAAACGCTACTCTGAGCATTCTTAGAGTTCTGTTGGAAAGCTAGGTTCAGCATGTGCCCCAAACACAGAGGTGATGATTCAAGAATTTAGCAAATCAGAACATCATTTAGTTGAGAAGTGCTGGGATGGCCTATTGAACTTTAACTATGTGGAAGCTTCCAGTGGGCTCTGGATCTCAGGGTCCCAAGTAAAATGGCCCTCGAGAGGGGCAGGGAATGTTTTCCAATGACACCCTTCCAATGAGTGTGCATCTCTGTCTTGTATCTAAGCTCCAGCAAGCAGAAGAAGGAAGAAAGATGCACACTACTACCAGCACTGACAGGGCCCTGATTAGGGATTAAGCTTTCTCCATCCCATCTCCACCCAACCAAAGAGTGTCGTTTTGAAGAATCATTTGCAGTAAATGAAGAGAGAGGAGCTATAAGGGCAAGAAATTGGTAGAAAATAATAGGAAAGAAGTGCTATCGTTTGATGAGGGTAATAACCTTTCTAAACTAGTGTCCTACTGCATTAGATTTTCCGTGAAATTATTTAAAACAGCAGGGAATCAAACATCCTCACATTATTAACCTCTAGTGTGTGCTTACTGAAGAAAATCCAAAGGATATTTATGCGTCTCATGCAGAGGTTGAACCTTAATGTCACAGACTGAAGCAATGAAGTTATGGAATCCTGCCTGTATTGTCTTTTGTGGATAATGGGAACCACAGCTGTATTTCTTGCATGGTGAACGTGCAAAATCATTCTTCAGCCTATTGAGACAAGCAGAATGTCAGTCACCACTCTCTAGCTTTTGGCAGGTTGTTATATAAAAGAATAGGTTTTATCTGCAGCTGGTCCTCACTTTTCAGAGATTCTTGGTTTTGAGAAATACTAAAGAATGAATACACAAAATAGTGTATTTTCTTAGATTTTTTTCCTAGGTGGAAACAGAACTGTCTTGTAAGCCACCATAGCCTTGATATTATAATAACTATTCCACACATATACGAATAGGAACATCCAGCTACAGTTCATCACATTACCTAGGTGTAAATCTGTCACACCTGGAGTCACTGTAGAAGCACAGTGGCCAAACATGCTGAATTATTGCTAGGTTTTAGCATTAATTATAATAATTATATTATAACCACCATTTCATCATAAAAACTAGTTTCATTCTGACATTTTGTTCTTTGTTCCAGGACTTGCAAAATTCCCAAACTGCCATAGAAATTTAAAAGTAATGTTTGATCAAGGTTACAAAATGTAAGTTTTTACAGATTTATCAGTTTTTTGAACCGCATTCAAGTAAATGATAATTCATATACAGAGAAGTGAAAATGATTAGATTCCATACTCCCTATAAGTTAGAAAGATTTCATTTTTGCATTTTTTGAAGAACTATGCATGTTTAAATTATAGGTAGTTGTGAATTCCAAAGCTATAAATATACGGGAGGACCCTGGTGGTATCAGACTGAACAGCTGTTTGCAGAGAATAAGCCTCTCTTTTACCCTGAGGAAGGCACAGAAAATTGAAATGTTGGCTAAATTTTCAAATAGTTCAAAGAATGAATACCCCTAAAAACAACAGGGAAATATGAATGATGTCCCTGGGTTTGTGGCTCGGTCTGAGTAAGCTCTGTCAAAAACTATATCCAGGCTTTCTTTTCCCTTCCTTCCCTCTCACTCCTTTTCAGAACATTTAGTTCAAAAGTTCAGCTAGAACTGAGTTGGGTAGATATCACTACAGGGGCACAGGCTATGGTGGCCCAAAGTGTTTCTTAAAAGTGCAAGCAAGGTAAGAATGGCACCATGAGGAGGAAAGTGTTGGAACCTGAACAAGGTGAGGAAAGTATCTGTGTCGACAGAGGTGTTCAGGTGCAGTGTCAGGAGGTGGGGCAATCCTGAGCAGAGTTGGCCAAGCCATTGCAAAATGTGGTGCACCATGTCGATGTGGAGCTAGAGTGAGGAGGGAGGGCAGCCCTGGAGAGAAAGGACAGTGAAGGTGCAGGCAAGCTTCGGTGTGTGGGCCTGCAAAGGGGAGAGGGCACCCACATTAGGGGTCATTGGTATAGCATATGGTGGTGGGTGCCAGCAGGTACAGAGAGTATCCTCATCGGAGAGTGACAGCACACAAGTGAGGGCAGTACACACTAGGGGGTGAGTCTGAAGGCTTCATGAAGCATCTCTTCAGGAAGGGGAAGGCAACCGTGACCTGGCATGGTGCCAGAAACTGAGAGAGTATTCAAAGAAAGTTACTTGAGCTCCGGTGGCTGAGCAAAGCTTGTTAAGGATAATATTTAAGCAGAAGGGTCCAAACATGGAGTGTCAAAGCCAGAGTGGGATGAGAAGGGTGTTCAGATTGGGAGGGGCAGGCTAAACAGCCCTGCTTGGGTGTCACGACAGAGCAGGGGTTAAGCATCCACAAGGGGAGGAGCACAGGGGACTGAGATGATGGTGCACAGGTGCATTGGTGAAGGAAACTCTATGGGGACTACACCGGGTTGGGGGGGAGCAAATATTCTTTTAAAATGAACAATATGTTAAAAATAAATAATTTTTTGGAAAAAGCATCCACGTGGAAGGGTAATCTAGTACAGCAGAAGGGGGAATCCTCAGCAGAAGGAAGAGGGTGTTTATGGAGGAGGGGTTCAGGATAGTGATGACCTGCATGGAAAGAGTCCATGTGGGGTGAAGAGGGTTCCAATAGATGGGTTAACCTAGGGCCAATTCTCTGAGCCCCTCTCAGAAGAAGAGATTATACCTACAGAAAGGTCTAGTACAGCATGTCAGTGCCTGGGCATGGTGAAAACTCAGAAGGAGAAGGATTCTGTGGTTAGGGGGGCAATAGTGATGGTAGTAAACATAGAATTTTGAACCCAAGAAGGAACAGAAATCAGATATGTGTTCTAAGAAGATAAAGTATTCCATAGTACTCAACAAATGAACAATTGGCATCAACTTTGAGGAGAGATTAGAAAGAGAAAAGAGTAGAATTTGAGGAAGAGCAATTTGAGGTAAGCATGGTGTCTGTACCTCAAATCTGACCTATGAAGTCAAATCTGAATTATGGGACAAGATTGGTACAAAGAACCATTATAAACTACATGGACACTAACTAAAATTTCTATAAACCATACAGAGCCCAAAACAGATTATTTTTTAAAACTATAAAATTATGTACTACAAGTAGAGGCAAAGGATGTCTCCCAGGTACAGCGACTGTTGGAAAGCAGTAGAACTAACTCAGCAGCTGAGCCATGAACAAATCAGACTAAATAGGCTAAAGAAGAGTTCAGAGAGCACCACTGTAGACCTTGACATAAACTCTACAGAAGGCTGGGTAACTGCAGTGATAATAGCACAGTCATAGAAAGAAAACACCAGAGTAGGCTAGAGAAAAAGGCGGACATCCTGCTAAAGATGAGTAATTTATGGTTCCACCTGAAACATAATCTGGGAACTCTTTAAACAGAGAGGAACTAGATTTTACTATAACATATCTGAGGAGACATCCTGTATTGGTATTTTGTCCATTTATTTGTTCTGACATTACTTTTTTACCCAGTCATTTATAACACTTGCTATTAATAACTTTTCTAAAATATAACAGCAGAAAATAACTATAGACACAAACACTCACATCAACTCACTCTACACAAAATAATTTTTAGTCCTCTGGAGAACTGATTTATATTAAAGACTTTGTTCTCTATTACATAATTCAGATGCCATATCTGTCACAAAGTGCTTCTATATATTTCTAACTTTTCATTTGGATGTAACTATAGAGTCATAGGAAGTTGCAAAAATAATACAGAGGAGTTCATGTTCCCTTGATCTGTTTCTCCCAATGTTACATCTCACATAACCTTAGCACAATATCAAAATCTGAAAACTGCTATAGTATGTATGTGTAATTTTATGCTATTTTCTCTTATGTATAAATTTGTACCTTCACCATCACAATCAAGGTAGAGAATCATTCCATCACTGGAAAGTTCTTCCTCCTTTATAGTCACACACATACCAAAAATCTTTCCTAACCCCTGGCAACCATTAATTTGTTCTCCCTATTTAAAATTTTGGGTGGGGCTTCCCTGGTGGCGCAGTGGTTGAGCGCTGGGTTGCGAAGCTGCCCGCTATCTCTGCAGTGCCAGTTCAATCCCCGGCCACTGGCGAGGGTCACACATGGCGCGCAGACCTCTCCTGCTGCCCGCTGCTCCCTTCTGCAGTGTACTTCGTCAGTCTGCCTGTTCTGTTCCCCACTCTGGCTCTGGTGAATTCTCTCACCCTCCCACGCTTCTGACTGTACCCAGTGCTTGTAAAAATAAATAAATTTTTAAAATAAAAAATAAATAAATAAAATTTTGGGTGTTTTTTCTTTTTTTGAGAATGTTGTATAAATCAATTTATATAGTATGTGACTGACTTTTTTCACTCAATATAAAAACTTGAAGCTCTTAAATAGTTATGTGTCAATAATACATTCCTTTGTATGGTTAAATCTCATTTCATGTATAAATGAACCACACTTTATTTACTATTTACCTATTATAGGGTATTTGGAGTGTTTCTTATTTTTATTATTACAAATAAAGCTCCTATGTATATTCATGTACAAAAGAGAGGAAGACGTGGACTCTCTAGTGGAAAAAATAGTTATAAAGAACATTATTGGGGCAGACTGTGACTATACAGACGTTTCATCTCACAAACCTTTTCCCTTCAGACAGTGGAAGCTCTCTGCCTGCCTGTGTCTACACAGAGGTCTCTCTTTTCCTTTATCCATTTTCTAATCAATGTGTTCTTTTAAAATTTAAAAAAATACTTTGGGAAAATTAAAAGATGTGAATATGAAATGTGAGCACTACTCATTTTGATAATTTTACAACATTTTTGTAAAGACAATGTTCTTGCTTTCAACACTAAAACATTAAGGGGTAAAGGACCACCTCACCCTTCAGTTTTAAATGGTTCTGAAAGGAAGCAAATGAATAAAATTAAACAATTCATAAATCAAGATGAAAGTACACAACAGTTCTTAGTACCATCCTTAAAACTATTCTGTAAGGGCCTCCCTGGTGGTGCAGGCAGTTGAGCACAGTGCTGTGAAATGTCCACAGCCTCTGTAGTGCCAGTTCGATCCCCACCAGCCTCAGAGCAACCCACATGGTAGCAGACCTCTCCTCTCTCACCCACTGCCCCCGTCAGCAGTGTATTTCGTCAGTTTGCCTGTTCTGTTTCCCACTCTCTCTGGTGAATCCTCACACCCTCCCGCGCATCTGGCCTGTACCCGGTTCTTATATAAATAAAATAAATCTTAAAAAAAAGAAAAACTATTCTGTAAGTTTGAAATTATGTTAAAATAAGTTTTTTTATTTATTATAATAGAATTTATATTATAAAGAGTAGTTATAGAACATACATTACAAGGCCTCCCTGGTGGCACAGGCAGTTGAGCGCAGTGCTGTGAAGCTGTCCGCAGCCTCTGCAGTGCCGGCCGGTTCGATCCCCACCAGCTGCAGAGCAACCCACATGGCATGGCAGACCTCTCCTGTCTCACCTGCTTCTCCCCTCAGCAGTAAATTTTGGTCATTCTGCCTGCTCTATTCCCCACTCTGTGTCTGGTGAATCCTCTCACACTCCCGCACATCTGGCCTGTACTCCAGTTCTTGTATAAATAAAATAAATCTTTAAAAAAAAAAAGAAGAAGATACATTATAAAGAAAAGTTCTGTCAGACAAACAATTTGCCTTGCATATTTTATTTAGAGATTCTCTAAAATTTTTAAAATATATATCTTATACTATGTGCAATACAAAGAAACTTCATGTGACCTGAATCTAAACAAGTAAAATGTACTAATAGACTTCTCTTTCTCTTTCTTACCCTGCACTTTTTCCAAGTACTATAATCAAAAAAAAATCTGATCAAAGAGATTTTTTAGTTGATGTTAAGAGTAAACAATTAGTATAGGCTCAGCCAATTCTATGTTTGATCACAACATCTGTATGAAGGCCATGTAGCCCTAAGGTTTGGGTATCTGACCCACTGAGTTATGAGGCTTGGGTTTGAATCCTGACTCTACCACATACTGGTTGTGTGAGCTTAGACAAGTTGTTCAACCTCTCTGTCCTTCAGTTTCTGCATCGAATATAGAAATAAAATAAAATCTATTTAGAAGGGGTTTCATTAATTTAAAAGTGTTTCAATGCAAAGTGCTTAGAAGAGCAGCTGGCATCCAGTGAGTTCTATACTGGAGTTTGCTGTTCTCAATGTAGGGATTAAAAAAAAGTCCCAGGACAGATATAACACTGCACATCACTTTTTATCTAGGCATTTTTTTTTCCTTTGCTTTATATACCCCTTCAAATTTGTATCAAACTCCATCTTCTTTTAGGGTATTTTTATTTTCCTGCTCTTTGACAAAATGTTTCTTAATCTTCAGCAGTAATATATCAATATGGAGTGACAGTTTGACAATATGGTTCTCACTTTTCATAGTATAAATTCAAAGACAAATTGTGAACAAGTCAAGTGAAACTTGTAATTCACAGCTGTGAGGTCACACTAGTGAATTATAAGCTTTTCATTATGTCAGAACTGTGAATTACAAAGATTTTTTTTCTATATTTCCTGTCAAATAATTTATTAGCTACCCCTCTATCACAGGATTTTGCAGCATGACAAAACTAGAGAACACAAGGGCTGTATATGGCATTTCCAGATAGAACAATAAGAATTCAGCTACATATAAAGAATGTTTAAAAGAGCAGTGATGATTTTAAACTGTACTCTTCCCAAGTTTAGAGCCATTTCTAGGGAGCAGTTAGTTTTCTCTAAATTGGAATAATTGCAATCCAAAGTTAGGGAAGATTTTTTTTTTGTCTCCTGCTTATTAATACCATCAACTATCTTTCTTAAAAGCCATTTGGGGCTAATTTTACTGTTTAAAAAATTTAAAGATATTTCTGTTAACATTAACATCACTAAATTTACTGCTAGCTTGAAACTCTGGATAACTCTTTATAATTTGCATAACACTGTCATGTCTTACTTATTATTTACATCGACCCAATGAATATTGTATTGCATTCTATATAGTGTATTATATACTTATATATACACACATGTAAATGTGTTTGTACATAGGTATGTGCACAAAATATTATACTGAAGTAATTATAGGACTGGCACAATATTCCTATTCACTTACTAGGAAATTGAGATGTAGAAAGACTCAGGGAAAAGATAGACATCTTATTCAAAATCATTCACTAGCAGGAATGACATACTATGGTTTCAAATCCAGACATTTCCCATGTTGCATGAATTCTCCTTCTCTTGAAAGGTGCATGCACAGTGTAACTCAGATGCATCGTGGGGCTTCACACAGCACAATCTCTCTTCAACGTTACAGATGAAGAAGAATCCAATATCTAAAGTAATTTTTAAAGGAACTCCAAAATCTACACTGCAGTATCTTCTTCCCAGATGAATAATTACTAAGATGTGGAAACAAAGTTCCCACCCAAGTGAAGTGGGTTAAGAGAAGACTTGATTAAACTGATATTTTACTCCTGGAACTAGAGGAGCACAGAGATAAACCAAGATAAAACCAGGGACTGGCATCTGCTTCCTCCTAATGAACCCTATAAAAGGGCAATCCTGAAGACAGGAAATTGTAGGGAGAGGTCTAAAGACAGTAAAGAGAAAGAAGCAACAGAGGTGCAAACCTACAACGACTATGGTATATGGACAATGGTATATGAATTTCCAAGACCCAAGTGGCTACTAAAGAAGACAGATCATCAAAATCATCTTTCTTACACCCCAACAGCCAGTGGGAGGTTTAATAATGGGAGACCCCATTACTAAGTGGGTGGAGGGTAGGTCACAGGGAACATGAGCTATAGTGAGTTACAAAGAGTTACAAAATTTCCCCCAACAGTGCACATTAGTCACTTCAGGGAATCAAGGCATGACAGAGCTCTATTGGATCCTCTGAAGAAATCACAAATAATGACCTACCAAATCAGCATTGTGAACTGCAGACATCACAAAGTCAGAATATCTTTGATACTTTTATTCTGTGCACACTCCCTCTCCCAAAAGAAGCAGTAAGAGGAAAAAAGGAGTAGACCTACCTGACGTGTGCAAAGGCGGCACATACCTTCTTTCCCCAAGCTACAGGTCACGCTGAGGGCAGGAGAAAATCTTTGAACTAGATGTAAAACTGAGTTGGTTTTTTGTTTTTTATGCAAAAATATTTTATAAACTTTATATTGAAATACAGTTTTAAATCTGTCTACTCCCAAAATCTAATTTAATACATGATACATGATCTCTCTTGTCAAATTGATGTCACTCTTTACAAGCCATACTCAATTTGAATAAAACCAAATCCTCTTGCTGTTTTGCTTGAAGGATCTCTCATGACAGAGTCTAAGTTTTCCCCAATGCTCAGAGAAAGTCCTCAAACTGTCTTCTGTGGTTTTAAAGCTCAAGTCACCAATAAAAAGTTCACAAAAATGTTCGTTTTCTCTCTTTTTCCTCGCCAAAAGACCAGTTTCCAAACTTCTCTCCATCGAGGACTCGGTCGCTTCAGTCTGATTTCCCGCAGCCAAACAAGCTGAGAGAGATGTCCGCTGGGATCTAAACCCTACTCTTCCTGGCACCATAGTGAGAGCTGCTCCTGCTTGAGAAACAGCAGCGCTAAAGGCACCTCCTTTGGGGACCCAGCGCTGCTGCTCAGGCGCCTGGGGAGAGCACAACGGAGTATGGCTGAGGACTATGGGTGCTTTGGCGGTGGGAGAGCTGCTATGATCAATATAGGGAGAAAGCCTATATTGTCAAAATGTTTAAAGAAAAAAAAAGATGTAAAACAACAGTACTTCATTAATACTTAAAAAACTAAATTCTAGAAAACAAGCAAAAAAAGACAAGTTTTTATTGAACTGGCCTGAATTTAATATCTCAAAGTGACTAGATTGGCTTGGAGTATGCAGATGTTGAGTAAGGCAGCAAAGAAGGGTTGAGAGAGAAATCTAGTGACAGTGATTGGAGAAAAATTAAGCCATTTTCTTGTCATAACATCACTGAGTTCAGCTCAACCAATAAACAGTCCTAGGTGTTTTATAGACCTTTCTTGCTAGCCAAGTTAGACTTGAGGTTTGTTTGTAAGTGACTGGCATGCTTTTGGTAAAAATTGTAAAATAAGGGGCCTCCCTGGTGGCGCAAGGGGTTAAGCACCGCACTATGAAGCAATCCGCAGCCTCTACAGCATGAGTTCAATCCCCGGCCCGCCAGGGAGCAACCCACGTGGCACAGCAGATCTCTCCTGTCTGGCCCACTGTTCCCCTTAGCAGTGTGTTTCGGTCAGTCTGCCTGTTCTGTTCCCCACTCTGTCTCTGGTGAATCCTCTCACCCTCCGCATCTCTGGCCTGTACCCCAGCTCTTGTATGCATAAATAAATCTTTAAAAAAAATTGTAAAATAAATCCTAAATTTGTAGAAAGAATGGGCAGGTCCAGCTTTCCACGCAAGCCCCAATTCCTTGCTACCAGTACAACCTCTTAATGTGGTTTCAAGGTATGAAATCAGGCAGAGTGCTGGGAAAATTATCTGAAGATTGCACTATAAATCAAAAAGCTATAATAATGAGATGACCCAGCTCATACTTGCAGTGTTCCTTTTCATGAGTTCTAGTTGGGAAATTTTAAAAGAGGTTTATTTTCATAAAACAAAGCTAACATTGTCACTCACTGTTTCAGAACTTTTGATTCATAATCTGTTGTCTACCATAGTACTCTGACTATTCTTAATACAACAAATCCTCAGTGACTTGATACCAGTCTTCTCGATATATATAGTCACCCTTTACTCCCACTACATGCCATCTATTTTAAATAAATAGAACAACTTATAGTACTCTCATTCATTCAAAGATTTCTGTTACAAATGTGCAAAGGCAAATCACTCTTTCCACAAATATTTATGAGCATCAGCAGTAGACCAAGCACTGTACTCGGTACAGAGTAGTAAGCACAACAAACTGGGTCCCTTCCTTTGCAAAGTTGAATAGATTTGTGGTAAAGACAGACATTAAAACAATAATTAAATGATTTTTTCTGTTGTGGTATGTGCTACAAGTTTCTCAAAGCACTATGAGAACAATGACAGATCTAACTGGATTATGACAGCTGATTGACATCTTATTTCCTCATGTCTTTTGTTAGTCACAGTTGCTCCAAATGGCATCTTTGGCAGGACCATGAGCCTCTGGGATGAAGGAGAAGAGCTGACGGGGAAATAATGCCTCCCTTTAAGGAACTCATCTACACAGGTCTCCACATATGAGAAATGATTTCTGCCCAAAACACTCTAGCCAAAAACTCAAGTCACTCATGAAAACTTTTCATTTTTTTTCACTTTCATTGAATATGTATATATTTTATTTTGTTTTTAGGTAACATTGGTTTATAATACTGTACATGTGTAGGGAAATATGTTCATAACTCCTCAGATGTATGTATGTATGTACCCATACATATGTATGTCCCCACAACCAAGCCACCTATAGTCCTTCACCATTGACCATTGGGTAGGCACCTTCTTTTCTCCCAGTCCCACTGTCCAACCCCTTCTGATAGCCTGAATTCTGCAGTTATATTCCTAGGGTTTGTTTTGGTTTAATTTCATCAGTTATTTTATTTTGTTTCTCCATATTCCATGTATGACTGAAATCATCTAGTATTTGTCTTTCTATTTCTGATTTAAAGGATTCTTTTATCCTCTAGAAAATACTTAAACAATATACCATATATCTTTTTCATACTTGAAGCCATTCCCAATTTCTGCAGGCCTAAATCATTTATCTCAATGCTGCTTCATAATTTCCCCTAATTCAGTTGTGTCTTCTGACTTCCCATAGCACTTGAACTGTATATCTTATGTAGCCTATCATTTTCTACTGTGTGTGACCTTCATGTGTACTCCAACTTTAGAGAAAGAGAGGGAAAGAAAAGGAAATTGGGGAAAGAAGAGAAAGTGGAAAGGAAAGATGGAGACATGAAGGCCCAGAAGGTAACCAATCAAACCACTAATGCTGAGTTGTATCCCCTACATGGTCAACACTATCATAAGCAGGATGTGGAACACAAGGGCTGTTTAAAATGCAGTTACTGTATCTAGAAGGACTCTTGAGAGGGGGAAATACTGTAATCTGGTTTAACCTGATTTATAAAATCTATAAGGATATCAGGTTAATTGTGTCACCTGTGAAGTAGAAAGTCAGTTTACATACCTGATTCATGGGATATTTGAAATGGTTAAATTAATGTTATGGTATATGGCCCAACTCAGTATTTTTAAATTGGGTAGTATTGACTTTAAAGCATTTTTCATTTAGTTTTCAAAATAGTCAATGCTGAAATAGCACCCGTCAAATGTGTCCTGTGACTGTTATAACAAGCTTGTCCTAGATATAGAAAACTAATTGCAGAATCTGTTTTTCTCCATTTTCTATAAATACATTCTAAACAAAGGGTTATGGGTTTAATTTAAATAAATATTAATATAGTCCTTGAAAAAAATAAATGTCCTTCATGAGAGTTCATGCTCTTGGCATCATCTCTACAATAGCCAAGGTAATAAAGGGCTTAATCTTGTCCAAAATGTAAATTTTCAGTGAAACTGGAATTTCTGGCAGTCATTATACACAAGCATGTTGAAAAAACATCTTTTGCCCAAGAACTTGACTGTCTTGTGATTAAAAAAAAAAAAATGTGTATACACACTTAAGTTTGTGCATTTAGTGGTAAACTGATCTTTTGGCCTGTTAAACTGTAGAAATTTCTAAATCCAGAGATTAACCAAACTTCAGGAAGACTGCAAAAGTTTAATCAGAATTACAGAACTAATCCCATTACAAAGGTGAATAGTTTTGAGCCAGCTACAAAGATACTTCTGTTCCTAAATCAAAATATTTTATCACTAGATTCACTTGTCACTTTATAGCTGAAAATGGATAAAAGCAATTATTTTGCAAACTCTCCTGAAAACACTTTCATATTTTGACAACCAGTAAAACTCTAACTTAGTCACTGACCAACTGACATTGATAAAAATCCAACTGGCATCATAAGTTGTTAGTCACAAATGACTTATACTTCATTCTTATTCGTATTCTATTGCTTGCTAACACTTTCTTGCCCTTTCATTTGCTCTGTCTAATGAAGGAAGCTGCCATCTTGTCAGATCCTTTAGAGAGACTCATAGAAAAAGAACTGAGCAAGCCTTTGTCAAACAGCTCATGAAGAATTGAAGCCGATATCCAATAATACACAGAAAACTGAGTCTTACCAACAACCAGGTAAGCAAACTAGGAAGTAGATCTTGTACAGTTGAGCCTAAACACAACTACTAAACAACCAATATATCAATGAAGAAATCCCAAGGAAAATTAGAAAATACATAAAAGTAAAAGAAAAGGAGACAACATATAAAAACTTATGGAATATAATGAAAGCAATGCTAAATGGGGAAAATTGTTATTATAAACACATTTTTAAAAGAAAGAAAGAAAGATGTCAAATCAACAACTACTTTTACAATGTAAGGAATTAGGGTTGTTGGTTTTTTTTTTTTAAAAAAAGAGCAAACAAACACAACACTAACAACAACAGAAATAGTTAAGATTAGGGTTAAATTAAATAGAAAATAAATAAATAATAAAGAAGATCAATAATACCAAAGTTGTTTCTTTAGTTAGATCCAAATTACTAAAATAAGAAATAAAAGCAGAGACATTACTAACAAGTCTAGAGAAATAAAAAAGATGTTAAGAGATTGTTATAAATAATTATACATAAACAAATTGGATGACAGATAAAATGGACAAATCTGAGAGACACTAAATCATGAAAAAAAAAAAAAAGGTAATGGATATAACTACAAAGGAGGTTTAATCAGTAATCAAAAATCTTCCCATAAATAAAAGCTGTGGCCCTGATGCCTTCACTTTTGAATTCTATGAAACATTTAAAGAACTAATACATACCTTCTTAAACTTTTCCCAAAAACTGAAGAAAACACTTCCTAACTCATTCTATGAGGCCAGGATTACCCTGACATCAAAATCATACAAACACGCAAGGATAGGGACAAATTACAGGCCAATATCCCTTATGAATATTGATGTAAAAATCCACAAAACAAATACTAGCAAACTGAACTGTCAACATACTAAAAGATTATACACCATGGCCAACTGGGATTTAATCCTAGAATGTAAGGATGTTTCAACACATAAAATTCAATCAATGTAATCCATCAATCCACCACATTAACAGGATGGAGGAAAAATAAACCACTTGACTTTCTCAACTGATGGGCTGGGGGTAGCATTTGAGAAACTACAAAACCTTTTCATGATAAAAATAAAAACACTCAACAAAATAGAAATAAGTCATATATGAAAAACCACAGAAAAGATAATTCTCAGTGGTACAAGCCTGGAAGCTTTCTGCTAAGATAAGTCACCATAAAAGGATATCTACTTTTACAACTTCCAATCAACATAGTACTCCATGTTCTAGCCAGAACTCTTAGACATGAAAAAAGAAATCAAAGGATCCAAACAGAAAAAAAGACAATAACTTATCTCTATTTGCAGATGACATGATTTTAAATGTAGAAAATCCTAAAGACTCCACAGCAAAACTACCAGAATTAATAAGTGAATTCAGCAAGGTAGCAGGATACAAAGTCAACATGCAAAATTTAGCTCCTTTTCCATGTACTAAGAACAGATAATCTCAAAAAGGAATTACAAAACTAATTCTTTTTATGATAGCATCTCTATACATATAATATACAGATGATTAACTTAACCAAGTAAAAGACTTTCATGATGAAAACTATAAAACATATCTTAAAGAAATTAAAGAAGAGACATATATAAATGGAAACACACCTGATGTACGTGGATTGGAAGGTTTAATATTGTTAAGATGTTATAACTAACCAAGATAGCAATACGACCTGAATCTTGATTGACAGATTCAATGAAATTCTCATCGAAATTCCAAAGATGTTTTTTGCACAAAACCCATACTAAAATTCATATGGAATCTCAAGAGACATGGAATAACTAAACAGCTTTGAAAAAAGAAGAAAGTTGAAGGACTAAGACTTCCTGATTTCTCACCTTACCACAAAGCTATAGGAATCAAAACAGTGTGGTACTGGAATAAAGACAGATATTTTTACTTAAAAATAAACCTTTCACCCAACTTCCCACCATCAGCTCTTTGCACTCTGTTGCCAGGGCACTGGGACTTTTGCCACCCCTCCCAGAGCACCTGCTTGAGAGCCTTTTCTACCCCAGAAGGGGGTTGACAGCTCTCTCAACCTGGCTGCCTTATCCAAGGGTTGTGGGAGGAAAGAGGTGCTGGACTATGGTACAGGCATTTGTCTGGCAAGTGGTCTTGGTGGACATTGCCTAAACTTTCCCCTCTCCCCTTTGCCCTCCTACCCCCTTCCCTCATCCTATCTCTTCTCCTCAACCCCCAGGTACCAAATTCGGTCTGGCAAGTAGGTTTAAAGATCCTTGTGTGCGCTGCTGGACCACCAGGAGCTAGGATAGCTGATCCCTTCTCCTCCATATCCAGTCCCCACATTCCCACACCCCCACAGCCCCTCCATGGAGACCATTGTAGCCTTGATACTGTTGCCTGGACCCCATGCCCCACAGTAGAGAGGAAGAGAGAGAGAGAGAGAAAGAGAGAGAGGAAGAAGAAGAAAGGAGGAAGGGAGGAAGGAAGGAAGGAAGGAAGGAAGGAAGGAAGGAAGGAAGGAAGGAAGGAAGGAAGGAAGGAAGGAAGGAAGGAAGGAAGGAAGGAAGGAAGGAAGGAAGGAAGGAAGGGAGGAAGGGAGGGAAGGAAGGGAAGGAAGCCTTATATGGTCAAATATATATGACTTTCAATGAAAAAGGACAGACTTCAACAAATTGTACATTTAAAACTGAAATTCTTATCTAACCTTATACACAAAAATAACTCAAAATTACTCAAAGATGTAAATATAGAGAACTAAAACTATAAAACTCTCAGAAGGCAACTTAGAGGGAAAGTTTCATAGCATTGAATTTAGCAATGATTTCTTTCTTTCCTTTTTTTTTTTTAACTTCTCTTAATGTTGAAAATGAGTGATCTGAACACTTTTACTTGAGAAGACTGACATGAACCCAAGAATGTTATCCTGTTTTGCCACATTACAGTACCCTATGTTATAAAGTAATTCCATCAACTTGTCTCCTTGAATTCCCATGATAGCTCTCTGAAGAATAGTCATTTATGAAGAAATGGGGTTCAAAGAGGCAAGATGACCTGCCCTCATCCAAAGGACTAAGACAGGAGAGTGGATTGAACGTATCCCTGTTCTCCCCCTCTAAACGCCAATAGCATACACCCTTCAAAAATATGTTTATGGGGCCTCCCTGGTGGTGCAAGGGGTTAAGATGCAACCTGTGAGGCTGCCGCAGCCACTGCAGCATGAGTTCGATCCCTAGCCAGGGAGCTGCCCACATGGCACAGCAGACCTCTCCTGCCTTGCCCACTGCTCCCCTCAGCAGTGTATTTCATCAGTCTGCCTGTTCTGTTCCCCGCTCTGTCTCTGGTGAATCCTCTCACACACACCCCACACTTCTGGCCTGTACCCCAGTTCTTGTATGCATAAATCTTTAAAAAAAAAACTATGTTTACATAGTTTGCCAAAATCATGCCTACTTTAGAAGCAATAGTTTTTACAATATTTTAATCAAATCTTTTTAGTTCTTAAGTTGGACAAAGCATATCAAGGCATTCGTTCTCAAGAGAATGTGCACATTTTTTAAATTCAGTTGTGGATATATGAACAGGACTTTAGACTCCTTCCTCCTTTTCTCTTTCTCTCTTCTACTGTTTTGTTTTGTTCCCAGCTCCCAAGTATGCCACTCACCCAATCACACCAGACTGATGCAGTGGAAGAGACCTTGTTTTCTGAGCTATAAGAACCCTCTTTTTTTCTCTTCAGCTATTTCTCCTTTGATTCGTGCTATCTAGCCTGATTGGCATACCGTCATCTCCAGACTAAGAACAAAGCCTATGCAATTGGCTCTGTTTCTAAATGACAAACACACCATGTTAAGAACATCGTTTCTATATTTACAAATCCAAGACATGATTGAAAGCGTCACGCTCTCAGTGTAGGAACAAGTCTCATAATCAAACATCCAAATCAAATTGTATGATTATTTGTATGACCAGGATTTCAAGGCTCTGTTTCAGGGCAGAGAAGCCAGTAGAAAGAGGCCAACTAATTTAGTAGTCTCCTTTCTCCTACATAGACAAACAAAACTATTGTTCAGGGCCTCCCTGGTGGCGCAGGCGGTTGAGTGCCACACTGTGAAGCTGTCTGCAGCCTCTGCAGTGCAGGTTTGATGCCGGCCAGCAGGCGAGATCCCACATGGCACAGCAGACCTCTCCTGACTCGCTTGCTGCTCCCCTCAGCAGTGTATTTCGTCAGTCTGCCAGTTCGGTTCCCCACTCTGTCTCTGGTGAATCCTCTCACCCTCCCGCGCATCTGGCCTGTACCCTGGTTCTTGTATAAAAATAAATAAATCTCAAAAAAAAAACTATTGTTCATATTACTTTACCCAAAATGTTTACATGATTTCTCCTAAACATTTTAAATTTATGAATCATAAATGTCACTGAGTCAAAACTTTAAGTAAAAGATATGACTCACCTAAAAAGGATCCTAGAAGGGATTTTTTTTTAACATTTTCTAAACTCTCAGTTCTTTTTGGAATCTATGAGGAAACAGTATAGTGTGTGTGAGAGAGAGACAGAGAGAGAGAGGGAAAGAGAGAGAGAGAGAGAAAGAGAGAGAAAGAAAGAGAGAGAGATAGAAGCTAAAAATACCATGAACATATACTCTCCTGGAAATCTGGCCAAATAAAATGTCCTACTGCAAAACTAATCTATAATAACTTTTATAAAGTTACATGATTTTGCTATCATGTCTTTCAAATTAGTCATTTCAGGTATAGTTTCAGGTATACAATAGTTTGACATACTATTGTATATAATGTGTGGCATTTGTTAAATTTTCACATAATTTTCTCCAGGTATTGTAGCTCAATAAAATCTTTCCAATAACATAATATCTTCCTACCAGTCTCCTTTCTACATGGCCCCACCTTCCCAGCTATTCATGAGAACATCTGAAATCCAAGATAAGTCCCTTATCATAAAATCATAGTATATTAAGAAGTTAAAAAACAGAAATTATACAACTACAAATCAGTGAGCAAGTCATAATTAAACACAAATTTCTGAATTAGAAACATTAATAATGAAAAACCATTTAACTCACCTCTATTAGTAATTTGTTCCATTTCTGGAGTTAGAAGTTATAGCTTTGGCAAACCCCACAGATGGAGGACAAGAATAGAAAAGAAAAAAACTGAGAAGGAGGTGCGCCACAAGACCAGAAACCTGGCTCACACAAGGACGTAGGGGTAGAAGAGATTAGCATAGCCAATTTTTTAAATTTTTTTTATTTTTTTACATCATTGTTTATTTTTAAACAATATTTGCTTCTCCCCACCCCCTCAGGTGTAGTCCTGGTAGAGTTTCCTTCCCCAATGCACCCGTGCACCATCACCTCAGTCCCCTGTGCTCCTCCCTCCCTCCCTCTGATCCCTCTCCCTCCTCCTCCCCTGCACTATGTCTCTGATTTATAATTGTCCTTTTTTGCTTTGTTGTGTTTTGTACTGTTATTATTTTTTTACACTGGTGTCTTATTTGGTTCCCCTATATTCCTGCTATAAGTGAAACAATCCAATGTTTTTCAACTGCAGCACTATTTAAAATAGGCAAAATGTGGAAACAACTCAAATGCCCAAAAATAGATGACTGGATCAAGAATATGTGATATATATATATATATATATATATATATACACACAATGGAATATTATTCAGCAATGAAAAAAAGATAAACTCATGCCATTCACAGCAATGTGAGAAGAAAAACATCAGATTAGCATAGCCATTGACACAGCTATGGAAACAAAGATCCTTAGATACAGATGACACAGTTGCCGGACACTAGTATCCTTAGGCTCAGCTGCCTAGATTACAAAGCATAACATCCAGGAAGGTAAAGATATGGAGATTGAACTCATTGTGCAATCTCTGATCCCTTTCAAATACTACATAGTTATTCAAAATTAGCAACCAACTGACTGCTCACAAGGAGTGACCCCTCCCATACAGAAGAAGACTATATCAGTTCAGTGTCTGCAGAGCCTCAGGGCAGCACTCCCACTGCCCACCTGTGACTATGCAGGTGCCTCTTTTTTTTTCTTTTTTAATATTTATTTATTTATTTATCCAAGCACTGGGTACAGTCAGAAGCCCAAGAAGGTGAGAGAATTCACCAGAGCCAGAGCGGGGAACAGAACAAGCAGACTGATGAAGTACACTGCTGAGGGGAGCAGCAGGCGCAGCAGGAGAGGTCTGCGCGCCATGTGGGACTCTCGCCTGGTGGCCGGAGATTGAACCGGCGCTGCAGAGGCAGCTTAGCAGCCCAGCGCTCAACCGCTGCGCCACCAGGGGAGGCCCTATTTAGGTGCCTCTTTTCACCAACTCTCTCCCTCTGCAGGGCAGCAGCTTCCTGCCTGCCTGTGACTTGTCAAGGCCGCACGCCTGCAAACACGCAGGCCTCTCTTAGCAAACCTGTCCCTTCTGGGGCAGCTCTTCCTGCCCACTTGTGTCTATGCAAGTGTCTTTAACTGTTTTATCCCTTCCCTAATAAACCTGCCCTTTAAATATAACTAATGACTCTGTCTCTCATGGAGAAACTCGCTGGGGAAACTTGCCGCGTGTCACTGAAATGGGAGCTCTGGTGAAACCTTTCCCAGAGTGAACCCAAGGACCCCGCACTCCAAACCCACTGACTCCAAAAACCACAAGACCTACCATAAACAATCAGCTCTTCAGCTTTCCCTGGATCCCATGCAGCTTCGAAGTCAAAAGCAGCAGGGAGGGTATCACCTTGGACCCCAGGCCCCTCTCTGTTCAATTCTCGGCATTGAAACCTCCCCTCCAGTCACTTGGTATGTGATTGCTAAATGTTCCCCTTTCTGAGAAACTGCATATTGGCGGTGTCAGACTCATCCAGTGCACTCTACACCTGAGGTAAAATTTAATATATGTAGAAACTCCTCTGATACTTTCAATAGCCCAGAAGAAAAGAACTATAACTTCTTTTCTTGCTGTTTTATTTTTGCCAAAAAAAAATATATATATATATTTCTATTCCCTATTCCATTCTCCAAAGGTCTCTTTGCCATTGCACCTTCATTTTATTTACTTTGCAGATTCCAGTCACTTTTATGTTAAAGAAATAATTTTTCTATTTGATGTAAAGGGAAATATTTTACTGTGTTTGCCTGAGGATAAATCGATAGTCCAGCCCCTCCCTTCCTAGCATGCTAAATGGGGCCCAAAGAAACACTCAGTTTGAACCCTACAAATTTATCCTTCCCCAGCACAGTTCCTCCTTGTTTTCTATAGTCAGTTATAATCATGTTCATATGGTGAGGGATGCTTATAGCACACACAGTCACCATTTAATAAACATTTATTAAGTGCTGACAGGTAAAGGTGACTTTATCCCGAGGCTAGCTGTCCAGAAAAGGAGTTGGCCTTTTTCAAAGTTTAATGACTACTGGCCATGGCCCAGCACTTAAGGCAACAGTTCCTGGTAAAACACAGGCTTGGACTATAGCCACAGTGATGCCACTGGAAGGGGCTTTGATCCCCAGTTCTGAAGGTTTATGTGGCAAAATCATGCCACTGCCTTGACAAAGCAGAGAGGTGCAACTACTTTACCTGAATTACAGTCCCCTCATCTAAGCAGGGAAAGGACTTGTGTTACCCCAAACACAAAATGAGCTGTTAGGACAGAACTAGGGCCAAGGTTCTGCCACTTTGAAATGCTTTTGTATTCAGAGAAGTGAATGATGCCTGTCTAATCATGCAGCTTAAAAGGCTCATAGCCTAAGGGTCAGGCACCCTTTCCCAGAGCCTAACATCTGTACTTGCTAGATCTCTTTGCAATGCCCTATAATGCAATGAGTACTAGGGGACCTATTATTGCTCCTGTCTCTATGAGTTTTCCCCATAAACACTGTTCCAGCAGGCCTGGTGCATGTGCTGCTTGGCCATTTGCCCTTGATGCACAAGTAGCAACAATAAATCAGGCGCTGGAGACACAGACTTAAACAAAACAGAAAAATTCTGTCCTCAAGCTTATATTCTCCTGGGAGAGAAAAAAGCAAAAAACAAATAAATTGATAATGTACCACTTATCACCAAGTGGTGATAAGTGATATGAGGTATAATAAAGTAGTATAAGTGTTACAGGGCAGGGAGGGGGCAGCCCAGACCCCGCAAACCTACCTACTCTAAATGGGTTCTGCCATCCGTTGCATCAACACAAAACATATGAGACTTCAATGGGAAGGAACTTTAATACAATTTGGAAACAATACAGGAAAGACAAAGAATATAGTTTCTAAATCAAGCATCCAAAGTTACCCATCCCCTCGTGGGTAAAAGTCCATCCAAATGGGATTGGCCCAGAGCAAGGCCCCAAAGCCTGCCACAAGTCCAAAGCATCTTCCAGTGGGGGCCCACAGAAAAAGGTCAGAAACAAGCAGACAAGTCTGGAGGGAAAAGAGCAAACTCAACATCAAGACAAAAACCACCATTGTCACCTCCCCACAGGTCTCTCACCCACATCTCTTTCAACCAGTCCACGACCAAAAGGCAAGCGTAGTTTCTTCACGTGTCTCTCTGTTCCATGTGCCTCCTTCAGGCCTCCTTCTGGCTCCATCCTGCTTCCTTCCTTCCTCAGTCTCCTCTGCAGCTTCTTCTCCCCGCTCAGCTCCACCATACTTTTTGGGTGGGGCAGGGAACCTGGAACCTCCCCCTTTCCTGGGGACCACTCTGTTACAGAAGGAGTTAGAAGCAATAGTGGGGATATCCATACAGGTTGGTCAGCCCCAGTGACATCAGAGCAGTGACCTAAATGAATCAAGGAATTGAGGTGTGTCTGTGTAAGGGAAAGGCATTTTCGGCAAAAAGAACTCGGTTCAAAGACCTTGAGGAAGGAGAATATTTTGAGGGTTTTTGTTTTTTGTTTTTTTAAGATTTTTATTTTAGGGCCTCCCCTATTGGCGCAGCGGTTGAGCACTGGGCTGAGAAGCTGTGCGCAGCCTCAGCAGCACCGGTTCAATCCCCGGCCACCGGGCAAGGGTCCCACATGGCGCGCAGACCTCTCCTGCAGCCCGCTGCTCCCCTCAGCAGTGTACTTCGTCACTCTGCCTGCTCTGGCTCTGGTGAATTCTCTCACCCTCCCGCGCTTCTGACTATACCCAGTGCTTGTATGAATAAATAAATAAATCTTTTTAAAAAAAAAGATTTTTATTTTATTTATACAAGAGCTGGGTTAAAGGCCATAGGCACAGGAGGGTGAGAGGATTCACCAGAGACAGAGCAGGAAGCAGAACAGGCAGACAGACCAGAAGCACTGCTGAGGGGAGCAGTGGACAAGACAGGAGAGGTCTGCCTTGCCATGTGGGTTTCTCCCTGGCCAGCCAGGAATCGAACCCATGCTGCAGAGGCTGTGGACAGCCCCACAGCACCCTGCTCAACCCACTGTGCCACCAGGGAGGCCCTATTTTGAATGTTTTGAGGAAGAGTTAACGAATCTTCCTGTTCCAGGAGATTAGATCCTTTAGCCTTTGCAGAACTTTGGATTTTTACTTTGACTAGTCACTGGAAGGAAATGACTAAAATTTTAGAAAACTCCCTTGGGTTTCCTGTAGAGAAGAGACATGGTAAGGGATATGTGGTGAAATGTAGAAGCAGGGAATTGGTTAAGGGTTGATGGCAATAATCTTGGTGAGGGATTTAGTGGGTTGAAGAAGTGTGAATGTTACAGAGATCATGAGAAGAGGTTGGATTTTGGAAATATTATCAAGACAGGATTTGCTAATGGCTTTGAAATGGAATATGAAGAGAGAAGTTAAAAATGGCAGTCTTTGGGCCTCCCCGGTGGCGCAGCGGTTGAGCGCTGGGTTGTGAAGCTGCCCGCAGCCTCTGCAGCGCTTGTTCGGTCCCCGGCTGCTCCCCGGCCACGGGAGGAGGGTCCCACATGGCGCGCGGACCTCTCCTGCCGCCCGCTGCTCCCCTCAGCAGTGTACTTCGGTCCTTCTGCCTACTCTGCTCCCCGCTCTGGCTCTGGTGAATTATATCACCCTCCCACGCTTCTGACTGTACCCCAGTGCCTGTATAAATAAATAAAATAAAAAATTAATTAAAAAAGTGAAGATTTTAAAAAAAAAAAAAAAATGGCAGTCTTTTTTTTTAAACTCAATTAGGTGGAAGACATAGGAAAACATAGGGTTATCAAGTTTATGGAGGCAAATTGAGTTCAGATTGGACATGTTACATTTGAACTACCACTCAGACCAAGAAGAAATGATAACTAGAAAATTGCATTTATATCTCCTAGCAGTTGGAGAAGTTTCAGGTGTCAGATGTAATTTGGGGGAGTCATGGACAAGGATCCCTAGGAAAGCCATGCAAAAAACATGGTCTGAGATCCCCAAGATCTTTTCAGGAAGTCCAAATAGCCAACACTGAAACCACAGGGATCTTGGTGACCATTTCCTGCTGCTTCTTATTTTTCAAGAACAGCAGGGTGGACTTGCAAGAATAAAACTGAGTCCTAGGACAAGTTAGGGATAATTAGGCAGCCTCAAGGACAGTGCAGGTGTTACAGGGCAGGGAGGGGGGACCCCAGAGCTCCCAAACTTGCCTGCTCTAAATAGGTTCTGCCACCCACCACATCAACACAAAACATATGAGACTTTAATGAAAAGGAACTTTAATACAATTAGTAAATAATGCAGGAAAGACAAAGAATATAGCTTCTAAATCAAGCACCCAAAGTTACCCATCCCTTCATGGGTAAAAGTCCACCCAAGCAGGATTGGCCCAGAGCAAGGCCCAAAATCCTGCCACAAGTCTAAAGCACCTTCCAGTGGGGACCCACAGAAAAGGATCAGAAACAACCAGACAAGTCTGGAAGGAAAAGAGAAAAATCAAAATCAAGATAAAAGCTGCCATTGTCACCTCCCTGTGGGTCTCTCACCTGCATCTCTTTCACCCAGTCCATGACCAAAAGGCAAGTGCAGTTTCTTCATGTGTCTCTCTGTACCATGTGCCTCCTCCAGGTCTCCTTCTGCTCTCCGTCCTGCTTCCTTCCTCCCTCTGTCCCTTCTCCAGGATCTTCTTCTCCCTGCTCAACTCCACCCTCCCTTGGGTGGGCAGGAAACCTGGAACATCCTCCTTTCCTGGGGACCACCCTGTTACACAGGGACTTCAGGAGACTTAAGGAAGGCTCCAGGAATAAGGACAACAAATTCCAAAGGGGACTAATCACACACCCCAGGACTAAGGTCAACAGGACATTCCAAATCAAGGACAGTGAAGAAAAAAGATAAGGGCTGGGACACAGAGACTTAGTTCTGGGCACAGAGATATTTAGGCAGTGAGTGAGACCGCCAAGAACCAATCACAAAGAGACGGGTGGAGCTTTAGCATAATCAGGGAAGACTCCACTTCGGCTCTCTTGCCCCTCCCTGGCCTGGTTCCATGGCCTGGGAGTCCCACTTTATTTCTTTCCCTTTTCTCCTCAATAAACTTTTTCTTTCCCTAAACAAACCTGCCTCTTCTCGCTTGCTTGCCTGAGCATCTGCGAAGTTCCTGCTGCGGCTTCGTGAGACACCAACCCGTGGGGGTCTAGTGGCTGGGGCTCAGCACTGCCCCTGCAGCCTGGGATCCGTTCCTGGCTGGGAGAGGAGGCCCGAAAATCTGCAATCCCAGTATCAAAGCAATGAAACAAAAATACCCCTACTCAATATAAATGAGGGAAAAAACAGACTTTTCAAAAGTTTATAGTTGTGTTTCAGAACTCAGCCCAGAATTGTTCACTGTCCTGAAGGTGACTTCTCATTGCACAGACAGAAAAATAGTCATGTAAGGTGGAACAAAAATGCCCAGCTCAGAGCTGAACAAAAAACATTCAAAAGCAAGGGGTACTCAGTTTTCTTGCAGTTCTGGACCCAGATTTAAATTACATCATGATTCAAAAGCAAACAAGAAAGCAGACTCTACCAACTCGCTTTATTTTTATATAATTTCTTTGTTCCCCATCCCCATAAGTACTACCCAAAGGCCCATCTTTGAGAAAACTGATTTTAACCTTGCCTCAAGTCTCCTGCCAGGTTACTTTGCAATAAAAATGGGTCTTTTCTCCAAAGCCAGTGGCATGGTTTTTGGCTTCTGTGCCATCAAGTAGTGGGCCCATGTTTGGCAACACTATTTTCATAATACTAAAATATTTGCCCTCTTTCATCCTTGTTAGCATGTGATGGAGGGTCACCACAGGACCCCCCTGCCAAAACATGCATTTCTAAAGGTATCCAGCCATCCATGTGCACAGAGATAAGGTAGATTCTTCATGTAAAATAATTTTCTAAAGATTTATTTATGCATACAAGAAGTGGGGCAGAGGCCAGAGGTGTGTGGGGGGGGGGTGGTGAGAGAATTCACCAGAGACAGAGTGGGGAGCAGAACAGGCAGACTGACTGAAATTCACAGCTGAGGGGAGCAGTGGGTGAGACAGGAGAGGTCTGCTGCGCCATGTGGGTAGCTCCATGGCCGGGGATTGAACTCGTGCTGCAGCAGCTACGGATAGCCCCACAGGCTGTGTCTTAACCCCTTGCGCCACCAGGGATGCCCCTAAAATTTTTTTTTAAAGATTTATTTATTTATACAAGATTTATTTATTTATACAAGCACTTGGTACAGTCAGAAGCGCGGGAGGGTGAGAGAATTCACCAGAGCCAGAGCGGGGAGCAGAGCAGGCAGAAGGACTGAGGTACACTGCTGAGAGGAGCAGCGGGTGGCAGGAGAGGTCTGCGCACCATGCGGGACCCTCCTTCAGTGGCCAGGGAGCAGCCGGGGAGCAGCCGGGGATTGAACCGGCGCTGCAGAGGCTGCAGGCAGCTTCGCAACCCAGCGCTCAACCGCTGCGCCATCGGGGAGGTCCCCCTAAAATAATTTTAATAGAATTAATGTGCATAAAGAGAAAAGAGAACAGAAAGGATATTCCAAATAAAACATCCAAAATTACCATCCTCTCATTGGCAAATGCCCAGCCAAACAGGGTCAGCCCAAAGTAGGGTTACTATGTCCTGAAAGCTTGCCTCAAGACTAAGCCACCTTCTGGCTGGGAACCACAGGAAAGAAGTTCTTAATCAGAAAGCTGGGACAATAGGAGATACTGTATGAAGATAACAGCTGCCTTTATCAGCCTCCCCACATGTTTCTTCCAAGTGTCTCTTCTTGTCTCTTCTCCACTTCTCCCCTTCCTTGTCTCCTTCCCAGCAATACCAACGTGCAAGTTGGTCCACAGAAGCAAGAGTTCTCCTGTTCTTTTTTTTTTTCCTTCCCAAGCCCACCCGCCTTCTGTGTTACATGGCTCACCAAGCCACTCAACTGCACCCTTAGAAAGTGTCAGCAGGGATGTAAAGTCAGGAATGGACCACAGTGCAGGTTTTCTGATCCAGCAGACCGGGTAAAGGAGGAATCAGAGTCCTTAGTGGCTTTTTGCAGGTCTTTTTATTGGGATTTACCCGGTACACAGCAGGTAAGGGTGCTGGGGGGCCAGGAGGCTGGCAGGCCCCAGCCCCCAGCAAGCCTTCATTCTATCTGGGCTCTCCCGCCTTCTCTCAGCTTCTGCTTCTTTTGCTTCTCTCTCAGCTTCTCTTTTGGCTTCTACTGGCATCCCCGTGACGCCGCCCTTAAAAGCACAGTCTTAGCCCAGGTGAATCCCATCTACCTATGCCCACACCCTACTCCAGGTGCCCGCCATCAGGCATGCATTCAGGACCGCAAGGATCCATCATCTATCCTGAATGGCGGGAGAGCAGAAAAGCCTGACATTTTTCCTTACCTACAGGGGAAATAGCACCTCCCTAAAAATGGATATGCCTCTATAACATGCTCTCTCTCTCACAAGTGTACAGTGGAGTTTTCTAGTCACTACATCAGATGTATTAAGGCAGCAGAGGCAGATATGCATGTCCAACTGTCTTTTACTAACCTGAACGTTAATCTGACCCATAATTAAATTGTAATGAACAAATAAACACGGCACACACTAGTAGCCATGATCTGGTGGCCTGGCAGAAAGAGGTAGGAAAAACTGAACTTTGTTTGTAGTGATAACAGGGCAGTATAACTCATAAGAGGAAGAATCCATACAACTATTAACTCAGACACACGCCAATACTGGAGACCCCTTGGACCCAGCACTGCACTGCATATGGGGTCCATGAGTTGGCACACAGGAAAAAGGGTGTACTGCTGGAGACCTGCAGGTGTGGGGATGAAGAGGGAGGATTACTATCTTCAACCTGAGACTCTCAATATAGAACAGCTGGAGCCTGTTTCACCAGGAGAAACAGATCAGAGACACACCTGGGTCTCATAGGCGAGGCTACTTCTCAAAGCCTAGACTGAAGTATTCAAAACACCTCCCACTTCTGACACCAGGGCTAACATCAAAGCAAAGAACTATCTGAAAAACCCAGCACACAGGCACCTGTCAATAACAGTAAATACCCCTGGGTAAGGTTCTGTTCCAGAAAAGAAAAATAACTCCTGACCTGTAACCCCACATCCATGCCCAGTGCTGTATGGAGCTTGAAAATAGCCTAGAGTGGAAGTGGACATAGACTATAAAAGATAGTAAGATTGAAAAGCTGGCTTATAGGAGGGGGTCACTGTGGATCCCAACAGTCAGTTCTGGCCCCCACAGCCCAGCACCCTGAATTTAGTAGAGGCGATCCTTTGGGAGAAGGATCTCCCAAAGATCTGCCCCAGTGCTCTTTATACCTACTACCTCTAGCTGCTACCAGTCATCAGATTACTTCAACAGGGGCAAAGATTAACAGCCTGAAAATCTATCCCTATATCCCTCCAACCACATTTTCTATTACCTCTCTTATAATAACCTCAATCAGATATATGCAAGAAGCCTGCCTATATGAAAGCAACCCCTAATCATCAATGGGTACTCTTTTATTAAGTGAAAGAGAAATTCAATCAGAAAGTAGCCTAGAATGGAATTTTCCAAGGATTGACTGAGAAGGGGGAATGAAAAATTTTAAATGGGTAGATGAAAAAGTTCTGGAAATGGATGGCGATGATGGTTGCAAAACAGTGTGAATGTACTGAACACCACTGAATGTACACTTAAATGGTTAATGATAAATTGCATGTTATGTATATTTCACTACAATAAAAAAAATTTAAGTAGTCTAGGAGAGGTGAGGAAATTTACTAAAATGTAGTGGAATATATTCACCATTTCCTACCCAATTTTTATAAATCCCAAAACAAGATTTTATTATTGGAAAAGCATCTGTTATTCTTTACTGAACACCCCCCTCCCCCTGACTGCTAGTCAAAAAAGGAGAGGAAGCATGTATTTGAATAAATTCTTCTGAAACACCTGTCAAAAAAATTAAATAGTATCATTTTCTATATGCTAGGAATTCAGAATGAAAAAGTTCCCTCACACAACATTTGCTGCTTCCAGTTCTTGATACTGGGTGGGCTGCCTTAGACATACTCTGTGCTTTCTGCTGCTGTGAAGGAGACCCTCAAATAAACAAGAATTTTCCAACCATTTACTTTAAGAGCAGATTCAGGGTCAAATAGTTTTATTTGTGAAAACCTGGTTTTGTTACATTTTCTCTTTTCTGAGAAAACTGCCTTGTGTTATTTTTGTTGTATTTTATTTACCTTTGTAAACTATCTTAAATCTATTTTTGGACAAACCTGGGTGTAAATAAATAATACTAACATAAAAAAAAGAATTCCAACAACAAGTGCTGGAGAAGATGTGGAGAGAAAGGACTCTGTACACTGCGGGAATGTGTGACCATTATGGACAGTTATCTGGATTTACCTTAAAAAAAAAAACTTAAAATGGAAATATACCATATATCCCAGCAATTCCACTGTTGGGTATCTACCCAAAGACTATGAAAACATCAACATTAAAACTCATATGTTTCACAATGTACATAGCAGCACTAGGATGGGAGGCAAACTCAATATCCATGGGTGATTAAATCAAGAAGATATGATTTGTACACACCATAGAGCATCATATAGCCTCAAGATGGTATGAAATGCAGTAATTTTGAGGAAATTTGAGTGAGCTTTGTGTAACAAAATGAATCAGAATGATAAAATAAACACTGGACATTTGCATAACAATTCAATATCACAAAGCATTTTCAAAAACAGTGGATATCAGTAAATAGCCTGAGGGCTCTGAGGTTAAGAAGGAGGGTGGAGGGAAAGAGACATGGTGATAGAAGTGGTGAGGGCATGGGAGGAATAAAATAAAAACTTCTCAGCCCTGCTCTGAGTCCTAAGATTTGGGGAAATGTTTTTAACCCGTTTTGGCACCTATTTCACGATTTATTTATCCTTTAAAGCAGCCAACACTTTTAGCCCTAGATAAGTGATGACCACATTTAGGTTTAATCATTCAAGCTCTGTCTCTTCTCCTGAACAATTGACTTAATAAGGAGCAGAAACAAAGTACTATTAGCAGGTGCTCAACAAATTCTGAACAGGATAATGTTAATGTCCTTATTTAACTAGGGCATTGCCCTCCCCCCACCATCACCAAATCAAATCAGCATAAGCACAAACAATGCATCATCAATAATATTATCATGAACAATTATGCCCTAGTTAAGTCACTTGTTCTGTCTTCTGGGTGTTGTTCACAGCAGTGATGATAATTATAACTACAAAGGTCATATCTATATTCTCCCAGCTTCGTGTCATCCAGTTTATTACCATAATTGACATTTTTCACCAGAATCACATCTTTAAGAGCAATCTAAATGCTGTAAGGCCCACACTGAGAGAAAGAAAATGTGTATAATCTTTCCTTATCTCCCCATTGCCAACTATAATTAGCTATTTGAGATTTCTCCATAATTGTCTAGAATCTACACTTAATAAAGATCTTCACATCCCAGTGCTAGAGGTAATCAGCGATTTTCTCAACTTGAAACACAAGCATAATCTGAGAAGATAAAAATCTAAGAGAAGATGGTATGATGACCCTCCCCTGACTCTGTCAAACCCTAGTAGATGAGATTGTGGTATTATTTCTGGGGGGAAAAATCATGTGTTCAAAACAAACAAGGGTAACCAACTACTGTGATTACTTACCATCTACTGTTCATTGAGACTTTTAACTGTATTTCCTCAAGACTCAGGCCCTCCCCTCCACACTGCTACTCTTCTATACACTCAATTTTATACTAATTATTGAGAATACCAAATACTCAACATAAGTTATTTTCTATGATCAATTTAGTGGAAACCACATTTATATGGGGTATAAAACACACTTGTCATTTTCTATCCTCAGGATCTCAAGAACAAATTCCCAATATTTGGGGTATTTCCCACCATTTAAACTTTGCCTTCCCATCACAGAAGCCAAAAAATGTATTTTCCTTTTAAGTTAAGTGCCACCATCAGACACATCCCAGAGACTTCAATTGGGAATTAAGCAACTAAGGAATTCAGACTGTGGCAGAATCCATTTTCTGACCCGGGTAGCAATGGAGATATCTGACTTTTATAAAAAGATTGTTGGAGTTTCTAGTATTTAGTGTCCCATATAAAGGACGTAAGCCCAGGTGGTAGAAACATTAACTTGCACATGCCAAGCCATGGTGTGTATCTGCTGTTGTAACTGGCTGCATTACCGTCAACCTAACTGTTGGCAATCCCAGAAAATTTCTCCTCTCATAGTCCCAAAATGTGGTAACTTTTAATATGGAATTTTCAAAATCTATTAGCAATCAGCAATTTTTTTTCCATTTTTTTTTCTTACATCATTGTTCTTCCTTCTGTTGTAGTTCCCACAGTTCTCTGACCACCACAGCACTCATCACCCACGACCATTGTCCCTTATGCTCTTCCCTCCCCCCCCCCTTTTTTTTTAAAAGATTTATTTATTTATTTATACAAGCACTGGGTACAGTCAGAAGCGCCGGTGGGTGAGAGAATTCACCAAAGCCAGAGCGGGGAACAGAACAGGCAGAAGGACCGAAATGCACTGCTGAGAGGAGCAGTGGGCGTGGCAGGAGAGGTCTGTGCACCATGTGGGACATTCGCCGGAGGAGGCCGGGATGGAACCGGCGCTGCAGAGGCTGCAGGCAGCTTCGCAGCCCAGCGCTCAACCAAGGTGCCACCTGGGGAAGCCCCCCTCCCCTCTTTTGATCCCTCTCCCTCCTCCTCCCTTGCGGCAACCAGCAATTATTTTAATGAAATAAAATAGAGCAGGAAGAATGTTTAAAGCTCATAAAGTTAACTATTTCTCCATTAAAATTTTGTTTCATTTGGGGCCTCCTGAGCTCTGGGTTGCGAAGCTGCCAGCGCCGGTTCAATCCCCGGCCACCTGCGAGGGTCCCACAGGGCGCCCGCAGCTCCCCTCAGCAGTGTACCTCGTCAGTCTACCAGCTCTGCTCCCAGCTCTGGCTCTGGTGAACTCTCTCACCCTCCCACACCTCTGACTGTATATAGTGCTTGCATAAATAAATAAATAACTGTACACAGTGCTTGCATAAATAGATAGATAGATAGATAGATAGATAGATAGATAGATAGATAGATAGATAGATAGATAAATCTTAAAAAAAGTTTTTGTTTCATTTGTATATAAAAATATGTATGGCTACTTGAAAGCCACAGTGTAAAATGCGTTTCTTACTCAAGAGTATCAAAAAAATTCTTTTAGCAAAGTCTTTTCTGCTTAAACTCTAGAGTGTTATCTGCAACTAAGAATCAACTGAGGATCGAACCGGCGCTGCAGAGGCCGCGGGCAGCTTCGCAACCCAGCTGCTCCCCGGCCACCGGAGGAGGGTCCCACATGGCGCGCAGACCTCTCCTGCCGCCCGCTGCTCCCCTCAGCAGTGTACTTCGGTCCTTCTGCCTGCTCTGCTCCCCGCTCTGGCTCTGGTGAATTCTCTCACCCTCCCGCGCTTCTGACTGTACCCAGTGCTTGTATAAACAAACAAACAAATAAATAAATAAAACATGCCTCTATTAAAAAAAAAAAAAAAAAAAGAATCAACTGATACTAGTGTACTTGAAACAGACCGACAGTGTAGTTTCATGTTTAGCTCTTTCCATTGTTCTCTAAACCCTGCTGATTCATTATCTAGTGTCTTTCAATTAATTCCAAAAAGTTAACTCATTTTTTAATACTTATGTCACTTTCTATTTGAAGGGCAGTGAGGAAGAAGTTTTACATAAATTAACTAAAATTCTATGATCTGTGCAGATTGCTATATCTATGAAGTTAGATATACCTGCCTTATAATTTTCTCAACTGGACATATCATATGAAGTTGAATTGGAAGCCAGGAACACCACTTATTTATATTTATACTTATATATTTTTTCTAATGAGAATCTCTCTCCCTGACTCTTGACTCGCCTGTGTGTGGTATTAGGATGGCCTACCCAGGCACATCTCTATTCTCAGATGAAATCTAGTGGAAGACCGTGGGTACTGTAACTGCGGGAAGGCCATGGTGACTACTTCTGGTAGCCCTACAGTGTGAAAACACTAGGAAGGGTGGAAAATAATCGTACTTAATTATTATTAGGTTTTTATTAAGTTTTTATTATTAAGGTTTTTATTATTATTATGTATTAAGTTTTTATTATTAAGTTTTTATTATTAAGGTTTTTTTAAGGTGATGTCAAAGACAGCAATCTTACCCAGCTTGACTTGGATTAAAAAACATGTTTCTGGTTTTTACGTAGAGTATATATAATAAGCACTGTACTATTCCTTGCAAATATTGCCATGTGGTGTCTATCAAAAGCTGGGTTTGTTTTGGATTACCTAAAGCATATGTAGCCCAGAAATTCCTCTACATACTTTAAAATTCAACCCTGCACTAAGCCAGAAGAGCAAAGTTGTATCCCTCCACTGTATAGTGTTTTCCCTTACTGAGTTACGTTGCAGTGGAGCTGATGCCTTCCGCATCAGAACTACATTGGCCTTGGTACTACTCCATTACCCCTTGTTTATTTTTATGTTCTTCCTCGTGCTACTCTTTTGCATTACTCTGCTATATGTCATGGATTCTTGCAAACTACCTTAAAGTCTTCTTTGGAATGAGACAAGGTATAAAAAAATAAACAAGCTCCCTTTTCTTTCCCTTGCCACAGCCTCCACACACAGAAGGCCCAATTCAATGTATGCCTCAATTACTGTAAAACCTTCTGGCTGGTTTCCCTGCCTCTATTTTCTCCCCTCACAAATGTTGGAATCCACTTCTTCAATATTGTTTTCATCACTTCACCCAGCTGCTTGAAATCCACAGTTGCTTGGTAATATCACTGCTGTGGATATAGACTTCAGGCTTAAATTCAGAACCCTCCATCCATTGCCCACACACTTCCAATTTTATCTCTCATGCTCACTAACAAGGTGCTTCTGTTCTGGATAATTCAAAATGATTGCCATTCCACTTACCACTTGCAATTGTGCAAAGCCCAACCCGGCAACCACCGCTTATATTAACTGTGGAAAACCATTTAAAATTAAACTTTCTTTTCCAGTTTCTTATGCTGGAAAAATGATGATAACACCTTGCAGCATGTTTGTAAGAAGAGATAGCATATGAAAGTGCCTAGAATTAATTTTTAATTATTTAATTATTTAATTAAAAATGTCTGTCTTCTAAAGTGTCTGGCATACATTTGGCATCCCATAAAATATACTATTTTTTGAATGTACAATTTTTGCTTCTGCTCATATGTTTGCACAAACTTCAAAATCTCTGTTCCTCCTCAGCGTTAGTTCCTAAAGAGCAGGCAATGGGTTCACAAGCCTAGATATCCAACAAAAGGAGGTTTGCTCTTGACACACTCCACAATATGGGCAGGTGTCATCAGTATCCTCCTATGTGGTCTTTCCCTGGCTCTGCTGAGTAAGTGCGCCCCTGACCGCTGGGAAGGGTATCTAAGACACAGCTGATACAGCCTTGGGAACACAAGTGTGTCTTCCACTACTGTTTCTTTCATTTTAAAAATTAATAAAATATCTTATTTGGTTTCATTTTGCTTAAGTTAAGGTGGTACCCAGGCAAGGAAACTGTTAAGGCAGGAAACTAATAAACTGGACTCTGAAGGAAAGATTTCCATTTTTAGCTGCTAGTAAGCTGAGAACAAGTCCAAAATAAAAAGGGTAACAAAATGGAAGTCTTAATGAAATAAGAACATCAATTAATCATGATGCCTATCCAAACTATTCTAGTTAGATTTCTTTAACCTTAAATAATTACCTCCTATTACTTTTATTTGTTCAAATACAGAGATTGATGCTGAGTAGGTGTTTCATATTTACTTTTATATGAATAAAGCCTTCATCACCTCTACAAATACATGGCACAAATCACAAAGGCACTTTCCTTCTGTGATAAGGCACCTTTGCAAAGAGTTTATACAATTCACCAGACCCAAAGACAATCTATGGTGCCACCTATTTTGCCCTGGCATGGCCTTCACTCTAGTTTCACACTCTACTACAGTGTTCTTTGCACTTTTTTAAAGCCTCCATTTAGGCAAATCATATTCATGCATCATTGCTAATTTTCAAAACAATGACACAAGAAGACTTTAGCTAAAAAGAAATAATATTTTAATCTATTCTTGCTTTTCCCTAATTCATCAATTGCTGATTCCAATACTGATTCCTTTCTATAGTTCCTAATGTCCCTAAGAAATAAATCCCGGCCTGTAGTAGGTTCTGTCAAATCCCTCAGCAGGGCCCCATCACCTACCCCACCCTACCCTAACCCAATTCCTACCAACTTTGAATCTAACATGAACTAAAGAGAGTAACAGAATTCAATTTTCTCTAGATTCAGTCTTTAATTCTTTTTCAATCTTGTCTGATTTTATTTTACACTGTGTGTTAGTGGTTGAATTGTGTCCCCATGAAAAGGATATGTTCTTGGGTAATACGATCTCACTTAGAAACAGGATCACTGCAGAAGTAATTAGTTAAATTAAGTTGAAGTCATATTGGAGAAAGATGGACCCTTAATCCAAGATATCTTTATAAGAAAAAGAGATTGAGGCCTCCCTGGTGGCACAAGTGGCTAAGTCTCAGCACTATTAAGCTATTGCCAGCCACTGCAGCATGAGTTCGATCCCCAGCCAGGGAGCTAACCCATATGGCAAGGCAGACCTCTCCTGTCTGGTGGCTGCTCCCCCTTAGCCATGCATTCCAGTATATCTGCCTGTTCTGCTCCCTACTCTGTCTCTGGGGAATCTTCTCACCCCCTGCACCTCTGGCCAATGCCCCAGTTCTTGTATGCATAGATAAATAAAAATAAATCTTTTAAAAAAGAAAGAAAAGAAAGAGAGAGTGACATAAAAGGAAAATAGCCACATGAGCACATACAGAGACACAGGGGAAGGCCAGGTGAAGACAGAGACAGAGGCAGACAAGGAGCATCAGAAGTTCCCAGAAGATGAAACAGGTAAAGAAATACTCTCCTTTGGAGGTAGCTGAGAGACCATGACCTGGCAACACCCTGATTTTGGACTTGAAGCCTCCAGAAGTGTGAGACAATAAATTCCTATTGTTTTAAGTCACCTAGTTTTTGGTACTCAGTTATGGCAGCCTTGGGGAAATACACTTTGATCTCTCGCCAAAACAGTGCTAAGCAAAAAGTGTGTGAGACATCCCCTGTTCAGTTTACATTCTCTCATTTTCCTTCTTCCAGAAATTCAAAACTGCTTGTTGCTACCCACTGACCAATGGCTGCCTTTTCTGTAAAGTCTTTGCACTTGGAGCAGCGCAATAATATATAAAGATCAAGACCCTCCAATTCAACATTTAAAAGCCACAGGATGTGCACATAGGCTACAATAAATACTATCCTCACTATTTCTAGACATCACATACCTCAAGCAGCTCAGAAGAATGCTCTCAATGCTGTCAGAAAAACTATACCAGACCCAAGAGAGCTGACCTCTCTTCATCCAGCAGTGTTTGATTCTGGAAGGAATGGCAGCCTCAGTCCACCACGCCATCTGCAAAACAAAGTGGAGTGTTTCAAATGCACATGAGGACCTGTTTGACCTGGGGTGGGGCTAGGGTGCCTGGAATGGAAACTATGTCTAGCTGATTCCTCCCATTGCTCATTGTTTAAGGTTTTAATTATATTCCAATTAAATAAAGAAAATTCTAAGAAGAGGGCACAGATTTGACTTTTAAAAACCAGATGTCTGTTGGTTTGGGTCCTCCTTTTAAATTAACATAAACAAACAACGTTATCTTCCTGTTAACAGAAGAGACCATCTCCTCCCTCCCTTTGTGTTCCTTTTAGAGGCTGTGGGCAAATGAGGCCAGACTAGGCCCGCTAGCACATTTGCCCAGGACAGAACTGGTGCCAATTCAGCCAGTTCCTTCAAGGGAAATGACATTCGGCAGCCGGGCCTGGATCCCCCGTAAGCTCCACATATTGTTGCAGCAGCTCAGAGGACAGGCTCGGATCAGTCAGATGGCGCCCACAGCTGCTAACAGCCGTTGTGAACTGTTCTGACCTCTTGGGTAGAAGTTTCCTTCGGCTTTCCCGGAAACTTCCCTCCTCCCTCGCGCTCTACTGCCTGCCACACAGAGTAATGAGGTGCACATGGAGAACCCACAGTCCTTGTAAGGGTAAGAAAATCCATGAGGAGCAGTAGTGGTAGTAGTGGCAATAATAATAATGAGCTTTCAGGAGCAGACCAGTGGCAAAGGAAATGAAATCTATTTTGCATTTTTGTCTTAAGAGATAGGATTTTTTTCTCTTTAAATTGTTCAGTGTTCTGTTTTACTGAAAGCGTGGACTCAATCCTAAGATTAGCACCAAATCTGGAGATGCTCCATCAGGCCCAAGTATTAATTTCAAGGCAGTTTTAGCTCTTTTTTCAAACCTGATAAGCAGGTCCTTCAAAAAATTTGGTCTTAGTATGGAAAAGCAATTCAGTAGGTAATGCATAGACTTCAGAGAAAGCAAGCTAGCACACAGTTTACATTTTTTTATAAGTGATGTGGCTAGCAATAGGTGGGGAGAGAGATGTGGGTGGGGTTAACTTATACATAGTTATTTTATACTGTGCCATCTTGCAGCAGATTTTCTGAGGACTTTGTGTGGGTTTGTTAGGGAAGTAAAAAATTGGGTCAGACTAGTTTCACACTCTACTACAGTGTTCTTTGCATTCTTTTTTTTTTAGCCTCAATTTAGGCAAATCATATTCATGTATCATTGCTAATTTTCAAAACAATGACACAAGAAGACTTTGGCTAAAAAGAAATAACATTTTAATCTATTCTTGCTTTTCCCCAATTCATCAGTTCAACATTATAACAAGGGACTCAAAAATTGATCTGTAAATGTCATTCCTATTTTGCCAAGAAGATGATTATGGTGTTTTGGGTTGAAAAGTTTATTAAGCTGAATATATTATTTTTAAAAAATGAAAAAGAATTTTTTAATGGACAGAGAATTTTCCATATTTATTTAGATGTCGTGGCTTTCAAAATTTAAAGGATTAAAAGGAAATTGAGAGTGTCATAAAATAGACTGAATGGCAGAATCAGGATTTTAAATTATGTCAATGTAGCAAAATTATGGGAAAATCTAACATAATTATATAGTATGATTGTAACATTTGTTATAAATGTAAAATCTGGCACTTGGGGCTCAAAATAACAATTACATAAGGAAATATGAGGTGGCTATTGTTAAAGAGCAACATTTGGAGAAATGACAAATTCTGTTGAGTCCAAACTCAGTGTGAAGTGGCTTGCCTCAAAAGCTACCCATTCTAGATGGCCTTCTAATATGCAAGTGAAGTCAGACAAGATCCCTGCTCACCTAACCATAGTCCAGTCTTTACCTGGAGTCTGGAACCTTTTCTACTTCTAAGTAGTAATCATTAAGATGAGCCCACACAATCCAGACCAGGTGTTGTGAAAATGTGAAGAGTCATAAACATCTAATGAAGCTTTGCTAATATATCAAAATTATGCACCAGTAAAATCTGTTCAGAAAAATGCATATACATACAGTTTTGCATACTGTTTCCAAATGTTCACAGATTCCTTGAAGGGTGTGTGAGCAACAAGCCTAGACTCTGGTTACCCACGGATCCCAGATTAGGAACTCCCAATGTCAAATATATCCAGAGCAACCACTGTCAGAATATCAGAAGTATTCTGGAACCGAGGTTCATCTTGAATCTCACACTGAAATGTCTGCTTCACTCATTCCTGCTGAAATCCAACACTGTAGGTTGGGTGACACAGAGTGGCTGTTACTGACTTTAACCAAAATATGCTGGGTTTCTACTCACCAAACCATGGAGTGCAGTCAATTCAAAACTGATCAGTAAAGTTTAACAAATATTGGAAATCCTCCTTTCCATGAACAGACATTGAACTGGTTCACGTTTTTCTATTCATTGTAGTCATAATAATATTAGCCTAAGATTTATTAAGCACTGCAGCATGCCAGATATTTTTAGTATAACCACATTTTCAGTGGAACCTCACAACAATCCTATGAAATGATTACCATTGTTTCCCCCAGGTGAGATGAGGAAACTGAGGCAGAGAGAAGTTCAATAACTTATCCAAAGTTGCACCCATCTGAAGTGCTCCCAGCCTCACCATTATGCCTGGCATGATAAGCAAACCAAGCTCTTTTACTTCAAGACATATTGTTGACCATCCATTATGGGAGCATTGACTACTAGGTCAGATGCACCTCAAAGCAGAGGACACGTTCACTTACAGGTTTACAAATTCTGCTAAGCTGATACCCTCTCTTTTTCAGTCTTAATTTTCACTTTATATTTACCTAATGCTTTGCAAAACAACAGCCCCCACCTGTCATCTTCTGTAAATTCACACCTCTTCTTCTATCAACCTTGAGTTATAAATGATCGATGATTATGTTTATATTTAAGACATTACTCTTCAAAATTACCAGGGAATTTTTTTGTGTGTTTGTTTGTTTGTTTGTTTGTTATTCTGTATCATGGACTTGACCTGATGCAAGCACCTTTTATAAATGAATGGGTATGAACAAATTTGGGAGTGCTTCATAGCTCTAACTCCAGATAACGAATTAATAAAATATACCCTACATAATGCTAGCTTCCAAAGGAACTCTAAATTGCATAGTTGCCTTTCCTCTCGGGGATTTAGTGATAGAAGCCATGATGTAAACAAGAGTGACATGTCTGGTCCCTTTCTTCCATTGTCCTCCAACTATTTTCTGATGAGTGTGCTCACATTTAACAATCTTTTCCCCTCTTCTCCTACCACCTCCATTTTTCTCTTGTGTCCTTGAGCCTTTTGATCCCAGTGTTACCCACTTTTTTTCTGAAATTTTAACCAGTGAGTGATAGCTATCCATAAAAGAGTTTCATTTTGTGTTAATTGGACTAAAAAAGCTGGCAAATAATTATCAAAAATATTATAATTTACCAGAATATAAAATATTCACATCATGCAGCTCCTCTTGAGCTGAGTCCTATGTTATGAAACTCTGGCTTTTTTTGAAAAGATATGAGAATCCTCAACTTAAACAGGAGCTATAGGGAAGGGACGAGGTACCCTCCTTTATCTCACAAGGAGCACATTTTTAATGCACTTGCCCACAGTTCAGGTTCTTACATTAATATGCCTCACAAATAATATCACTGAATATCAAGCTGGGGAATGAACACTAGCAGAGACCTGGTAAATTCTCTTAAACTAGCCCCTGGCGGGAGCAAAACACCTCAAAATGTAGTTGTCATCTATCAGGATAGCATTTCTAAAGATTGTCCATATTATGTGTTTAAAAATCTCCTAATGAACATATCTGATAAATCATGATGATAGTCTCCATATTTCTTTGTTTAATTCTCAGTTTTCTTCTAAGACCTTCTTGAAGTTTGGTTGTAATGGATCATTACGTCCATAATGTGCTCAATGTTGGAGTGAATTTTGAACAGTTTTTAGGCTGCATACTGTTTTCTTCCAGATAATTTACTGGATTAAAATTAGCAGTGTGAAAAGCTGTAGAGAAATCTAAATGCCTGCCAAATCAAAGAAATAATCACATTTTTATGAATATTTAATATCATAGTCATGGCAAATAAGGCAAGTAATTAGTACTTACCATAAATTTGCAAAGTATTATTTTATGTAAATGTTACATTCTACTAGTTTGATATGAATTATTCATTGTATAACCAGACACTGACACAAACCAGTAAACATTTAAATCTATGTGCTATTAGTTTACTTACCTTCAATGATTTTGTGCAGAATATATACATATATTTTTGCATGAACCATGTTTTCCCACTTGTCCCAAAAAGAGACAAGAGACAATGAGAAGAATATTATTTAAAGACATCTACTATATATTCAATAGTAAAGAAACTTAAGATGCAAATGTGAATTATGAGGTTCCCTCATGTGTACAAATGAAGAGTCCCTCAGCTCTGCTTCTGCCTCCTCACCTATCATGTGGATTTTTAATGAAGAGTCATTGTGAGTGATGTTATAAAAACAAATGTGTTAGAGAAAAATAATTGTATGTTTCAAACTGTCTGGTGAAGAATTAACCTTATCCAAATATGAGATCTAGCCTTTGCCAGAGGTTATCTCTCTGCTCCTAGAATGTCATGCCTAATGGGAATGTCTTTGTTTTCCTGCGGACTTTATACACCAGACAATCTAAGATGATTTATCTTAAATCATGCAATAACTATCACTGTATGGAGGAACCGGGACACTGTATGGTGGATCTGGCAAATCACCCCAATCTCCAGAATGGCTGCAGACTAAATACCGCCCTATGGGCAATCTTTGATCAAGCCCCAAACTCTGGACACATAGGTTCCATTGAGTTTTCCTTGTTGACATTACTCTGGGTATATTATCATACATGGAGTTAATTCTGTCCATGTTGGCACAGGGAAAGGACAATTGGAAGCTCAGCATTTGGACCCCTCTTGTCTTATGCATCTCTTCCCTGACACTGACTTCAATCTGCTATAAACCATAGCCATGGGTATAACAGTTTTAAAGGAGATCTGAGTCCTCTAGCAAATTATTGCACCTGACGGTGGTTTGGGAACCCCTCCCCAAACTTATAATTGTCATCAGAAGTAATAAAAGTCCTATGTGAATTGTACCCTACATAACCTCAGAGGTGGTCACCTTCTGTATAAACAGACAACTCAGAGGCACATAGGTTTCTGTGCCTAAGAAGTGAAACAGAAATTCATAGGAGAGAAAGAATAGGTCTCTAAGTCTATGACCATCATCATTTTTTCCGGAAAGTTTCACTTTCTTTGCCCTGATTTTGTTCAGATGATTTCAGAACTGACCCCAGAGAAACTGTCCCATGCAGGAACAAGTCAAAGGAGTACTCCCAAGCCAAACTCTCCTAGAAGTCCTAGGGTTTCCAGCACCTCCCCAAACTGCACGGCTCACTTCCTGCCCTCCTTCAAGTCCACTCAAACATCACTTCCCAGCAAAGCTTCCTAAGTGTTCTTGAAATTAAGCAACCTTTCCCAGTGACAGCATCTCTATCCTTTCTTCCTGTCTTAATTTTTCTTCATTGCACATATATCTAACACATAGCACGTTTTCTAATTTATTTTCTCTCTCCCTCTATAGCAATGTAAGCTCTACTAAGACAAGAATTTTTTTTCATTTTATGTTATATTCAGTGTCTAGAACAGTAATTGGGTCATAGAAAGTGCTCAACAAATAATTGTTGAACAAATTAAAGAATAATAGAAAATGTTTAGGAAAAGCAGTATTCTGTGGAAAGACTGCGAGGTTTGTCCTGTATCTGACATAGTTTTTACTTCAGTTACCTTTAACCTGGAAGTAAAATGGATTTGTTTTCCAGATGTCATTTTTCTATTCACACTGGTCCTAAGATTTATACAATAATAAGAAAAATAAAGTTTTAAATTGAAGGTGGTTGAGGTCAGAAATAGAATAAATTCTTCCACTATTGACAGATCCCATCTTTTTTATAAAAAGGGGTGAAAAATCCCATCTTTGTACAAGATCATTCTCATTTCAGGAAATTCCCAAGAATCAGAGTTGCTCTAGAACAATGGTGCTCAAAATTACAAAAGGGATATGTCGAAGGGAAAGAATGTCAGTCAGTACAGCCCAAATAATATCTTCAATAATAGAGTGGAGGTGGGGAAAAGCAAAGTAATTTGCTTAGTTCTGTCCAAAGGTACATGTCACAGGAATCAGCACCCCCATACCTGCCCCATATACTCAGTGCCCAAATTTTTCCACAGCAGTGTCCTTTGAAAATACATAAAAATCTCTTACTCAGCTCACTATTCCACTGCTGTTTTGTGTGAAACTTGCACTAAGGAAATTCACACACACAGAGCAATGTTCTTAATCCCTGATTAAGAATCACTGCAAAAATAACCAGACCTAAACACATATCTTCCCTCATCCTGGAGGGAACAAAGGGCAAATCCAATTTAATTATCTCATCAGACCATGGGGGAAAAAAGAGGCATTAAATGCCCTAGGTACTGGTCCACTTGAGTTTTTCATGGTGTCAGTTTCGGACATGGCTTCTCTCTTTATTTAGAAAGTCAACAAAATATGGTTACTACATGTCCCATTCCAAGTCTATAAATATCAGTGTAAAGAAACCCTTGAGTTCCAAGAAAATAGCAGTCAGATTAGTCAGGAAGTAGAGACTGATTAAAGGGATGCTTATAATAAAGACACTTAGCACTATTCTTTTTTTTTTTAATTGAGGTAATGTTGGTTTACATTGCTGTTTGTATTTTGAGAGTATAGGAAACCCTCTCTTCAGGTGTTATGCAATAGTGCCCCCACCACCAAAAAGCCTTAGTCCACTGTGATCCCACCACACTTTGCTCTCCTTCCTTCTCCCCCTCTGGGTTCCTCAGTTCTATAATTAATTTCTTGGTTAATCATTCTTCTTTTTAAGTTTGCTTTATCTTCTCTTTAGTTTAGTTTCTCTATATTCAACTTAGAAGTGATGCCATCTGGTATTTGTCTTTCTTTTAACTTATTTTTGCTTAGCATAGTTTCTTCCAACTCCATCCATGTTACTGTGAATGGCATGAATTTGTATTTTTTGATCACTGAGTAGTATTCCATTGTGTATATCTATCACATCTTCTTGATCCACTTACCTGTTAGTTAGGTTGTTCCCATATTTCGCCTATTGTAAATAGTGCTGTTATGAACATGGCAGTGCAAATTTCCCTTCAAATTAGTGTTTTTTGTGTGTTCTTTGGGTAGGTATCCACAAGTGGGACTATTGGGTCCTACAGCAGATCCATTTTTAATCTTTTGAGCATGCACCATACTGTTTTCCATGAAAACTGGGGCTGGACTAGTTTACATTCTTAGCAGAAGTGTAAGATGGCTCTTTTTTCTCTATATCCTCACCAGCATTTATTATTGTTGATCTTAAAAAAAAAAAAAAAAAAGATTTATTTATTTATTTATACAAGCACTGGGTACAGTCAGAAGTGCGGGAGGGTGAGAGAATTCACCAGAGCAGAGAGCAGAACAGGCAGACTGACAAAGAAGTACACTGCTGAGGGGAGCAGCGGGCATGGCAGGAGAGGTCTGCCGTGCCATGTGGGACCCTCCCCGGCCGGGGATCGAACTGGCGCTGCAGAGGCTACGGGCAGCTTCGCAGCCCAGGCTCAACCACTGCACCACCAGGGAGTCCCTTATTGTTGATCTTTTTTTTTTTTTACTGGATTTTTTTTTAACTTTATTTTTATATTCCCCATACAATTGCAACCCCCTTATTTTTACCCCAATCTCTCCTTTCCCCGCCCCCCCCATAGTGTTTCTCTGGTTCATAGTTGTTTGCTGATTTTGATTTTTTCTTTCTTATAGTTATTCTTTTTCCTGGTCCCTTATTTAGGTTTTCTAGATTCCTGCTATGAGTGAGACCATCTGGTATTTTTCTTTTTCTTTCTGGCTTATTTCGCTGAGCATGATCCCTTCCAGCGCCATCCATGTTGCTGCAAATTGCATGTGTTTATTTTTTTGATTGCTGAGTAATATTCCATTGTGTATATGTACCACATCGTCTTAATCCAGTCATCTATTTTTGGGCATTTGGGTTGTTACCAAAGCTTAGCTATTGTAAATAGTGCTGCTATAAACATAGGGGTGCAGGTGCTCTTTGGAATTAGTGTTTCTGTGTCCTTTGGGTAACTACCTAGGAGTGGAATTGCTGGATCATATGGAAGCTCTATCTTTAGTAGGTTGAGGAATCTCCACACAGCTTTCCATAGTGGTTGGACCAGTTTGCACTCCCACAAGCAATGCAGGAGAGTTCCTTTTTCTCCACATCCTTGTCAACATTTGTTGTTGCTAGTTTTTTTTAATATGTGCCATTCTCACTGGTATGAAATGAATCTCATTGTAGTTTTGATTTGCATTGGATGAAATTCATATGAAACCACCAAAAACCCTGAATAGCCAAAACCCTCCTGAAAAAAAGAGAAGGGAATGGAGGCATCACTCTCCAAGATTTCAAACTATACTACAAAGCCATAATAATCAAAACTGCATGGTATTGGAACCAGAACAGACACGCAGACCAATGGAACTGAATAGAAAACCCAGAAATAAACCCACAGATTTATAGTCAACTAATCTTTGACAAAGGAGCAAAGATTATGCACTGGAGCAAAGAAAGTTTGTTCAATATTGTTGATCTTTTTGATATGAGATACTTTCACAAGAGTGAAGTGGTATCTCATTGTGATTTTGATTTGCACTTCCCTAATTGTAAGTGATGGTGAACATTTTTTCATGTGCTTGTTGGCCATCTGTTACTCTTCCTTGGAGAAGTGTCTATTTAGCTCTTCTGTCCATTTTTTCTTTGGGTTATTTGTTTTCCTTCTATTGAGTTGTGTGAGTTTTTCATACATTCCTTTGCTATTTGTACATGCATTTGATGTGAGCCCTTTGTCAGATGTATGATGTGCAAATATTTTCTCACATTCAGTAGGACGTATTTTCATTTTAGTTATGGTTTCTTTTGCCGTGCAGTAGCTTTTCAGTTTACTGTAGTCCCAATTGTTAATATTCTCTTTTATTTTCCTTGCTATTGGGACAAATTCACAAAGACATCACAAAGTATTTTGTCTATATTTTCTGCTCTCTGTTGAGTGGTTTCAGGTCTTACCTCTAAGACTTTTATCATTTTGAGTTGATTTTTGTATATGGTGTGAGATAATGATTAGTTTCATTCTTAGCAAGTGGGTGTTAAGTTTTCCCAACACCACTATTGAAGAGGATTTCTTTGCTCCTGTATACTCTTGGTTCCTCTGTTGATGATTAATTATCCATATAGACTTGGGTTTATTTCTGGGTTCTCAGTTCTATTCCATTTGTCTCTGCCTTTAGCACAGATCTTATAAAACTAGCTCTTGTAGCTGGGGAATGAGGAAAATGGGAGGTGATGATCAACATTTCAGTGATGTAGAATAAGTAATTCCTGGAGTATAATGAACTACTGTACACTTAAAATTTGCTGAAAGAGAATATTATTATATATTACATTATATCTTAAGTAGTTCTTCCCACAAAATAATGGTAGGGCCTCCCCTGGGGCGCAGCTATTGAGCGCTGGGCTGAGAAGCTGCCCGCAGCCTCTGCAGCGCCAGTTTGATCTCCGGCCAGCGAGGGTCCCACATGGCACACAGACCTCTCCTGCCATGCCCGCTGCTCCCCTCAGCAGTGTATTTAGTCAGTCTGCCTGTTCTGCTCCCCACTCTGGCTCTGGTGAATTCTCTCACCCTCCTGCACTTCTGACTGTACCCAGTGCTTGTATAAATAAATAAATAAATCAATAAATCTTTAAAAATAACAATAATAATGGTAGTAGTTATAATACTAAAAGAAATTAGAGGAAACTTTGGGATGTAATAGATTTCTATGGCATTGGTGGTAATTATGGTTTCATGTATGTATCCTTATCCTCAAACTCATTAAACTGTATACCTTTCCTATGCACAGATTTTTACATCAAAAAAGTGGCTTTATAAAATAACTTGCTTCTTTTCTCTGCTATCCTGTGCCCACAGTAGCAGTCCATGTTCAGTAAGAAAAATTATTTTAAAAAATTAAATGAAATGGCTGAATTAAGTGAACTCAAGGGATTGAGACCATATATGAAATTCTAGAATGACTTGTTTTACAGGAAATTTCTTTTCAGAATTTCAGTATCTCCTAATTTAACTTTTCTGAGAAAATCAACTGTGAGATTGGATTTCTAGATTATAATCTAAACTCCAACACTTAAAATTTATATCACCATACGCAAGTCACTAAAACCCCACCAAAAAATAATAAGATCACCTCACTTATCATTGCTGTGAGAGTTTAATGATCAGTTTTCTTAAAGCATTTAGTGAAACATATGGAACAGATGTGAGTGTTCCATGTTAGCTGTTTAATAGTTGCTTTTGTTGTTAATCTTGAAGTCATCATTTGAATACTATTTTCCTGCTAAAGAAGATCATGTTATTGGAGAAATAGATCAGAAATAATAATTCTTCTGTCTACATCTTGAAATTATGTTAAGGATTTTCTCACAATATTGTCTGGTTAGAAAAAAGCAATAGAATTTCTCTGTTGGGGGAGGAGGATATTGTTTCCCTTGTGAGTCCTTCATTCAAATGCACATGCAATTAAAGAAGAAGCAGAAGAGAAATTTTAAGCTTTAACTTTTTCAACTGAGGATGCATATTTATTCACATATCCATATGAGCATAAAACCTAGAGCTTTAAACTCAAATTTTGATTTAATATAACCAGATGTTACATACACCATTTTGATTTTAATCTCAGCAGAGTCTCCAAGACAATAAATATCTCCTTTCAAAGTGATAAGCAAGGCCATCAGGAAGGATATGCATAGGCCTTACTTGAGAACTGGTATTGAACAACTTTCTTACTATATATGAAGATTCAGAGATTATAGGAGGATTTAAAAGAAGTTACAGGAGATTATAGAAGGATTTATAAGAGGGATACAGGAGACTATAGGAGGGTTTCTGTGTGTTGTGCCCCCCCTCACCATGATTTAGGGTCTTGGGTGATAAGTCAGTGCTTTCCCCTTCAAGTCTAAGAAAAGGACTTCATTTGGATCCCTTTTAAAATTTGACATGTGTCCTTTAGAGGTGGGGGACACTGTGGGCTGCTGTCTGACTCTGGCATTTGAGAGGAAGATGATGACCAGCTACTCTGACAGTGAAGTAAAGATGGCTAGTAAGATCTGCATAGGCTCCTAAGGTTTTTGGAGCAAATGAATACTGAGTCTCCAAGTGTGGCCTCTCATTTGGGAAAACCAGCATAAAACCTAGAACTTACCTAAGTAGGTGAGGAGTCTCCAACAGGGCATGGACTGCTGTGTCCCCAGGGCTGAACACCATACATACTACCAACCCGTGCAGACACATTCATAGATAAGGAAACCCCAGCAATTCATGTGTGTGTGTGTGTGTAACAGAGACAGAGAAAGAGAGAGAGAGAGAAGAGGTATAATCCATAAAATCCATGAAAGCATCCTATAAGAGAAAAATAATTTCAATTATCTCCCAAGTCCAGGAAGCACCCATGCCAACAGTGAGATCTTCCTGCCTCTCTCTTCTCTTCTGTTCTACCTCCAACTCACACTGCAAAAAAAATACTCTTTGGGGCAAATGTGAAAGAACAGCACCCCCCTCCCTGCCCCAGCAGCTCTCTGAAAACGTGAAAGAGGAATGTTTGCTGTAGGCCCAGGCTAAAGGGAAAAGCTGACCATTAAACGAAAACAGGTGTTTTATTTATTACCCTAGCTTGACATATTAATTACCAACTGAAATTGATTTATTGCTGAAGATAATCAGAGAATCTTTTGTTATCTGGAGGTAACCAGAAAAGCAAGCATTTGACCCTAAGGGCAACAAAGAAATAAGCACTGGGGGAGATGAATGAAGGTATTTCAGCACACACCTCACAAGCCCCACGTGCTCTTCATGACTAAATTATTAAACCTTGCCTTTGCCAAGCTTGCTAAGTCAGTAGTACCATATGCTTTCCACCCTCAGTAAAGCAATATAACAGCCCAACAGCAATACCCTAAGGGGCACTATTTGAGAGGAGCTGGGAGCATAAAGACTATTGAGCCACCCCCCACCACCCATGTAGACGAGCCTCACCCCACTCAGACTGCTAACTCGACTTGGAGGAAGGGACAGAGACCACAGAGACTCACAAGGCCCACATCTCCTACCAACCTTCCTTTCCAGTCCACACCCAAAAGGGGAGCCAAGCCAAACAGGAAAAGTGATGACAAGAATGTCAATTGCCGGATTCAAATTAAGTGGCCTAACAAATGTTTAAAACACCACAAAGCAATTCCATCAAACATTTCCTTCCCATTACCAAAATTATTTACAATAAACTAAAGGGGCTTGTCCTCAAAGAGTCCCATACAGTTGTCATGGCCAAAGGCATGGTCATTTTGGGTAATTCTCAGGGTCTCTCCACCCTTTATCCAGCCCAGCCCAGCCCAGGCTTGTTTCTAGCAATGAGAGAGGGGATGTTGTCAAATTTAGAACTGCTGTGAAAAAGTGTTATTTCTAAACCGAGAATAAAACTTGAAACATTTGGAATTTGTATTTCATTTGGCTCTGGGGAAAAAAAAGTTCAAAGCTGCTACAGACTTTGTGATCACTTTCCCTGGGGATCCTTGGGGGCCGTGTAGGTAAACTTTACCATCTGATTGGGAAACTAAGGAGGTTGTGACGTTTTTGAAATACTGGACTATAAAGGCTGCATTTCTCAGCATTGATTCAGGTTGTGGTAATCATCTCTTGTTCTCCCACATGACCTGAGAAATTATTAGAAGACTTGTTTTATAGCCATGGGAATAATTGCCCTCCATAGCTGATGACTTACAATGCGAGAGCAAAAGTTCCACCTTTTGACTTTGTTGGGTTAGCAGCAGGAACGGTCCTGATTCTTTTAACTACCCTAAAATGACAAGCACAGACACACACTCACATACACCAAAAGAGTCCACACATGGGAGACTGTCTGACAAGCACAATGAGCAGAGGAGAGCTGAAAAGTGGAGCCGTGTGCTCCATAGGACTCTTCTTGGCTTGAAGGGTTTGGTCTGTGCTTGGAAGCCACATGCTGTAAATGAGGAAGTCCACTGCGGCGTTGACAGGTAAGATACAGTAAGTGCCTATCAAAAGTCAACTCACAAAACCAAGCTTTTGACAACACACTGTGATGCTCAGTGGGAAACATAAAATTTGCCAGTTGGCCCAGCAACAAGGAGAAGCACATCCAGGAAGTTCAACTTCCCCTTTCCTACAGCAAGGGGACAGCCCCTTTTGATTTCAGGTTGGCATGCAGAAAGGACGAGAAACGCAGACAATAATTGCTTATGATCAAAGACAGTGAAGAAGAAAAAACAGTGGAAGTCATTTAGTTAATCGTGCTCCTTCTGGAACCTCATCAAAACACAGTGAAAGCAAAAGATAGAATCCAGGACCAGAGAATATTCAAGCAGGAAACAGGCGTCTACTCACACAGACAAAAAGATGGGGCTCATGTAAATGTTTGCCTTTCATTTATTTTGTGCAAACATTTCCTTCCACGTAACAGACTCATCGTGATCAGCAACTTCCACCTGGTGTTCTTCAAACCAGATGGAAGTGTAAATTATTTAAATGCATGATCTTCCATTAGCTGTTGAGCTTAAGTGTCTCAAAAAAAAAAAATTTTTAAGTGCTTTCCAGGATTCTAGAAAACATTTGCACTAAGACAGATAAACGTATTTTCAAGATACAACTCCAGTGATAGCAATTTTTAAATTTTAAAGTACAGTCAGCATGAGCATCTATAAGTAATTATGACTTCTGCAAAAGATTGTTTATACTATAAAAGTAAAATCACAGGTAATGAGTTAATTAAGGATTGCCCCCACACACGACACTATCCCATAAAATCCAAACATGTTCATCATGACACATTGAGGACCTATAATAACCCATCTTAAATTGTTTCTACCTTTAAAGGTTCAGCTCTATTTTTTTGAGAGTGTATTTTTAACTAAAAGAAATCTGAAGGTAAATTTTGAATTTAATCAGTTTCCTGAAGGGAAATGATATCAGAAAGCATGATAATACAACAGCCTCTGTGTTCACATGTGCAATCAGTGTGTGACAGACAGTCATAAGAGTGACGACATCACAGCTAACTTCCAAAAGTGTAGTTACTCACTGATTATAAAATAACAAAAACATGTTATAGTTAAATATGGAATTTTCATATAAGTTCAGAAGTTGTAGAGACTATAGAAATCACTTCGATCAGTACTTATCACCAACCTGATCTCATTAAAATACAGATTCTGGGGTCCTGGAATAGATTCTGAAACTCTACAGTTCCCAACAAGCTCTCAGGTTTTGTCAATGGCACTGGCCTGCAGATCAAAACCCTGACCATTAAGTATATCTTCATCAGTCCTTTTGGGGATATCACATCTTGGGAGGATAAATATGGAAAAGGTATCAGATTTCACAAACAAAAAAAGATTTCATAAACAAAAAAATCACTTCTTTATGCTTAGTGTTGTTCATAAGTTTTACACCTAGCAGTCAACTAAATATCAAATGAAGGGTTAGAACATTGTGGGATGCACCGATTTTTTAAAATTATTTTAGTGCAGGGAACAATTCATCTCCAGTCATTTTACTCAGAAGGTTATAAAGAACATAAAAGTGGAATTGCTCAGTTGAATGTGTGGTGTGGTGTGCTGTGGGTGTGTGTGTGTGTGTGTAACATAATGTGTGAGGTGTTTGATGGTGTTGTACATGTGACATGTGTATGCTACTTGTGTGGTGTGCGTCATACATGATATGTCTGTGTGGTATGTGATGTGTCTCTGGTATGGATTTGTGCTATGGTGGAGGGGATATGGAGAACAGTATGTATGTGGTATGTGTGGTATGGTGTGATGTGTGTTTATATGGTGTAACATATGTATGGTATATGTATTACTGAGGGTTACAGAGACCTCAAACTGCTAAGGGATCAAAGGGATCCTACCATCCATTCACACAAAGTGTGATAGAGTTTGAATTGAATTAGTGTGCATAGGAAAGGAAAAGAAGAAAGAACGGTCCTATATTCCTAATAATAGTTTCCCAATAAAACCACCAAAACTACACGTCTCTACGTATCTCTCCTCCACATGTATCCTCATAACAGTACCCGGGTGCAAGCTGGGCCACAGAAGCCTTTGAGAGTGGTCCCATTTGCCTTCCTATTATATAGATCCTTCTGGCCACTCAGCTCCACCCATAGATGCCAGTAGCTCCCCAGCTCAGGAAGTCTGGTCCATGATACACTGGGACCTGCAGTCAAAAACAGATACATATAAGAGGGATAAGAGAAAATGGCACCTCCCCTTCACAGAGGTGTATCTATAACAATGTGTATTATATGTATAGGTGGGGGGGAGGGGGTGTGTGTTTGTATGTGTCCTATGTGTGGGGTGTATGGAGTCTTACTGGATTTCTCCCACTTAAACTGACTCTCCCAATTCCACCAAGTTTCCAGAGGGTAGACGTTCGCAACTTTGGCAAGATCGTCTGAAAACAACTGTGACTTTGGGAAAGTATCATTGTTTCCTATTTTCATTATAAAAATCTTGATCTGAGCTACTCAAAAGAGTAAACCCAATCCAACGTGTCTGACTGGTCCCTGTGATATGACTGTGTCCCTAAGAGCACACAGCAAATGTTCACCTTCTTGTCGTATTTTTCAAGCTCCAACTCCCATTTTCTTGCTGACCTTAATTTTTCTTAGTTGCCCTTTAACAGAGACTACTGGACATTCCTCCTCCTTTTTTCATTCCATCACTATTGTTCCTTGTGGCCATAACTTCTTTTACAGCTATGTATTCCCTATCTGACTTCTCCAACTTCTCTTTGCTTCTCCCATTAGTGGTCCATGACTGAGGGAACCATGTCTTTTTTTTTAAAGATTTATTTATTTGGGCCTCCCTGGTGGCTCAGGCAGTTGAGCGCCACACTATGAATCTGTCCACAGCCTCTGCAGCACAGGTTCGAACCCAGCCAGCAGGCGAGAATCCCGCAGACCTCTCCTGTCTCGCCCACTGCTCCCCTCAGCAGTGTATTTCAGTAGATCTGCCTGTTCTGTTCCCCGCTCTGTCCCTGGTGAATAGTCTCACCCCTGCACCTCTGGCCTATAACCCAGTTCTTGTATGCATAAATAATTTAAATAAACCTTTAAATATATATATAAAGACATTGCATTGTATGCCAGAAACTAATACTATACCTCCATTATACCTTAATTAAGATTTTTTCAAGCATTGGGCCTCCCCGGTGGCACAGCGGTTGAGCGCTGGGCTGAGAAGCTGCCCACAGCCTCTGCAGCGCCGGTTTGATCCCCTGCCACCGGGTGAGTGTCCCACATGGTGTGCAGACCTCTCCTGCTGCGCCTGCTGCTCCCCTCAGCAGTGTATTCCATCAGCCTGCCTGTTCTGTTTTTCGCTCCGGCTCTGGTGAATTCACCCTCCTGCATTTCTGACTGTACCAAGTGCTTGCATAAATAAATAATAAAATAAATCTTTAAAAAAAAAGATATTTTTTCAAGCATTTATACAAACAATAACATCTTAAGCTCATATGTACCCATCACCAATAAATACCAGCTTGTGGCCAATCTTACAGTTTCATCTGTTCTCTACCCAGGCTATTTTAAGAAAAATTCAAACTTCACATCATTTCATTCTTAGTATCTTTAATGAAAAAAATTAATGAAATTAAAACCCATAAACTCATTATCACTCACTTAAAAATATGGTTAAATACACAACAGTGCTCAAGTTTCCCCAACTACATCATTTTAAAAATCCATGCATTATACTTACTTGATCTGTTCTTACATCTTTTTAACATGTAGTTTCCATTTCCATCTCTCTCCCTTTTGAGGGGAAGAAAGGGCTATATCTTGAAACTGATATGTTGAAGGAGTAAAGTAGTCTGTCCTGTAGAGTTTTTTTTTTTTTGCTGTTTACATCCCTATGATGTCACTTATGTATTCTTTCCCCATTATTTCCTGTAAATTGGCAGTTAGGGCTTGAGGCCTTGTCAGATTCTGGCTTCATTTTTTGTCATGAATTCTCCATAGGTGGGGTGTACTTTTAACAGGGGACACTTATGTCCTATTGATGTTTCTGTAGTCATTTGTGCTCATTGCCCAGATCCATTGTTTCATTGATTTCCAACTGGTAATTTTCTAATATTTTTTTCTTCATTCATCTTTTCTTTTATTCTCTTGGATATTTTAGTAAAGGAAACTTCCCCTCATAAATTATTTGACTCAGTACTAATTTATATAACAGGACAAATGCTTGATTTTCAAAATGATAAGCTGGTTCTCTAGCACTCTCCATAAGTAATCATTACAGGGTATTTTGCTTTTGAATTATTATGAAATCATGAATTTAAACATATCTAAAATGCTTCAACTAATTATCACTACCATCCTTAGCAATGATTAAATTGTCTCATTGTTTACCAATGGGGGAGTCTCTTCGAGTTGACTTCTCAGTCCTTTGGGCACATCACTGATAGTTTTTGATAGTATCTTCTCTCTAGTATGACAGATGATAGATTCATCTTGAACACTTCCTGCCCTAAAGCTGACATTTTACTGAGCAATCCTGGAAATGATACCAACAGATCAGCATCTTGGCATTAAGTTTACTGATGAACACTAAGTTGGTCATCTTTTCCAGAAGTTTTCAGTGAACGGAGTTAGAAATATGTCAATTTGTTCTTATTTTAAGGTAAGATACATCATGAATTCAAATTTATATTTCTGATTTAAATTTAGGACTCAAGCATTTTAACTTAGCCTCTCGTATGCTACATCTTTTTTTCCTTCTCCCATCCTCAACTCTGTTTCCCAGCATTACAAACATCACTACTCACTTTATCCACACAATACACATTCAACAGTCTTAAAATAAAAATGCCAACACTACCACCTACAATATGATTGCCGACAACAGTTTAAGATTTTTTTTGAATCCCGTTTTCTTTAGTACATGTTTTCCACTAGAGAAATTTGGTCAAAGTAGTATGTTTTAAAGTTGCTTACAATGGTTTCTTTATATAAGACGGTACCACAAACTCAATGATACTGGTGATTCATTTTGACTTTGATTTTTAAAATTTTTTTCATTTAATTTATAATTATATAATTCCAAAATCAATATATAAAACAACGTCTATCAGAGAAACATAAGTTTCTACACTTGTCTACTACAAAAACACACACACACACACACACACATTCACATTGTATATGCTCTGTTGTAGATTGAATTGTTCCCCAAATGACATTAAAATTCTAACTTCACGTACCTGTATGGTGCCTAAATAGTGGTCCAAATAGGTACCTTATTTGGAAATAGGGTCTTTGCAGATGTAATCAAGTTAAGATGAGGCCATACTCTATTAGAGTGGATCCTCATCAAGTGCCTGAAGTCCTTATAAGAAAGAAGAGAAGGGCAACATCATAAAGGCCATATATGACAAGCCAACAGCCAATATCATTCTCAATGGTGAAAAGCTGAAAGCAATTCCATTAAGATCTGGAACAAGACAAGGATGTCCACTCTCACCACTGCTTTTCAATATAATACTGGAAGTCCTAGCCAGAGCAATAAGACAAGAGAAAGACATACAAGGAATCCAAATAGGAAAAGAAGAAGTCAAACTATCACTATTTGCAGATGATATGATAATATACATAGAGAACCCCAAAAACTCCACAGAAAAACTAATTCAACTCATCAATCAATTCAGTAAAGTGGCAGGATACAAAATCAACACGCAAAAGTCAGTAGCCTTCCTATACACAAACAATAAATCTGAAGAAGAAGAAATCAAAAAAACCATCCCTTTTATTATCGAAACAAAAAAAATCAAATATTTGGGAATAAATCTAACAAAAGAGGTAAAGGACCTATACAAAGAAAACTATAAAGCACTGTTAAAAGAAATAGAAGAAGACACAAAGAAATGGAAAGACATCCCCTGCTCATGGATTGGGAGAATAAACATTATTAAAATGGCCATCCTACCAAAAGCAATATACAGATTCAATGCTATTCCAATCAAAATTTCAATGTCATTCTTCAAAGAAATAGAACAATTATTGATGAAATTCATATGGAATCACCAAAAACCCCGAATAGCCAAAGCTCTCCTGAAAAAAAAAAGAAGGGAAGGGAAGCATCACACTCCCAGACTTCAAACTATACTACAAGGCCATAATCATCAAAACTGCATGGTATTGGAACAAGAACAGACATACAGACCAATGGAATCGAATAGAAAATCCAGAAATAAACCCACAGATTTATGGTCAACTAATATTTGACAAAGGAACAAAGACTATGCATTGGAGCAAAGAAAGTTTGCTCAATAAATGGTGCTGGGAAAACTGGGTCGCTACATGCAAAAGAATGAAGCTTGACCACTACCTCACACCATACACAAAAATCAACTCAAAATGGATTAAAGAACTAGACATAAGACCTGAAACCATAAAATACATAGAAGGAAATATAGGCAAAACACTACGTGATTTGCACATCAAAGACATCTTTACAGACACATCACCCAAAGCAGTGATAGTGAAGGCAAAGATAAACAGCTGGGACTACATCAAATTAAAGAGCTTCTGCACAGCAAAAGAGACTATAACAAAAACAAAGAGAAACCCCACCAACTGGGAGAACATTTTTGCACACAACACTAATGATAAAGGACTGATCACAAAAATCTGCAAAGAGCTGATGAGACTCAACAACAACAAAGAAAATAATCCAGTCAAAAAATGGGCAGAAGAGCTAAAAAGAAACTTCTCTGAAGAAGAAATGCAAATGGCCAACAGGCATATGAAAAAATGTTCAACATCACTTGTAATCAGGGAAATGCAAATCAAAACTACCATGAGATACCATCTTACACCAGTGAGAATGGCACATATTAAAAAAAGTAGCAACAACAAATGTTGGCGAGAGTGTGAAGAAAAAGGAACTCTCCTGCACTGCTGATGGGAGTGTATAATGGTCCAACCACTTTGCAGAGCTGTGTGGAGATTTCTGGACCTACTAAACATAGAGCTTCCATATGATCCAGCAATTCCACTCCTAGGTATTTACCCAAAGGACACAGAAACATCAGTTCCAAAGGACACCTGCACCCCTATGTTTATAGCAGCACTGTTTACAATAGCTAAGCTTTGGAAACAGCCCAAATGCCCAAAAATAGATGAATGGATCAAGAAGATGTGGTACATATACACAATGGAATATTACTCAGCATTCAAAAAAGATAAACACATGCAATTTGCAGCAACATGGATGGCGCTGGAAGGGATCATGCTCAGCGAAATAAGCCAGAAAGAAAAAGAAAAATACCGGATGGTCTCACTCATAGCAGGAATCTAGAAAACTTAAATAAGGGACCAGGAAAATGAATAACTATAAGAAAGTGAAAATCAAAATCAACAAAAAACTATGAACCAGAGACACTTTTTGGGGGTGGGGGGCGGGAGGGGAGGGATTGGTGTCAAAATTGGGGGGTTGAAATTGTATGGGGAATATAAAAATAAAATTTATTATTTAAAAAATATAAAAAAATAAATAAATAAAAATATAAAAAAAAAAAAAAGAAAGAAGAGAAGGGGGTTTGACACAGACATAGACATGCACCGGGGAAGAGGGCCACGTGAATATTGAAGCAGAAATTAGAATGAAACAGCTCCAATTCAAGGAGCATCCAAGATAGCCAGCAAGCACCAGAAGCTAGGAAGAGGCAAGTAAGGATTCTTCCTTAGAGTCTCCAGGGGCACATGGTCCCACAGCCATCTTGATTTTAGCCTCCAGAACCATAAAAGAAAATTTTCTGTTGTTTTACATTTTCCAGTCTGTGGTGCTTTATAAGGCAGCCCTAGAAAACTAATGCAGATTCTCATCCTCAAGTCCCTGGGTAAGTGGTACCATGTTACACATATTTTTCTTCACCTTGCTTTTTTTAAAATCTAAAATATATATATATCCTGAAGATTATTTCAAAATAGTATATAAAAATACTATACCTTTTTACACATGCACAACCACTTCAGCTTGTGCATACACCTTAGTTTGCTCAGCTAATTTTTCATTGATTAAAATATGAGATTTTTCTGAGCTTTGTTATTACCGCTAGGACTACTAATAGGCTTCAATATGATATTTTTATATTTTTGCTAGTATCTTGTGATGTGCTTCTAGGAGTGGGATTGTTAGGTCATAAAGTAAATGTATATATAATGTTGCTAAATATTACTAAATTCTTCTCCTAAGAAGGAATTTTGCATGCCTTCGAGCAATGTTTGAAACTGCCACTTTCTCAATGGACTCACCATAAAGTACATTATTATCTTCTGGAACTTTGCCAATTTGATAGGTAAGAAAATTTTTTGCCATATAGTCTATATGTGCACTGCTCTTGTGAGCAATAACATCACCCTTCTAGAATATGCAAAATGGAACACACAGGGCCTCCCCTGGTGGCACAGGCAGTTGTTGAGCGCCACACTGTGAAGCTGTCCACAGATCCTGCAGTGCCGGTTCAGTCCCAGCCAGCTGACCCGTGAGGGTCCCACATGGCACGGCAGACCTCTCCTGTCTCTCCCGCTGCTCCCCTTAGCAGTGTATTTCCTCAGTCTGCCTGTTTTGTTCCCCACTCTGTCTCTGGTGTAGCCTCTCACCCTCCCGCACATCTGCCCTATACCCCAGTTCTTGTATAAATAAATCTCAAAAAAAAAAATGGAACACACATATATTAATAAATTAATTGTGCTCCACTTCCCTGGTAGCTCAAGCTATAAGACACTAATGTATCTCATGTTTCCCTTTTCTTCTTTTGATGTTCAGTATAAAATACAATTCAGATTTTAAAAATCACCTGAATGATACTACTTTAAAAATTCTGAAGGCGGGACTCCCCAGTGGTACAGCAGGTTGAGCGCCACGCTGTGAAGCTGTCCGCAGCCTCTGCAGCACTGGTTCGATTCCCAGCCGGCCAGGGAGAAACCCACATGGCGCGGCAGACCTCTCCTGTCTCGCCCATTGCTCCCCTCAGCAGTGTATTTCAGTAGATCTGCTTGTTCTGCTCCCCACTCTTTCTGGTCTCTGGTGAATCCTTTCTCTCTCTCTCTCTCTCTCTCTCTCTCTCTCTCTCTCTCAAGCACACACACACACACACACACACACACCCATACTTCTGGCTTACACCCCAGTTCTTGTATGCACAAATAAATAAATATTTAAAAAAGAATGTAAATCTCTATGTAGCTGTATAAAATTATATAAGTAATACTAAAATAAGCTTGGACACAGACACACAAACCACAGTAAAATAAGGCATTACTGACCTAGCTGCAAAAGGACAGAAAAGAATAACTGATTCAGATGATTATATCAAAATTTTAATTTAAGACCTATTTCTCTGAGGTAACATACTGCTCAATAAGCAAAAATATTTCTAGAAATGATAGAACACTATAAAATCACTCACAGTTTAGTATATAACAATTAATCCAAATACATTCCTTTTTACAACCAGGTGATATTTGTTCCCTTCATAGATAAGGAGTCTCCCTAAAATAAAAGGCTTGACTATTGTGTAAAATGAAAACATTTGACAAACAGAAAATAACAGGAGAATATGAGGTGAACTAGAAAGGCTGTATAGTATTACAGTATGTGATATTAAGAGCTGGTGTTCTACAGTCATAACAGACTGAATTTGAATTTCAACTCTACAACTAACTAGTTACATAATGTTTTGCATAATTTAAGAAAGCATATTTTAATCTCTACAGTAATCATGATTTTGGGACAGAATACAAAGAAAATATGCTATAATGAAAGAATTTGATTAATCCAGAGGAAGGCAACAAGCGGGAGAAAATTACACATTAAACAGGTGGGTCAAATGGAAGCCAAACAGTAATATGGGTGCTATGAACCCAAGTTTATCAATAATTATATAAAATACAAAACCTAAATATGCTAATTAAGAGTGTCAGAATGAATTTTTAAATTATAGTTTACAAAGAGATATACCTTAAATATGAAATGTTTTGCATGATGCCTGGCATATGGTATACTCAAAAGGGAGCTGATGGGGAAAACTGTAATTAATATGACTGTAAATGTAATTACCAGTTTCCTGAGGAACAGGATGAAAGCGCTTCAGAAGATATATAAAAGGGTACATGGTTATTTCACAATTGTGCCAATTATTGGTACACAGAATAGATGCTAAAAGTACTTCCCATGAAGGCACAATATGAATTGAAACCAAACATTACATGCTTTACTTGCTTTGTTTTTTTTCAATTCCTCTTACTATGATGGACTATTACATCAATTTAATTTCGCATTGTTCAAACAAATGACTAATGCATTATGGTAACTTGGAGTAAGAGTTTTATCTTATTGTGACAATTTAAAAATTTTAATTGCTTCATCAAGACAAGGATGGGTTTTTGTTGGATTTTTTTTCATATTTAGTTAAACTTTAAAGCACTTGAAGACCAATTTGTTGATAGTTCAAAATAAATATTGTTCCAGATAAATGAGACCTATTTTACAATCCAATAATAATACTTCAAATAAAATCTATATGAATGGTAGGCAGACTTTTCCCAATGCAAATCTAACTTTGATTATGAAAAGTTTATGATTTTTCTTCAGGAAATTCTAGAATGAAATGCTTAAAATTTTGAGTAAAGAGTACCCTTTTGTTTTTCATTATGAAAGAAAAATGCAAACTACAGAATACTTACATAAATTTGTATTAATAGAACAATGAGATTCTTCACGTGGACTCACCGGTTTGTAGCATTATGCCACACTGGTTTTATTTCTCTCGCGCGCATGCACTCTCTAGATAGATAGATAGATAGATAGATAGATAGATAGATAGATAGATAGATAGATAGATAGATAGATAGATAGATACACACACACACATATACACACACATACAACAGCACACACACACCCAAAGCAATTATTATTTTGATGCACCACTTAAGAATAAATTAAATACATCACTGTTCCTTACCCCTAAATATTTCAGTTTGTATTCCCTATGAACAAGGACATTTTCTTTTTTTTTCAAAGATTTATTTATTTATGCATACAAGAACTGAGGTACAGGCCAGAGGTGCGGGGGGTGAGAGGATTCACCAGAGACAGAGCGGGATGCAAAACAGGCAGACTAACTGAAATACACTGCTGAGGCGAGCCACAGGTGAGACAGGAGAGGTCTGCTGCGCCATGTGGGTAGCTGCCTGGCTGGCTGCTGATAGCTTCATAGTGCTGGGCTTAACCCCTTGCACCACCAGGGAGGACCCAATGAGGACATTTTCTAATATAGTCATGATGTGATGACCAAGAAAATTTAAAAGTGATTCAGTATCGTTAACTAATAATGTTAACATTTATATTTTTGAAATCTAGCTAATAGGCTATGCCTGCAGAGACACCAGTCATGACTCCATTTTCTCCTGTTCATTTTTATTAGATCTTCTCTCCCATTTTTCTGCTGTCCAGAATATTTTCGTACAATGCTTGTCACAGTCTGATTAATTTCCTTTTCTTCTCTCCAATCAGATTATTGCATTCTGGAGGACAGCAAATAGGTTTTATTTATTTTTGTGTCCCTAAGGTCTAGGACAGTGCCAAGCACTAGCAGATATTCCAAAAATATTTTTCTGAATGAATGAAATGAATGCATCATACATACTTGGTTTTGCTTCTTTCTTTGTCCAAGGCATTGTCATTGGTTTTGGTCAGCATGTGGACAACTTGAGTATTTTGTTCTTTTTTGATTATATTAGATACATGCTCTATAAAATTTCAGTCTATGTGTTCCTTTTTTGTTAAAGTGTGATCCTTCCTGCAGGTTTCTCAGAATATTAAAAACAGATCAACTATTTGATCCAGCAATTCTCCGCCAAGGTATCAGTGCAAAAACAGTAATTTGAAGTGATATATGTGCTTCTATGTTCATTACAGCACTATTTACAATAGCCAAGTTCTGGAAACAACCTAAGGGCCATAAAAAGCAGTGGATTAAGAAGATGTGCTATATGGATACAAAATGGAATACTGCTCAGCTATTTCAAAAAAGAAAAGGGGCCTCTCTGGTGGCACAGGGGTTAAAGATAGTGCTATCAAGCTATTGCCAGCCACTGCAGCACTAGTTCAATCCCCAGTCAGGGAGCTACCCACATGGCACAGCAGACCTCTCCTGTCTCACCCACTACTCTCCTCAGCAGTGTATTTCAGTTGATCTGCCTGTTCTGTTTCCCACTCTGTCTGTGGTGAATCCTCTCACCCCTGCACCTCTGGCCTGCACTCCAGCTCTTGTATGCATAAATAAATATTTTTTTAAAAAATTAATTAAAAAGATCAAATTTGCTACATCAACAACATGGTTGAAACAGGAGGGGATTATGCTAAGCAGAATACAGGATGACTTCCCTCATATGTGGAATTAAAAAAAAAAATGAACAGACAAAACAAACACTAGAAATATGATTAAAGAATCGAGACTACCAGAAGGAGAGGAGGCAGGTGGAGAGCAAAGTATGGAAGGGCCTATTGAATTATATTGGAGGACTATATGTTCCTTGGTGGTGGATGGGTGGTAACATATCTCTGAAGATGTATGCACCTATACCCCTGAGTCATATACAGTGTTGTAAGCCAATGTCTCCTCAATAAACACATAATACAATCTAATAATCAAAAAATTAAAATTAAAATCTCTGCTCAAAAAATTAGTAAATAGTTTTTAAAAAAATAAAGTTAGATTCTTCCTGCTTCTGTCCAATCATCTGCTACTGGTTAAAGTAATAAGAATTTATTTTCATAAAATATGTAAAGCAAATGCTATTCACCAAGCAAGTAAATAGAGGTCAAATTAATATCGTGTTATATATGGAAGGAGATATACTAAGGCTAAGATTTTAAATAACTCTTCCATCCATATTAGAAAATGGATCAGAGTAGGGAATAAAGAAGAGAATTTGTTATAGTTTAGTAATCAAAGCTGGACTGGACTTGTGTCAACACAGATGCCATTTCAGAGAGAGTAGTCCCAACTGCATGACAAAAAAGAAAAGGGATGTTTAAAGTGACTTCTCTCTACTCCAGTATCTTCTGGATCTAAAGATTCCATCAGCTAACATTTATTTACTACCACTATTCAATTCTCTAATAAGTTCAATCACACACTTTATCTTCACTACAAACTGAAGCATCACTGTCATTATCAATCCATTCTATAAATAAAGCTAAGATTTAGAGGTGCTACACAGTTTACACAGAACCACAGAAGTATTACTGCATAGCATTGCATCCAAGTCAACTTTGATTAGTAATCCAGCATTATTTTATGTCCCACTAAGGAAAAAAAAATTCTGAAAAGTGAGACAACGTGCAAAGATGTCATTGATTTTGAAATGCATCTCTATTTTGGACAAGTTAATAATATGTCTTCAAATAGATGAAATAAGTAGTAGTAGTAGGATTTGAACATGGGTCTAACCCAAGTCAGATACACAGGGCGTACATTGAAGCAAGTGGATGTAGAATACTGCAGATTTGTAAGGTTGGGATTCGTAAGGCTGGGTGGTTTTGAAGAAAAAGTGGTGTTTCTGAACACCACCCCAGTGAAAAAGATCAGGGTTTGGCTGTGTGGGAGATGGTGAGCAATCTACGCTTAGTAATTGAAAGCCTTAAAAGAAGACAAAGAGAAAGGCACACAGAAGAGATATTAATCTCTCAATAGTCACAACATGAGTGATAGCTGCCAGCAATGGATCTTGCCTCTGAAGGCCTAGACACAGAAAAGTTCAGAGACTCACCCAGTAGTGCAATGCAGTAGAGCAGAATCTAAATTATAATGTGTAGTTTCTTACTCCCAAGCCTGTGTGCAGTCCACTTTGGCATGCTGCTTCCCATACACAACTGTGATTCTTGCTGAATAATTGAAGTCCAGGCTTTGTCCATATCAGGGATATTACTGTTTGATTTTCTGGTCCCAAAGGGACAGCTACAAACAGCTGATGCCTCTGCTGGTACTGAAATGGATATAGAATGTGGGAATTTTTCTAGTTTCCTGTTGAAAATATCTCTAGGCACTACACTGGGAAATGAAAGCTTCTTAGAGATTTTTTAAAAGCATGCAATAGTATATGGGTGGGAAGGGTGAGAGGTTTGTGAGATGATATTCTGCAAGGCAGAAATGCATGTGAGCAATAAACTGTAAAAAAAATTAATTATAAATGGAATAACCCAACCCCTAAGGAATAGAGATAATACAGAATAAGTTCCTGCTAATGGAAAGATGTGAATTTTAATACACACACCATACCAGGGTAATAAAGCTCACATACATGGACGGCAGAAGCATGCTTCCTTCCTCATCCCAGGCAAAAGAAAAGAAAAATCACAAAGGCATTATGAAAGAAAATATCTTCAAACAGAAATCCCCAGATGTAAATTCAGAATTGGAAAACCATTCTAGGATTCTATTTTCCCCTCAAATTCTTTGCCACAAAGCAAGGAGTGATTATGTTGTGTATGTTGCTTTCACCGGAACCTGGGATTTTTGTTGAACTCAAGTACGTTTTTGTTAAGGCAAGCCATTGACCTTTCTTGGGTCTTTGTTTCAAATTTTTTGATATAACAAAATCATAAATATTTCACCAATAATATTTACATGAAAAATAACTATTAAACATTTTGGAAGGGACTCTGAAAACAAATGCTGCAAAGAACACAAATCCTACTGGTGGACAGGATGCTGTCCTCAGCTCCGTGACCCTCGTGGTTATAAAACCACCATATGAGCAGCACCTTGAGCTCAGCCTAGTAAGTCCCCACATGACTTGTCAGCCCCAAACTTATAAAAAGGCACAAACATCTGAAACTCCCAAAGCTAAAGCCAAACCTGAACTTCTCTTATTATTCATGGCCATAAATGAAGTACCCCCACCATTTCATCTGGAAACATTCCAAGACCCCCAGTGATGCCTAAAATTAAAGAGTACCAAACACCTCTCTCTCTCTCTCTTTCTCCACACACATATACAGTGTTTATTCTACATACACACCTATAATATTTCACTTATAAATTAAGCACCGTAAGAGACCAACAAAATAACTGATAATAAAATAGAACAATTATAACAATATACTATAATAAAAGTCATGTGACGTCTCTCTTCTCTAGCCCTCTGATTCTGTACTCACCCTTGTGATGATACAATGCCTACATGATGACATGAAGGGAGGTGAATGACGTAGGCAGTGTGATATGGTGTTAAATAAAATAAGGGCCACTTGAACACAAGCACTGTCATACCTCCACAGTCCATCTGATCATCCAGACAACTGCTAAATGACTAGCAATGTATAGCATGCACAGCAAGCTTGTGATGGACAAAGGGATGATTCATACCCCAGGTGGCATGGTGTGGGACTGTGAGAGATTATATCACACTACTCAGAACAACTCTCTATTTAGAAGTTATGAGTTGTTTATTTCTGGAATTTTCCATTTAATATTTTCAGAGCACAGTTAACCAGGGGTAACAGAAACCGTGGAAAACAAAATCACAGATAAGGGTGCACTACTACAATTATATAAAATGCCTAACTAAAAGAAAAGGAAATCTTAGTTATTAAAAAGATGGTAGTTACATGGAGTATGAAACTTAGTGAGAAATTCATTTGACAGATGAAGCAATGAAAAAACAAGAGTATTGGGATTCTGAATTTTGTCTGAAGTTCCACTTTCTGTGGAGAGAGAGGAAGACTGATTTGAAGCAAGGAAACCTGGGTTCAAATTGCATATCGATCATTTCCAGCTGTGAGGATCTAGCAACTCATTTACCCACTGTGTGACTCAGCACTGTATAGAGCACTGTATAGAGCAGTCAAAAATAACCTAGAGCATTCTTGCTGAGGAGGGAAAATACAATGATGAAAGCTCTTAGCATAGAACCTGGACTCAATAAAGGTGAGTTGAATATTAATCTGGAAGCCAAAAGGAAATATATTTTGCAGATAGCAAAAAGCACAGTCTGAGGGGGAACTTTATTTTTTTTTTTAAATATACTTTTTTAACAATGTGCTTTTTCTATATTCTTTTTTCTTTTTTTCTTTTTAAACAATATTTGCTTCCCCTTACCCCCTCTGATTGAGTCCCCATAGAATTTCATTCCACGTGCACCATCACCACAGTCCTCTGTGTTCCTCCCTCCCTTTCTCTCCCTCCTCCTCCCCTGCAATGTGTCTCTGATTCATAATTGTCTGTTTTTGCTTTTTTGTGTTTTGTACTGTCATTATTTTTTTTTACACTGATGTCTTGTTTGGTTCTCCTATATTCCTGTTATAAGTGAAACCATCCAATATTTTTCTTTTTCCTTCTGGCTTATTTCACTGAGCATAATTCCTTCTAGCTCCATCCACGTTGCTGCGAATGACATGAGTTTATCTTTTTTGATTGCTGAGTAATATTCCATTGTGTATATATATATATATATATATATATATATATACCACATCTTCTTGATCCAGTCATCTATATTTGGGCATTTGGGTTGTTTCAGGTTTTACCTATTGTAAATAGTGCTACAATAAACATAGGTGTTCTTTTGAATCACTGTTTTTGTGTCCTTTGGGTAGATCCTGAAGGGGAACTTTAAATAAGAGTTATTTATCTCAAAATAGTGTCATCAGTAAAAGTCTTCCTCATTTCCTAAAAGGCAAAGAATGAGTAACTTGAGAGCAATGATTATTTTTTTTTCTGTTTTGGCTATCAATTTGATATTGGGAATTTTTATTTTTGTTTATTGGTTGACTTGTTTCGTTGTTTTGGTGTGTGTGGTGTCTGCCATATGTTAAGTATTTTTCAAATGGAGTTTAAAGAGAGGATTTTGGTCAGAGATCTTATCTTCCCTGTAATGCCAGGCATATATTACATCTTCAATGAATATTTGTTGTATAATGGAATACTGCCTTTTTGTTTATTTTTTGGTTGAGATAAACTGGCATATAGCATTGTATTAGTTTTTGTGTACAACATGACTTGTTATATCAATGTATTGCAAAATGATCACAGTAAGTTTAGGTAACATCCATTGCCACACATAGTAACACAATTTTTTTTCCTGTTAGTCAAATTTTAAAATCTACTGCCCTAGCAACATTCAAATGTGCAATACAGTATTGTTAACTATAATCATCATTATATCCCCAGGACTTATTTATTTTATAGCTGGTAGTTTTTACACTTTGACCCCCTTCACCCATTTTATCTCTATCCCCACCTCTGGCAACTCCCACTCTGTTCTCTATATCTGTGAGTTTGTTTTGTTTGTTTTATTTAGAATCCTCATATAAATGAGATCATATAACATTTGTCATTCTCATTCTGACTTATTTCATCTAGCATAATGCTCTCCAGGTCTACTCATGTTGTCACAAATGGCCAGATTTCCTGCTTTTTCATGACTAAGTAATATTCTACTGTTTATATATACCAGAACTTCTTTATCCATTCAAGCTTTGATGGACATTTAGGTTTTCTCCATGTCTTAGCTATTTTAAATATTCCTGCAATGATCATGGGGTGCAAGGATACTAAATTTTATGCCTTACCTGCAATTAAATAAGCAACTTCTACTCCTCAACCAGTGACAGCTCTGGTCCCATGATCCCAGATAAAACATTAACAAAATATCTAATCATCAAATTGACCTTATTTCCTGACAGCACTTCTTTGAAACTGGCTGTTAATTATGACTCTGCTTAGAATTAACCATCACAAGACCAAATCTTATAATAAGCCCTCTGCGTCCCTCTTAGCAAATTTGCAAAACACAACAAAGCATTAGGGTTTCCAATGTATACCCTCATTAGTTGCAGCGACCTAAGAAAACCTAATTTTGGTTTGGCTCTAGGTGTATTCCTGGTGTTCTTTGCCTGATGGGTCACATGCTAATACCTCTGACAACAAAACAAATAGCTATCACTTACTGATTGCTTACTGTGTGCCAGAGTCCTTTTTTAAGTGCTTAATAAATACAGGTTTCCCCCACTATCCAAAAGTAAAGTAATCATATGAAATCTTCCTTAAGCTGAAATGGCATAAAGTAAAAAAGCAAAGACACTACATTTATATGGAAAAATGTATGTGCTTTCCAAAATATAACCTACCAAATAATACATAAAACCTAAAATACCACTGACATATATTAAAAGCAGGAATGATAGAATATATCCAAAACTAAAGGAACTAGGCAGGCCCACTCGCACTGCTCGGGGTACACACTACTGTAACAGCTGTAGCAAAACAAATGATAAACACTGGTTTTGGCTTTTCACTTTTTGTCATTAAAGCAAAAATTCTCTTCAGAATTGACAGAAATCTCTTTCAATTAATGAAAAAGTTAATTAATGTACATCTTCTGCAAAGTGGTATGAGTCAAACTGTTAAAAAGCAGGGGATGCCTGTATTAGCTTTTATTCCTCACAACAATATTTATTCTGGACTCAGAGAAGTAAAATAACTAGTGAGCAGAAAAGTCAGAATTCAAACCCAGTCTGTCTGGGAACTGACGCTCTCAATCACTGCTTTCCACTCTTCCCTAAATAGAGGACATTTGTTCAGCCAGGCCTAATATGCCCTGTCTCTTAAGATGGAATTGAGCACAGCTCACCTCAATTCTACTTCATCATTTCCTAGCTCATGTTTATTGTCAGAGGGATGAGAAAGAGAAAAAAGGGTTGCATCGGTTCCCCAAATGGAGCACAGTTTCATTTTGTGTTCACATCCACATAAATTTAAAACCAGGCTTTTCCTTTAAAATTTGCACCTTCGCAGTTTAAAAAGCTGGATGGCACAGGGGAAGGAGACAGTGCAGGCTATGAAGTCCAAGAGACCTGAGTTCAGTCCAGGTTGCAAACCTTCTAACAATGTGGACTTCAAGCAAGTTACCTAGCCTCTCTGAAGCGTGGCTTCACATTCTGTAAAATGGGCATTTCTCAGTGGGAGGTGATAAGGTGCTTGAAGCATAGAAGCACTTGAGTGCTCAGAGTTCTTAGATATAAGCTCTTATAGCTGCCACGTGGACAGTATCGGACCTCAGAACCTACCAAGAACTCTTGAAAAGGCTCACACATCCTAGGAAGTGGATATGTGATTAAAGGACCCAGATGGGTCCTTTTAATGGTCTCTGAGAGTCACAGAGGCCATCAGAATCTGGAATGAGGACAGGGAAGTTGGGGGTGGGGAGAGCCGGAGAAAGGAGTCATTTTTAAATGAGAAAAGACTTTGTCAGAGACCCTCTGCTACCATCCAAGAAATCAAACACACAAAGACAATAATAATGTTCCAGTTTCGAGACATTCAAATTTTTAGAAACTGTAAGATTCAAACCAAAGACAAACAAAGCCACTGGATAACAAATCTTTATTTGTGTGGTAATTCTGGAGATCTCATATACAGGTTCTTAAAGAGAATGAATGTGTGTGTGTGTGTGTGTGTGTTTACATATATATATATATAAATATATATGTACACATATATATTCATAATATATAAAAGAAAGCTATAATTACTACCAGTAAATGAACAATTCCCTGTATTTACCACAAATCTCTTTTTAATGAACTGCAACCTATTCATTAAATGGGAGGAAAAAATATGAGGACAGGAAATGGGAAGGGGTGGAGTGTGGGGGCAGGGAAGAGGGTTAAAGAAATCACTTTATTTTCTAACATGATGCAGTAAGATACAAATACAATCAAAGGGGTTAATCTAATCCCTTTGTGAAGCACTGAGTCAGAGAACAAGACAAAAACAAACCTGTGATCTGGAACTTCCCAAGCCCCCACTTGGGGGGATTAATGAGGAGTACACGGCTGTGAAATTACGTGCCCTCTGAGTCAGGAAAATGGTCCTACTGGTGCATGACCTTGAAATGAGGGGACGCAAACTTCACCTGATCCACAATTACAAAGCGCCGAAGGGAGGGGTGGGGAGCAGAGGGAGGACGTGTAAAAGACTGCGTGAATGTTGGGAATATGAAAACCCACAAATCTCAACCAACCCGAGGCTTGAAGAGGGATCTAAACACAACATAAAATATTCAGAGAACTTTAAAAGGACGCTGGCATTTGTGCAGAAGCGCGAGGAGGCAAGCCTGTCCTCTTTATTTACACGAAGGAGAGATTTTGTGGCTGTTGTTACGGACTTAGTGATGTTTGTCTCTGTTCAATTTTCCCTTTGCAATGAAAAATAGTTGCGAGATGATTTCTAGTCTTAGCTGCTTTACATGACAGTATTATCAAGGATTCATCAAGAGGCCATCTGTCGAATTTATGAAAAAAATATGCAAAAACAAAACAGATGAAAAGGAAAGAGCAAGACAGACTGGTCCAGGGGAAGATAGATGTGGCAGCATGTGCCTCCGTGTGAAAATTACAACATTTAAATACTGTGGAATAAATTACTGTGCCGAAAAATTAGTGATGCTCTCCCACTTTAGACGCTACCCTTACCATAAGAACATAATGAAATATATCACATATCAAATCACCCTTTCCTCAGACTATTATTATATTCTAATGAAAAATTAGGAGAGGAGAGCCACATAAACCTCAAATGGGAGGGATGAAAATGAGCCAGAGTGGATTTGCTCTAGTATTGAGCCATGAGAAGCTTCTCCAAAATGCACCGTCCATATGGAAAGAAAAGCTTTTCTCCCCTATTTATTAGAAAGTCAATAAAATAAATTACAGATTGTGTAAAAAACTGAAATAATATATATTAAAATGACAACGAGGCCCGCCAAGCTTACACCCAAATTAGATGGGCTGTAAAAACAATATATTTCAGAAAGGAAATGGGAAGAAACAGAGAAAAGCTGAACGTACAGACAAATGACTCGGGCTGCAGTGTCGCCCCCTGTAGGCGAGACACAGAACCGCATGCATGTTTTGTCCCATTTGCAGCTGAAGGACGGAAGCTGGAAGCAGCGCCCCCAGATCTGAAAACTGGGGGACAGATTCCTAAAACCAGCAAGGAGCTAGCTTCTCTAGAGTCTTTCCAAGCCCCAGCTCTCATAACAACTTGCTCCTCTCCTCAGTGGTCATCTTCTTCCCAGTTTTCTCCTAGAATTTATCTGTAGGAAAACTTCTGTGCCAGTGCCTAAAGTAGATATTTGTCACTGTTGCAAAATAACTATATGTAAGTATAATGCGCCAAATGTACATACTAGCTGGCACCAGCCTCTAGGTTCCAAAAGAATGGGAGTGAAAGGGCAAAACCCTGCCTCATCTAGAGCTAATGAGGATAGTAAGCCAATATTAGAAAATTGTGAAAAATATTATCAGCTAACACCAATCTAAGTGCACTGCATTGATTATCTAGTTTAACCCTTGCACAAACCCTATAAGATAATTATTTTTTATCATTGTTTCCCATTTGACATATAAAGAGGTGAAAGCACAGAGATGTGTAAGTATCCCATGCAAAACTTGCACAGCTCTAGTGCAAGGATTGAAAACCAGACTATCTGGTTCTCAGCCCTGGCACCAAGTTATAATGCCTCCCATGAGAGAGGCAGCTGAGATGCCTCATTTATTTTGTTTGAAATATTACATGTTCTTTATTCAAAAAATATGAGAACAGAAAGTATCCCTATGAAACAAGTTTGGAAACTATAATCCTAAGAACTCATGGCTCCCTCTCCCAGGTTTGCCTCTGATAGTGGAGGATACATATTTAGAAGTGTTACCTTTCATTTATTATGGAGCTAAAGAAAATGGGGTAATGATAACAAAGACAACGAATATTATGTGAACAAAAAGTAGAAGATGAAAACTGAGGCCCAAGTTCTGATTTAAGAAAATTTCTTGGAACTAAATGAAGGGTTCTCCCAGAATGCTCTCCACTTTCACTTTCCACGCTGGAAAATCCTAAACTATTTTAGACCTATGATATATGAGAGTTTGTAAAAATTTTTATCATTGCAACTAAAGAGCATCTACCTACAAAGAACATCTAACTGAAGAGTTTATATCTGAACTAAGCACCATGTGTAGTTATTAAATCTTTATTAAATAATATTAAATATTAATTTATTAAACATTTATTAAAGTTTACAAGACCCTATACAACACTATTTTGATTTTTTTTAGTTATTTATGCACGCAAGAGCTGGGTACAGGCCAGAGATGCGGGAGGGTGAGAGGATTCACCAGAGACAGAGTGGGGAACAGAACAGGCAGACTGACCTAAGTACACTACTGAGGGGAGCAGCGGGTGAGACAGGAGAAGAGGTCTGCTTCGCCATGTGGGTTGCTTCCTGGCTGGCCGGGGATCGAACTTGTGCTGCAGAGGCTGCGGATTGCTTCATAGTGCAGTGTTTAACCCCTTGCGCCACCAGGGAGACCCCTAAACAACATTATTTTGGAAGTGGAAAATAACTTCAGTATTCATAATATGCAAATAACATTGAAGACTCTACCTACAACTATATTATCTATGCTAGTACTTGTAAACACTGAAGTTGAAATTGCCTTTTACTCATACTTTCAACATTAACAGAAATTTGACCAATTTTAATTCCACACCTTTTTTCATTCTCACTTTTACTTTTACTTCTTATGGAATTATGATTTTCTGTAAATAAACACTGGAGGATATCAATTCAGGAAGTTTTCTGGTCTCAACCCACCTGGTACTATGAGATGAATCACTTCTGAAGTTCACTACACAGATAAGATAATGGGTCCTCCCATGGAAACATCTCAGCCAAAGTAAGAGTGTTTGACACCATCAGTGGAATAGATATGTCTTTATTTCATTTTTACTTATACACATACACAAAAGACATTGACAACACTTCCTAAACATACACACATAAATTTCTACATATTATTTCTTGAGTTACACCTACATTGCGATCATGCTCTTCAGACATTAAAGTACAGTCTTTAATACTAAAATTCAGGGATTCAAAATGCATTTTTATCTAATTAATTTCTAAAATTATTCAAAAGAGTGAGAATAAGATTATAGATTGACTTTAATTACCTGCTCTTAACAAGATACTTGGCTGAGTAATTCAAATATCTGTTCTGACATAAATAAGTTAGACCTAGGACATGGCCAAACTACCTTCCACAAAACTATTTTGCTACATTAACCTCAGACAAACTTTAAAATCAATAGGCACAAAACATTTTATTTACCAGTAGTATTTATCCAAACACTTTCACTCTCAATTCTCTTGTTCCTCCTTTGTCACTAAACTAGGAGACACTCCAGAAGTCAGAAATGAGTCTTGCAAGTTGGATGCCAGCTAGCCAAGATCCCAGTATCCAGGATACTCTGTATTGGTGCTTTGTACCAATCATTTGGTAACTGAAACTTTAATTAGTTAAAATTTCAGGATTCATTATGCATTATACATGTGTAAGAGTGAGTTTGCTCACTGAATTGCAACTTTCTTTAATTTGCCTATCCTTGACTCACAGGTCACTGATAAATCTGAACATGAATTCATGCAGACATCGCATTTTATCTAGAAGAGTCCTCACAGCTACCTATACAATACTAGCTCTTCTTGCTCTTCCATTGTTTCAACTTTTCATTACTTCCTTCTTTACTTACTATTTTATTACACTCTTATTAAATCAGAAATTCATATTTGGATAAACCTTCATTCAGACACATATTTGAAGCAGTTACCGATCGATGTCCTTTCTCCCTCTGGCATGCCCTCTTATTTCCCATCCATCAACCATCTTCCTTAATCACTTTCTAAATTAACCTCCTCCTGGAAGCTTTCTTTGATTACCCCAGTTCACAGTGATCACTAATTTCTACTGTTGTATATTTTTTTCTCACATGGAGAACCTAATCAGCTATTATTTATAATGTATATATTTAACTAAAATTCATTTAAAACATTTGTAAATTCATTAATTTATAACATTTCTCCTCCCTGACTACAAAAGTAAGTTATTCAAGGCTACTACCCTTAAATTTAGCAGGGGACATCATAACACAAAAGGCATCTTAAACTTACTATGTCCTAATAGAACTCTAAATTTTATATCCAGGAACTGCCCTGCTCCAGGATTCATTTTTTCTAAAAACATGACCATCATTCACCCAGCATTGTAAGCCAAAAATCTTGGATTGTTCTTGCCTCTACTCGTTCTCATTGCTAACTCATTCATGGCATTTATTAATGTCCTTGTTTTACTGTCTATAAAATGAGAAGAGACATATTTACTACTACAATTTTGACAAGGGCTTTAATGCATCTTCTGCACACACAGATTTTGCCCCCCCCAAAAAAATTATAAAAATGAAAAAGAAGTAATTGTTGTAATTGTGAGATTGAAATAGAATCCAAAGATAACTATTTTCAAATGTTGAAAGTTACCATATTTTGTTGCAGGTATTTTTATAAAATATACCTCAACTATTGAAGATTCTGCATGAGGGCTCCTCTGATAATATCCAAAAATGTAGATATAATAAACCCTTTCATTTGCATGGGGCTGAACATTTTGTTGGTCCTATTCTCATTATTAATGACAATATATTGTTTGTATTGTAGTTTATAATAGCTCGGATGCCCATCATGTCATTTCTCCCATATCACAACATGACAACTGTTATTGCCATTGTAGAAATGGAGAAGCTGGTCAATTTGCCTATAGTCATTTATGATTGATACAGGGCATATTCTACCAGCACTTTCTCTGTTTAATTAGTACCCTATTAAATCAGTCACAGATCCCAAATGAGTGTGTATTCACATACACACACATACACACATGTGCTACACATGGATGTACCTTTATGCACATGTGTGCACATACATATTCATGCACACACAACCCCGATTTTCTTTGTGGTCTCCAACAATTCAGGCTGTTTGAGGCAGTCCACAGTCATCCTTGAATTGCAATGTGCCTGACTTCCTACCTTAGACTAGTGTATTTCATGAGAAGTCTGAGACCCTATTAATGCACATTAAATTAGTCACTCATTGCACGACACCACTCCACAATGGAGTCGCTGACACCAATAACTGGAGGTTTTCCCTCCTGGTCTTAGCTTGGTTCAAAGAGAAGAGAAAAATCAAATTCAGGTCTAGTAGGGTGTGAAGCCAGAGCTTCGAAGCAAATATCCCAAGGGGCGGTCCCAGCCTCAAGTTGTACTTGGGTCCATTTTGTCCATTTTAAAGCTACTGCCTTTAACAGAACAAATCTCTCTTGATCTGTGCCTGCTCAGCATGTGGGGAGGAGGCTGAGAGAGTTTGTTATCTTAGTAAAATAACTGCTACACCAAATAAACACTGTGCGCACCACTCAGCCTTTTACAAATGGAAAATAAATCATCACCAAAAAGCTTATTTTACAAACCTACAAATCATCATAAATATAAATGCTTTCCTTTCTAGTTCCTTGTTTTAATAAAGACCCCCCCTTCTTTTTTTTTTCAGACTCACTCAATTACAATATCACTATCAGTTCACATTACAGGTCAGAGATATGGCGCTTAATGTATGTAGAGCCAGTTCTCCTATCCTAATAACCTGTCATTCCGGGGATTTGAATGTCAGAATACAGCCTGCCGCAGTAATGCTAGTCGGCAGCCCGATGATGAAAACTTTGGACAAATCATGAAGAACACTCCAGATCCACATCATCAGAAGGTTACTGGGGAGAGCCTTTCATTCTGCTTTGACCCCTTGATCTGACAAGTGACACCTACAAAATGAACAGCTCTCCAACTTAAATTGTTTAACTGTAGCCTGATCAGTTTTATTATCTTGCTAATCCGGATATCAGCCGTTTCATCAGAATGGAAGATATGCATATCATGAATTATTTTGACACGGGGACCTTTTAATTTTTGCCAGCAATATTTCACTGCCCCAATCAGGGCCCGCAGTCACTGATGCCGTTCGCCTCCTGGGATGTCAGAGGACAGCGCACTCCTGACAGCACCAAATCATCCGGGAGCTGTAACGAGCCATTGCTGCAATTATTATTATCTCCTGTAGTCATGCATTTCATTACAGCACAGGCAGCCGGGGCCTTGGGGTTCAGTGCCGTCTTCTTCAGGAATCTCTGCCATTTTATGGGCTTGCTGAGCTCTGGGGTATAATTTCCCTTTTCTTTCCCCTCAGTAGACAAGGCGAAGTGAATTTCTAATAAAAACAAAACACTAGGTAGGCACTGCAGGAAAAGTGAGCGCAGTACAGGACATTAAGCAGTGGTAAGGCCGCCTGAATGGCCCACTTGAAGTTTATGAAAGCCGTGGTTAATCAGCAATATGGTTTGCTAGAGAGACAAATAAAGGACAGTTTATCCTGGGAAAAGTGCTCCTAAATTGCAAAGTGCTAGGATCCTTAAAGAAAACTCTCTTCTCACTTACAAGTAATTCTTAATTTCTCTCTTGCCTGTTAACCATTTCTTCTTTTGAATTTCCTTCCTAAGAGAATCCAGTCCCTCTCAGAGTTGGACCGCTTGCTCTGCAGTCACCGCATTGTGCTTTGGCATTGGGCCATCAGCCACACTGAACCGCCTCTGGAAAGGCAGTTATCTTTGCTCTAAGGCTATTGTCAATGGAATTGCTCATCATCACATCACAGAGCACCTTCTTTATAAGTACCTGGGAGAGGAAGTTTTTTCTAGCCTCACACACACTGGTCCATGCTTAGCTGGGAGCACTGTGAATCACATAATATACTATTTTTCCTTTCTTGGAATAGCTGCTAGAAACCTCAAAACTAAATTTGATATTCCTCAAAAAATTAAGCATAGAACTACCATATTGTCCCAGCCAACCCACTTCTGAGTATATACTCAAAAGAATTCAAAGCAAGGATTCTAACAGACATTTGAAACTCCATCTTCATAGAATCACTATTCATAATACCCAAGAGGTAGAAGAAATTCAGTTTCCATTGACAGATGTATAAAATAAATAAAATTTGGCAGATACAAACAGTGGAATATTACTCAGCCCTAAAAGGGAGGAAATTCTGACACATGACACAACATAGGTAAACCTTGAAAACATTATGTTATGATGTTAAATCAACTAAGCCAGTCTGAAAAGGACATAAATACTGTATGGTTTTACTTCTATGAGATATCTAAACTCATCAAAATCAGAAACAGAAAGAATTGTGGTTACAAGAAGGTGGGGTCAGGGGAAGGCTGGGTAGAATGAGACAAGTTATTGTTTCAGTGGGTATAAAGTTTCACTCTGGAATAATGAGAAAGTTCTAGAGACAGGTGGTGGTATGGTAGTTACACAACAATGTAAATATACTTAGTGATACTGAATAATACTCTTAAAAATACTTAAAATAATAAATTTTATGTCCTGTTTTAGCACAATAGAAAAAAACTAAATTTGCAGCTAAGCACTAGTAAATGTAAAGACTTTTATAGCTTTTATATTGTGTACTTAGCACTGCCTTCATTTAGTCTTCCTCTCATTATCTTTGTTTTATTTTCCTCACTGGCTTTTAAAAGTGTTACTTTATCATTGCATGTTAGTTTTGTAATACAATAACGTAAATCCTTTTTTTTTTTTCCTGGCAGAAGAAAGAAGGATTCCCATATTAAAATATACTGAATCTGGCAAGACAAAGCTGTTGGGCTTTTTTTCTCAAGGAGAGAGTAAGTAAAAAGTATGTATTTTTCAAGTTCATAAGTGATATTGAGATGAGACAGAAAATCTCTGAGTGGGAAGGTGCCTTCTCACTGCTTCTCGAGTGGGGGTGCTACTCTCTCCTCAGAGCCACCAGGAAACTTTGCACAGAGCATTTCTGGCCCTTTCTCAGCCTGGTATTCATTTATACAATCATTCCTCTCTCCCTCTCCCAACAGCCTTTGACCCTCAAAGTCTCACAGTGACCCACAATCAAAAGGATGCTTGGTTTAGTTGTCTGCTTTCAAATATTGAATGACTTACCAAAAAAAAAAAAAAAAAAAAACCTTTTAAACAAAGAAACTGAATTTTCATGTTGTACCTCACAAATTGTGCAAACTCACAAGTTATGCAAACCCACAAGTGATTTTTTTTCTCACTAGACAGTGAACATCTTAGGGGGAAAGAATCTCTCTTATTTTTCTTTGACTCTCTAGTCTCAATCAATGCCTGATAGGTGATTTCATAGGAGGTATTCAATAGATACTTGTTGCAGGAATGATCATGGAAACTATAGGAAGTCCTTTCTTACACAGTACTAAATATTCCTTCTTCATAATCACTATATCAAACCCATTCCAGAAAAATCTTGCAAAAGGAGGAGCAGCAGATTTCATGGGTGAAAAGGAAGACTCATAAATGTGAGCAAGAATGAAGACACTATATTCTTTGACCTCTCCTAAGCTAGAATCCACAAATGGAAATCGCCGTGGGTGTGAAGAATGTGGTATGTTTTGCGCCCACAGCTCACGTGGTGGTAAGCTCAGACATCTAAGCTACCAGAGGACAGAGCCACACATGGATTCATCCCAGGCAAATCATTAGTGAAATTGTTTTTGAAACTCTGCAGACATGTGATTTTTATAATTTCCCTAGGTCATCCAGCCTAGGCATCCCATTATTCTTCAGGATTTCACTGGGAGTTAATACTTTAATAGCTCTCCATATCACTAGGTAGAAATGCAGAGAAAGAAAGCAGAACTAGAAGAAAATCATGAGGAGGGAGAGGAGAAAGTTAAGGAAGGAAGACAGAAACGCAGCCACTCAGAAAGAAAAAATGGCCTCTATCAGTCACAGCTTATGGCTCACTTCAAATCCAAGACCTTTAGAATATCAACCTTCCAAGGCGGGTTGTCCAGAGCTGGGGTGGGGGTGAGTTCTAGACCATTTTGTTCTTTTCCCAAACTCTAACAAAATTTAAAGAAACCTCAACCAAAGAATGGCCATTTGGGGTCTTCGAAATTTGTCATGTAATTTCTATTGACATGAGGATCATGTCAAATCAAAGATAGTAATTTGAGGCAGAAAAGATGGGGGGGGGGGCAAATGGAAAACTGGGTGTGGAGGGTGAGGGGCTTGGAGAGGAAACGTTGCCCAGGACAGCATTTTCTAATTTGCAGACTTTCACTGAGCCATCCCCCACCCACATGCTCACTCTGTTCCTAACAGCAACTTCATCAATTAAGATTCTATGAGACTGGCAGGCTCCGAGATCAACAGTACCATCCACATATTCACTATTCCACTGGCAAGGCGAACAATTCCGAATATTAAAAGTAAAGCGACACATTCTGCCATGTCTTTTGTATACAGACAGCTGAAGCTGCGTGAAAGTTTGGCACCAAAAGGCCAAGTACCATATTTTCAGCCACCCACACGCCAAACCCTATAATAACTACAGACTCTAGATGTGAAATTTTCAGACATTTGCAGCAAAGGAAAACTAATAGTCATGTTTCATTTTGTGCTTCCTTTCCTAGCAGGGCAGTTTCTCAACTTTAAAACTCATCAATGTAAGCTACAGAGAACAAAGGGTGCCGCGTAGATATTTTCACCAGATGTCAAATGGTGCTTATTTATTTAAACAGAAAACCCCACTTTGTACATTTGGTTCACTTAGTGGTATGTGCTCGGTAACAAGTATTTTTTATGAGTAAAAAGCTGCCACCAGTGCGCTTAAGTTACAATAGGGCTTCAGGAAAGTCTGTTAACTGAGACTAAATATTGCTCTTTTTGTTTCTAGTTGAAATGTAAATTCCACTCCCATCCTCCCTCTGTAATAGAAGAAATGTTGCTGCTAAAGTCATACCAGGACTAAAACTTGGTCTGTCTTCTGTGGTCAGATCTAGAAGCAAAGATGTTCAGTTTCCTATGCCTTTTTTAAACAGGTGCATGAGAATAGAGCATTGATGTTCTCAAAGGTAACCACAGAAAGCAAGTCACCTCCTCCTGCTGGAAAGCAGGGGTCTGTGGCCTAAAGGGTTGTAAGAACAGCTGAGAACCTACGTTGCTGCTTAGGAAGGACAATGAAGTGGTTGGTCAACATTCCCAGGAGCCTCTGCAAATAAGTAGAATGTTAAGTTGCTCCCTACGGGAGGAACTTGATGCCTCTCATGCAGCCCAAAGAAAATGTTTCTAAATGCTGTCTCTGCAAATAGTATCTCTACCAGTCAAAGATGAGGTCTTTGAGATATCCCTTCAATCAACAAAGTGAGAGACAGTTGAACACAGGTTTCACCTTGCCCAGATTAAAAATAGACAAAAAGTTTCAGAGATAGCAAATATACGAGTAATTTATTCCCAGGTTATCAAGTAATCAACACCAGATTCTACAGAGCATAGCGCAGAGGGCTAATCACCTTAGAGATACGAACAAAGAGCTGTAAAAAGAAATACAATCAATATATAAACTGATAAAGACCCATGAAGGGGGGCTTTGAACAAGTACAAAATGGTTCTGAGCATTTTGTTTTCAGTTTCAGGTCCTTGATCTATCACAGCACAGAACAGCCTGAGCCATAAATGAAGGGGAGAATTTAGGAAAAGGTCAGTATTACTTGGACAATGGAAGAGAAACCCTGGCTTAGCTTGAACAAAGACTATTCACTTAATCATACCAGGTAAAGCATTTTCACCAGTTCCTCCATGAAGAGAAACTGGCAAGTGAAACAGTATCTATTATAGAGTACATCATTTAACTCAGAAATTAAATATAGCTATAAAATTGTAAAACTCAAGAGATGTCTCAAAGACCAAAGAACACTTTGTTAAAAGAGAATATTAGAGAGATGAAAGGAAAATGGAAAGAAAATAAAATGTAGCTCAGACAAAAATTAAAGTAAAAAACATAAAAGACATTAGAAAACATGGAAAATGAAATGACAGCATCCAGCATTTGCACTGGGAATTCAAAGGGAGAAAATAAAGAGAATAAGAGATAAGCACAATATACAAATTTAAAAAAAAAATTATAAATCTATAAACAACACAAAATTTAGGAACTTATGAATTCTTTGTACAAAATAAAATGGGGATTTGTATACAGAATATATTTTAAAATTATTTAAGTATCAATAAGTAAGAACCAAACAATCTAATAAAAAATGGTCAAAGTTTTGAAGAGGTACATTGCTTAGCAACCTGAATGGCAATAACCATGAAAAGATGCTCAAACTTTTTAGATATGGATACAATACAAATTGAAACCACATGAAACATGTTTTACACTCACCATACTGGCAAAGTTTAAAAGCCTGAGAATATCAAGTTAACAAAATATGAGGTTTGCTTGTTTGGTTTCTAATTACTATCACTACTATATGAAACACTTTTATATTACATAATAAAATTGCATATGAGCATATTCTATGACCTATCAATCCTTCTCCTATTCATATACCCTAGAGATTTTTTTTAAGATTTATTTATTTATGCATACAAAAACTGGGGTATAGGACAGAAGTGTGGAGGGTGAGAGGATTCACCAGAGACAGAGTGAGGAGCAGAACAGGCTGATCTACTGAAATACACTGCTGAGGGGAGCAGCAGGTGAGACAGGAGAGTTCTGCTGTCCCATGTGGGTCACCTCCCTGGCCGGGGATCGAACTAGTGCTGCAATGCTGTGGATAGCTTCATAGTGCTGTGCCTTAACCCCTTGCTAGACCAGGGAGTCACCCCTAGAGATATTTTTAAACATATATACAAAAATGTTTACAGAAGTACTATAATAGTAAAGAAAGACAAAAATCAAAGTGGGAGTAAACCAAAAGTCCACCAGAAGTAGAATGAATAAATCAACTGTGGAATATAGTGCTCTGTGTGTGTGTGTGTGTGTGTGTATACAGTGCTATATGTGTAGGATATATGTACACATATACATGTATGTGTATATGGAAAGAAAGAAAATGAAAATTAATGAATTGCCAGCATATTCAATAACAAAGTTGAATCTCAAGAGCATAGTGTTAACAGAAAAGAACAAATTGAAGAATATGAAAATATGATTCCATGCCATAAAGCTCAAAAATAAATAAAATGAAGCAAGATCTTAAAAAAGGAATATAAACATGTGTGTGACAAGAAATATGAGACTTTTTGAAGTCATTTGAGTCTGGATAAGGAAAACCCAGTCAGGAGGCTGTTGAAGGCTGGGTCCCACTTCCAGACATGCTCAGACACAGCCAACTTTGGAAAGGAGCTGAAACAAAGCCAAATCACCACCCAGGATTAAAGCGCCACCAATCACCTTTTGACTAACTTTCCACCAATCAGAACTATACTGACTAAAACCTGATTTGCATAAATTGGACCCAAGTATGAACTAGACGACTTTAGTTGCTCCCTATCAGGGCAATTCAAGCACACTTTTTGAGTGTTTCTTGGGTCTGTGTTCCCTGGCTGCATCCCTAATAAAGCACCAAATGCTTATATTTTGCTTCAACTTGGTCTTATTCATTTTGGGACTACTTGTGAGAGGATATAAACAAAATCAATTAAATATTAATCAGAAACTCCAGGACAATGGGACCCTCTGATTGGGAGAAGTTACGTAAGAGTTTCAAAGCTGAAGATGAAGTTGTTTTGAAGAGTCTAGGGCTGAGGTTTATATGTCTCCTATATATATATTTGTGGAGATTTAAATATACAGTGTAGCCCAGACTTACATGACTTTTAATCTATTAAGTATTTGGTAAAAACTACCCCACCAAATAAAGAGATGATATAATAACCCCAAACCATCAATTTACCCACCACTGCTTGTGAAATAAAGCATAAATCTTTACTAATACATCAGCTTTATTCTTTATATTTAAAATGCTTTACAGTTTTTATCAGAATACATCTTTATATGAATTTTTCAAAACTGATTTTGCCAAAACACTGAATCTTCCAGCTTCTCAGATTTAGTTCATTTTTAAAAATGGAAGGAGGCAGGGAGTAGTAGCAGACTCATTCATAATGAGCTACTGCAAATTGTGCTCTTGATATTCCTTCTTACATCCTTTGCCTGAAACATTTCACAGTTTAACATGCTTCCAAATGAAGGTTAATGGTAGTTATGGAGAGATTAGCCCTAGAGAAAGCATAACAATGAGTCTGGATATGAGAAAGGACTCTTGTCATTTCTCTGGTAACCTGTCAAAAGGAATGTTGGAAAGGGACTAATAATGAAGTATGATATCAAACCATCTCCTGCACTAAATAAGAATCCCATTCATACACCAATCAAAGGATTGTTCTGGTTTTGGGGGGGGGGTGTTCAGACAAAATTCTTCTATAAACTGTTCTCTCCTTCTTCAGAACTTTCCATGATGAAATATTCTTCCTGTCCATTGGTGTCTAAGTACTAATGGCATAATGGCCAAAATTGTCCTGAGCTATGCAGTGCGTATCAAGAGGGGCAGGCCAGTGTGGCAGGAGTGCCTTCACCTTGGGCAGCCCAGTGTTGGCATCCCACTCCTCCATGTGCCATCTGTGTCACCTTGGAAAACTGGGGCAAACTCTCCTTGCTTTAGTTTTCTCATTTCAAAATGAGAGCAATTACCATAGAGTGGTACTGAGGGTTAAATCAGTCAGCAAGCAAAGAGCCTGGCACATGTAGGTGCTCCAGGAAAGTGAGCTGCCTTAGCAATTCTCTTTAGACTGTCAAACAAATCTTATATCCCAGTGTTCTCATCATCTTTTTTAGAACTGGCCAAAAACTAGAATCTGAGATTATCAAAGAAGGATCACTAATAGAGCAGAGCTACTTAAATTTAAATTCCTATTCTTGCCACCTATGATTACTACATTTTTAATACTTTTTTAAAGATTTATTTTTATTTATTATGCATACAAAAATTGGGGTATAGGCTAGAAGTGGGGGGGTGAGAGGGTTCACCAGAGACAGAGTGGGGAGCAGAATAGGCAGATTTACTGAAATACACTGCTATGGGAAGCTGCTGCGAAACAGGAGCAGTCTGCTCCGCCATGTGGGTTAGTTCTATGGCCTGGTATCAAACTCATCCCACAGTGGCTGGTGATAGCTTGATAATGCTGAGACTTTAACCCCTGCACCACCAAGGAGGCCTGATTACTACATTTCTTCAAAATGTTTTATGAGCATTTAGAGCAATTTTATGTTAAAGGAACTTTTTACACTACAAGCAAGCAACTTTAGATTAATCTGAAAATTCTTGTGGGAAGCCAGAAATTAAATCTGAGCATGATTGTGATCATAGATAAGCTAATGGTTTTAAAAAATACTAGAAACAAATGTGAAATCCCAGAGGTTAAGGTACTTCACTTCATTTTCACCAACTCAGTTTAAAATTCAATTAAAAGATGTTTGGAGGGCCTCCCTGGTGGCACAGCGGTTGAGCGCTGGGTTGCGAAGCTGCCCGCAGCCTCTCTGCAGCACCAGTTCTATCCCTGGCTGCTCCCCGGCCACTGGAGGAGGGTCCCACATGGCGCGCAGACCTCTCCTGCCGCCCGCTGCTCCCCTTGGCAGTGTACTTCAGTCCTTCTGCCTGCTCTGCTCCTCGCTCTGGCTCTGGTGAATTCTCTCACCCTCCCGCACTTCTGACTGTGCCCAGTGCATGTATAGATAGATAGATAGATAGATAGATAGATAGATAGATAGATAGATAGATAGATAGATAGATCTTTAAAAAAAAATGGTTGGAATTTTTGTTAACTTTATGCTGTTAAAGCCCAAATGCCCAAAAATAGACGACTGGATCAAGAAGATGTGGTACATATATACCATGGAATATTACTCAGCATTCAAAAAAGATAAACACATGCAATTTGCAGCAACATGGATGGCGCTGGAAGGGATCATGCTCAGCGAAATAAGCCAGAAAGAAAAAGAAAAATACCAGATGGTCTCACTCATAGCAGGAATCTAGAGAACATAAATAAGGGACCAGGAAAATGAATTACTATAAGAAAGTGAAAATCAAAATCAACAAAAAACTATGAACCAGAGACACTTTTTTGGGGGGTGGGGGGCTGGAGGGGAGGGATTGGGGTCAGAATGGGGGGGGTTGCAATTGTATGGGGACTATAAAAATAAAATTTATTATTTAAAAAAAAAACAAAAAAAACCTTTATGCTGTTAGATATAGATATCATTTTGACAATTTGGAAAACAAAGAACAATCAGGTTTTTTTAATTTTATGCTGCTAAATATAGATAATATTTTGACAAATTGGAAAACAAAGGACTATTTTAAACCTGGTTTCAAGAGGATTTATCATAATCAGCTGGTACTTATTGGCGTCTCCTAAGTATATGGCTTGCATTTTCCTTCACAGAATATCAAGTAACATGAAAATATTAATTCTTGCCCTCTAAGGGTTTACATTCTAGGGTATCTCATTCATTTGGAAGAAAATAATTCTTTCAATTTGAAAACAGTAGGCAGATGGTTTAATCCATTGGGTTCAGTTTTGAACAAACAAACAAAAACATTTTTTGAGGTGTAGGAAAACTAAAAGAAACAGATAAAAACATGTCAGGAGTTTTACATATAATTTGTCTCTATGGAAACATTCAATATTAAGTGTTAAATATGCATAATATTTACACATTTATTCTAAGACATTAATTGAGCATTCTTTTCCAGCTTCCAAGAGATTATATGGAAGAATTTTTTTTCCAATACCTAGAAAGCACACAGTTGCTGCATTTTATCATCATTGGTTCACTTAATATTTGTTGAACACCTACCATGTGTCAGACATGATCCTAAGAGGTAAAGAGACAAAAGGCTTGATCAATACAAATTTTCTTCTGTTCACACACCACCAGTGGTGTTGAGTTGTTTTCTAAATCTCATCACACCAAGAAAGATGCAAAGAACCTTGAAATATGTTTTGTCTGATCTTTTCACTTTATGATGAAGAGGCAATATCAGAATATCTATAATATGGATAGGAAAACCTCCAGTATGTATGTATGCCCAGAATTATTTGAAGCCAGCCATGAACAAGGGATGAGATCAACACCATCTCAAATATCCTACCCATAACTTTGGTTCCTAAACACAAATAAATTTAACAGAAATTAGGACTGGGAGCTGATTGATGTTTACTATATATTTAGTACACTTAGGAAAACTTATAATGGTACAATAAAAAAACACCAAAAAACATCCTTGGAAAGATGCGTTCTGAAGCAGTAGAAAGAAAAGAATCACCTACTAAGTCTCTCATCCCTTCTTTTACCCACCCCCACTCATGTTTATTTACAGCAGCCAGAAGAAACTATCTCTCTCAGAATATGTAGATATGTGTTCCTTTGTCAGGACACACATGTATGCTGTAACCTCCTGTCTCTGGATGCTTACTCTCTCTCCTTACTCTCCTTACTCGATGCCTGGCTGATTGCAAACCATCTTACAGATCTCCACTTAAATACTGAATTCTGAGGGAACCCTCCTATCCACAAACAAAATTAGATTTTCCTTTTGTAGGCCCCCATAACCCTGATTTTGGTCGTTCAGAGCATTTTCACAAAACAATTTCACAATTAGTTATTTTTTTAACATCTGTTTTCTTTTGTTAAATCTGAGGACGAGGAAAACCAAGACCAGCTTTGCTGTACAGACTGTATCAGTGTTTTGTCTTTTTGACACCTATATCCCAATCATTGAGCATGTTTCCTAGTATATAATGATAAATAGCTAATGTATGTATAAATCAGTAAGTGAATGGATGGATGGATGGATGTCATTACAAGTTGGATTTTTCACTTATTAGTACCCCAGAATTATTCATTTAGATGGGTTTTAGTCAAAGTAGACTTCATCAACAAGTATGAAATGAGGATACCTTCATAATCCAATTACTTAGTATGTGGTCTGGTACATAGTAAGGATTTTGTAAATGATGGATGGAGATGGATGGATGCATGGATGCATGGGTAGATGGAAGGATGAAAGAAACCAAATATGGTAATAAGAATTGTCTACAGTTAAATTTCTCTTGACCTTTTAAATAAGCATGATCGGGCCTCCCTGATGGCACAAGGGTTTAAGCATAGCACTGTGATGCTATCTGCAGCCCCTGCAGGAGTTCAATCCCCAGCCGGCCAGCCAGGGAGCTACCTACATGGTGCAGCAGACCTCTCCTGTCTCTCCCCCTGCTCCCCTCAGCAATGTCTTTCAATCTTCCTGTTCTGTTCCCCACTCTGTCTCTGATGAATCCTCTCATCACCACACACCTCTGGCCTGTACCCCAGTTCTTGTATGCATAAATAAATAAATATTTTAAAAACCAACAATGAAAGCACTAGATCCCATCAAGACCAAATATATAGTAGAAGGAAGAAGGAAAGGAGTGAAGAGAAAGGAGTTGGAAAGGAAAAGAGAGGAATAGAGGGAGCAGTGAGGGTGGGCAGCAAAGTCAAAAAACTCAAAATTCTCAAATTTTTTCATTTCTAGGTGTACTGGATCTGCTCCCTCTCATGCTACCTGCAAGTTCAGTCCCACTATGTGATTTAGCCAGTCCTTACACCGGACAAAGCCAGCTTCACCAGGGAACTATCCTCCCTCTCCTGATGCATGAGATGTAGCACCCCATGGATAAAATGACTGAGTGGGCACCCCCCCATACACATACTTTTTTCATATGTAAATTACACTGTAGTACTATAGTATATGCACCATAAGATTTACATAAGTTATACTTTTTTAAAGAATGAGAAAAGCAAACATAAATGGCATTGCTAGCTTTCTCTTTGCTCATGAGTCACCATGCACACTTCCAAAGATGAATGTTCCCAACTCTGAAAGCAGCTCCTCTTGGAAATCCCAGTTGTGTTTTCCATCTGGTGACTGTGCTTCTGCTGTCTTGATTTGCCTTCAGGCTTCCTCTTCCTATTTGCACACCAAGGGAAGACATCTTTTTCTGAACCCCAACCCACTTACCTGAACTCCAAAAACTCTGTTTTTCAGTTTCCAATCCCTTCTTCCTGGAGCATGAGTCCAGCTCTTAAACCTCAATCACTGATGGGGATTTTGATATGCAAACATCCCAAACACCTGCAACCAGGAAGCAACCAGTCTCCCAGCTCAAGCATTGGTTCCACCTGGAAACTTTTGAAGTTTTACCAAATCCTTCAGGGTATTTGGCTGCTATAGTGCTGCTCATCAGGAAGAAGAACAGGGGTGTTGGAGCAAAGCAATCATCCAATGTCACTCCTAGCAACAATAAGTACTTCTCTTTATCCTTTGTCACCTATTCCACGAGCGGGGATATGTCACTCTGACAGACTAGAGCAGCACAAATCAGAGTGTTTATTATAATACAAATCTAATATATCTTTGGTGTCAGTTGTATTGACTTTCCTATTAATCATTAGCATACTAATTAAATAAAAATTCATTTATTACCACATTTTAGATTAGATTGGCTTTTTCCCTCTTTATACCATCTGGTGTGTCTTCTTCCAGTACCGTCTCTTTCAAATATGCAATCTAAGGGTTATAAAACTCTCTGAAAATGTAATAACCAGTACCACAGTTAAACAAATGCTTTCAGAGGACAAGAGAATTACTTTGTTGAGTTTCAGTCAGCTGTGAATCCGATATCAAAATTAAGCCAGTTTGTAATTTTCAACATTCCCACATTCATAGGATTTTCTAAAATCCTGAGTGAGGAGCTTAGAGTTCTGGCCTCAGCCCCTCTTATTCTAATATCTTGTTATTGCAAAGTCTTATAAGAGACTAAGTTAACAATTGTCAAAGGAGAAAATCTAAGTAAATGACTTAAGAAAATCTTTCCAAAAGTGCTATGTCTAGGGGTCAGTAAATGTACATCTATTTCTTTATCTTACAGGCAATATTTTGACAAAGAAATAAAGAAAAGGCAGAATAAAAATCAACTTACACGTAAAAGGAAAAACTATAAGCAGATTTAAAAGCAAAAACAAAACGCAAATTATCCTAAATGAGATAACTTCCACTAAACTGTCACAAAGAAACATTAAAATGAAAATATAATCGTATTTAATAATTAACTAATATCTCACTTTAAACTTGACAAATCAGGAAATAAAGAGAGAAAACCCAGGCTTAGAAAAAAACATGGCAGAATAAAGTAAAATTACAATAGGAATATCCCACAACGCCGCATTATTTCAACAAGGGATATTTTTCTTTCTTTAAAGATTTTATTTATTTATTTTTGCATAGAAGAACTGGAGTGCAGGCCAGAGGTGTGGGGGGTGAGAGGATTCACCAGAGGCAGAGTGAGGAGCAAAATAGGCAGATCTACTTAAATACACGGCTAAGGGTAGCAGCAGGGGAGACAGAAGTCTGCTGTACCATGTGGGTTAGATCCCTGGCTTGGGATCATACTCGGGGTGCCAGTGTGGTAGCGCTGAGACTTACTACATAGACCACCACCAGGGAGGGACCTGAAGAAGTAATATTTCAATATTAGAGAAAATTAGTGAAAAAAAAATGATGCTTGTATTTGGACTATGTTTTTCAGTTCTAGAATTTCTATTTTAATTCTCTTTCAAACTTACAATATAGCTTTTGATAGTGTACAGTTTCTTGAAGAAATGTTTGAGACTGCGTTTTATGTCCATAAGCATAATAAACAAGGGTTATGTCAGTCTGCCTCTATCCAATGTCCCGTGGCTCTGTTCCTGTGGTCTGTTGTTTATGCTGGTACTCATTCATGCTTTGCTTAAAAAGTTCATGTGCCTTTAAAAGTCTTTAAAAGTGTAATAGACATCATAATTGAAAAAAAAATTTTTAATGTAATAATGATCTTTACTTTTCTCCAAGAAAGGATTTTCACTGTTTCTTCTAGGAACTGGGGGTACTGGCAATTTAAGAACCACTTGATCAAACTTCAGAGTTTGAAGTTTTGAGCTCCCAAATGACTTGGAGTGTGGTTGGAATCTCTGCAAGAGCTGGCTTATGTCTACTTCATGCACACTCCCAGGGTGCAGACTTGGTACTCCATCCACAATCTATGGGTTGCCATGGACCCTTCACCTTGAAATCATTGACAACAGTTTTGATTCCCCCTCACTGTGAAGCTTTCTTTTTATTTAAAGATTTATTTATTTATACAAGATCTGGGGCACAGGCCAGAGGTGCAGGAGGGTGAGAGAATTCACCAGAGACAGAGCAGGGAAGAGAACAAGCAAACGGATTGAAAACACTGCTGAGGGGAGCAGCGAGAGAGACAGAAGAGGTCTGCCACGCCATGAGGGTATCTCCATGGATGGCCAGAAAGCGAACCCGTGCTACAGAGGCTGATAGCTCTCCCTGTGAAACTTTTGCAAGCACTACTCAACCTCTCCACCTTATCTTCTGGGTTAGTAAATGCTCCCACAAAGCAAAAGTGATCCCAAATGCCAGGCTCATGTTTTTAGATTTCTATCTGCTTCCAGGTCTTGGCAAAGTAATTACTTATTATCCTGTCAGTTCTTAGGTACTTTTTGAAAGATTTTTAAACATTTTGTGTAGCCTTTTTAGGTCACTTTCAATAGAAATATTGGTCCAAATTACCGAGCCTTCGTTAAAGGGAGAAGAAATCCAATCACAGTTAAAGTTTAAATAGCTGCTGAAAATGGAATAAGATAGCAAGAAGTCAGCTTATGTAATGGTTCTTTTAATGTTTTCTCTTGAACAACTAATGTCATTGTTTTCTTGTATCTAATTCCAAAAGAAAGCAATGAGTTTCAAACAAATTTTAAAATAGATTTCATTCAAATATGTATTGAACATAAAAAATTAACTTCCGTATAATAAATATCAAAATATCATCAGTCAACAAATGTTTTTTAAGCATATTCTATGTGCCGGTCTCATTTTAGGTGATTGGGACACATCAGTGAAGAAAATAAAGAACTTCCTTGCCTTCATGGTGCTTATATTCTGGTAATAAGAGACAGATAATTTAAAAAGATAAATTATATGGTATATTATGTATTAGTACAATCATACAGGTCTCAGCAAGGGGAATGCATTGTGAGAAAGGCATTATTAGGCAAATTTGTCATTGTGTAACTATTATAGACTGTGATCACACAACCTAGACAATACAGCCTATTACACACCTGGTTTATGTGGTATTGCCTTTTGGGACGTAGCCATGCATTATCCAAAACATCATTAAATGACTGTATGTAGTGTATTGGAAGGTGGTGGTATGGCACACAGTAGAACAGAGTAGGATATTTAGAGAGTCAGAATGGGGCGAGAGTCCATGAAGTGGCGAGAGTTGGCTTCAGTGAACAGATGAAATTTCAACAGACTTGACGGTGGTGAGGGATTACCCATGTGTCCATCTGGTGGCAGAGGGAGTAGCCAGCGGAAGAACCTAAGCTGTCATTGTGTTCATCTTTATCCTGGAACATGAGGGTAGCCATATGGCTGGAGAGGAGTAAGAGGGGTCATGAGGAGGTAAAGATGAGTTGAGAGATAATGGGGGTGGAGTGGGGTAGAGGAGGCCTTGTGGGGCCATTGTAGGAATTTCAGTTTCACTCAGAGTACAACTGGTACCACTGCATTGAACACAGACGGGCCCTGACCATTCTAGCTGGGTGCTTAGGTGAAAGGAATGACAGGAGACCAGAGAGTAGCCCACTTCAATTACAAAGAAAACAGGTCATACAGCCTCAATATCCCTTGTATACAAACATTACATATATTTATATGTATTTTAAAGTAAAGCCAATGAGATTCTGATACATTAAATGTGAAGTATGTGGAAAAAAGAAAATACTTGTCTAGACTTTTTGGCCTGAGCAACCAAATAGATGAAATTCCTATCTACTGAGAAGGGGAAAACAGACAGTAGGGGTGCCAGTTTGGGATGATTAGGTATCTAGTTTAGGTTAGCTTTGAACATTTCTGTCAGACAATATATATATGTATCCAAGTTGAATGTTTGCATTGGAAGCAAAGGTGAGAAATATGAGCTTAAGGCCCTCCCCTGGTGGCGTAGGTGGTTGAGTGCCGCCCTGTGAAGCTGTCCGCAGCCTCTGCAGCGCCAGATTGATCCTGGCCGGCCAACGAGAATCCCACATGGCTCAGCAGCCTCTCCTGTCTCGCCCACTGCTCCCCTGTCTGCCTGTTCTGTTCCCCACTCTGTCTTCTGGTGAATCCTCTTACCCTCCCGTGCATTTGGCCTATACCCTGGTTCTTGTATGCATGAGTAAATAAATCTTAAAAAAAAAAAAAAAAAAGGAAATATGAGTTTAAAGTAGAAGCTTGAGATGCTTAGCCTCATAGTTTGTATTTAATGTTGTGGGATTTAGTGGGATTCTCTAGTGAATAAAAATAAAGAGAAAAAAAAGATGTCAAGGGCTTAATACTCAAACATTAAAAGGATGAAAGAAAAAGCTGAATGGCGGATAATAGGAGAGACTATATGAAATCAGGAAAATACAGGAAGTATGGCCAATAATTATTTGCCTTCTAGCCACCTCTTGTCAGATATTTTACCTCTTTCTCCACAGTTCCTTTACTTTCTTGAAATACAAGTAGATGTGATTTTACTCAAGTCTGGGCCATCAGTACAGCAAACCTTAGAATTCCTTTAATATGAAAAATGATTTTCAGAATAATGGAAACAAGAGAAATAAATTTTTCCTACTGTTACCACAGAGCTGTAATAGCAGCTCTGTGTAAACTGTGACAAAATTAATCTCCATCTCCAAACATCACTCCAGTTCCCTTTCTCTAGCCTTTCTTCTAACCAATGATCCCGATTCTTATACATGACCTCAGACTGACCACTGCCTCATACACCATTGCCCCAAACTTATATTCTGTCACTCCTCTCTGGTAATTTTGCCTTTTCTGTGTCTTGGGACATTAGCCTTCCACTATGCTAGGAAAGAAGGTGCTATTATCTGACAGTGATTCCTTGTGCTAACCTCTTTGAAATATTTGTACTTAATAGTTGTTTTCAAAACTGCTAAACTGATTAAAGAGAGTGAAGTGAGGATTTTGTTTGTAAACACTGGCAGAACTTCACTATAGAAATGAAAAGAGAGTGGTCACATGCCCATTACAAAAGGCCCTGCTTAAATCAAGCATACAGAGTGCTGCTAATCACCCTGGGCACCAGAGGCTGGACAGCCTCCCTATTTAGTGTAAGCATAACTCAGACTGGGAATTTGCTACAGGCAAAACTAGACCACTTTGCAAGCACTGAGCTTACATTAAGAAGTTAATGATGGGGCCCCCCTATTGGTGCAAGGGGTTAAGTCTCAGCACTATGAAGCTGCCCACAGCCACTGCAGCACAAATTCAATGCCCCGCCAGGAAGCTGACCCACATGGCACAGCAGACCTCTCCTGTCTTGCCTGCTGCTCCCCTCTGCAGTGTATTTCAGTCAGCCTGCCTGTTCTGTTCCCCGCTCTATCTCTGGTGAATCCTCTCATTCCCGCCACCCGTACTTCTGGCCTACACCCCAGTTCTTGTATGCATAAATAAATAAAATAAATCTTGAAAAAGAGAAAGAAATGATGTACTGTCTACAGTTTACCAGTTATTACAAAGTCATTTCCTCTGTGTTATGTTGAACCATGTGAAATAGCCTTTTAGTGGGTCAAAAATAATCAAATATTGATCTTTTAATTTGGTTCGTTTTAATGCACATCTACACATTTATTTTAACACATAGACATAATCATTTAGGTTTTGGTTAAAATTTACCCATTTCTGTTACCATTTATGATGGCATAAATTCTCATGTCACTGGTGTGTCTCTTAGACTACAATCAACTCAGCAAAATATTTTCTACAAAATGCCATCTATCATTGATATAACAAGTTAACGTAGGGTTCATTATTTAAGGCAGAAAGTCTATTCTAGGTTGACAGTGTCCTTTAACACCCTGGGGCACTAATAAGCCCTTCTTGCCATCCTGTTTGATCCTTTCAAGCCCATTTCATAGAAATGATTAATGTTCTCAGCAGCAGTTGATTAATCTATTGCTCTTGGTTCCTTTCCTGGTTCAAATCATAACAAAAACCTTACACTCAACAATGTAAATTTGTCCCTTGATTAGGAGGACTTTTGTTTTATGGGTCCTTTTTACAAGTTTTCCAGAAAGTGGGGAGGGGTGGCTCTGTATGAGTTTGCCTCTCAGCTCTGGCCCTCAGTAGCTATGAGACCTTGGTCAAATATTTTGTGACACACCCTGGCTAGATACTCATCAATTCTGATTCTTCTCCTTCCTGAAACCACATAAGGACCAGGCTACCTTGAAATTAGGGGTGCCATGTTGCTGAGTCCTTGCTTATGAAATGTGTTAACTTCTTTTTTTTTTAACCGCTGCACCACCAGGGGAGGCCCATGTGTTAACTTCTTAACACAGAAGTAAAGAACAATCACTCTTTCTTCACACTCTCACTGATCTGGCTCCTTGGTGGGTACAGAGCTTCAGGGTGGACCCTGGGGCCTTACGGATGGCAGAGTCACCAGATGAAAAGCAGAGCATCCTCATCTGGGCCTTCACTTCATTGAGATAAATAAACCTGTATTGTGTGAAACTACAAAGGTGTTTAAGTTACGAGAAGCAGTTAGCTACCCTACCTAAATAATTCCGTGATCTTTTATCCCTTCATCTGTAAGAAAACAAAAGTAGAACCTACCTCCTTGGGCTGAAGCTTTGTACAGTATTTGGAACAGAGTAAGACTCCATGCTAGCTGCATTTATAGTTACTATCATGATCACCTTTCTCTCTCTCTCTCTCTCTCTCTCTCTCTCTCTCTCTCTCATATTTCAGCTAAATAAAACATATTCTATATCACTTAAAATAGTCCAGGGTTCTAAAAATAACCTTTTGGCTTTGCTAACTAGGCAGCATACTTCCTAGACCTAATATCTGACCCACACAGTCTGACAGCAGAGCTCATGGGATATTGATAAATCTTTTCTGGCTCAGAACAGTTCTCATTGGATAAGGTTAGACTTTTTAATACTTATCATTTACTGAATAATTAGTCATTACTTCCCATTGCTCTTGAGCATATAAATGTAGTTAATTCTCCTAGAGATACTGCATGCCATATCTTACTGGCGATAAATCATATTTTTAGCAAGAAACTTTTTACCACCATGCAGGCTCCTTTAGTGCTTGTTGACTGAGTGCTATTTTTTTTTTTCAGTCTCAAGTTTCCTAAAATTTGTGAGCCCAACTGCCCTTTTCAAGGAAACATTATTTTTCAATTTAATTATTATCAGCCACTCATCATGAGACAATAAGTGTAATGTACAACAGCAGAAACTATAGCACTTGTAAGTGGTGTATAGATAATACACAATAAAAGCCAGTTTCAAAAGCAAATTTGGGTAGTTATCATCAAATACAACTTTATTAATTATACAATTAGTTCTTCCTGAGGAACTGCATCATTTAAAGTAAATTCTAAAAGGTAATATTTCAGAACCCCAGTTCCAAATAGAAACAAGCAGCTTTTTAACACATTCTCCAAAATTTCCATACAATTTTCTCAAATTAGTAATATTAATTTGCATTTGTAATGTCCCCTCTTTATCTCTTTTTATATAAATATATATCTAAATGCATGTGTAGAATTCACACAGAATATCAAGAATCACAGAATTGCTTTACATTTAACTATTTAGACTATAGGTTAATAAACAATCATGTTTTGTTTTGCTGCATCTCTTTCCTAAATGGAATTAAGGTGGTTTATAAATACATGTATAAAAAATTACTTATATATAGTGAAATTATATAAGAATATACAGGAAATTGGGCAAATGAAAAATAAAGAAGAACAATTAAGATGAAGTCAGCAGTGAGGTTGAAAAAGTAGCAAGTACTGTGAAGTTCTAAAATTTTGCTGAAAATTAGCCATAAACTTTATTTTGAGCTTCCTAGCAACCAGTGCAAAAAGAGAAACATGATTAATCACACAATTAATAAAGTTCATCACTATAATATTGTAAACAATATTGACAATAAAGATATCATTAATATCTTTAAATAGAATAAATCTCATAGAGTTATTTATTTTAATTTCTATTAATATAAAAATTATTTAACCTGACAGGAAAAATATCAAAATAAAGGTCATATTACACCCTAATGACTATGTAGAAACTCTTGAACAAGGTCAAGACTGTAATGTTTTTATTTGTGGAGGTAAGTAGAATTGAATTAATGAAAGTTTCCTATTGGGTTGATTTTTGGTATATTTTAAAGACAAGAAAGTATCTAGAATGGCAAGATGTTTCCAAACAAAGCATTATAGAAACTGTATGAGAATAAGTGATCAAAAAGGTGAGGAGGATAAGGAAATTTCCATTGTAAGAAGAAAGTGAGATTTGACAGGAATGTCTGGTTAAGGAGCATGGAGTAGGAAGAGGGGAGAAGAAAAGAAAGCAAACTTGCATCTATTAGGATAGGAGGGACAGGGGACATATAATAGAGGGGCTTTAAGCACTCATAATAGTGCATGATTTTCAATCATTCAATGCATAATAAGAAAGAGTGAAAGAGACTGACAAAGAATATAATGTGAGAACATGGTTGGTGAGCCATTCTAACTGAAACCCACCAACAATTGAATGACTAAAGTCAGGAAAGAAGAGACACATTAAATGAGAAATTTTCGAAGATCCAACTGAACGTGGTTCTGTCACTGGGACCTCACATCTTAATAGAGGTGTTTAGAAGGGAGATGAAAGAGATGGGAAAACTGTCTGAATCTTATATTTATCTATCTACAATCTCAGTGTGGAAGAAGAGTATATAGATTCAGATTTTTGTTTGATGTTTGAAAAAAGTACAAAATTCAATTTGTTCGATTGAAATAATTCATGGTGACTTGAATTTAATAAGTGATTCTGTGGTAAGATAAGAAAAATGAGAAATCAAATATCACTCTCAAATATTAACACTAAAAAAATGAATAAGAAGTCTGTTTTGAACTAGAAAGGCAAGGCAGGTATTAAACTTCTATAACTAGAAAGTTCTTTGCCATGTAGTAAGTGGCAATTATTTAACCAAATATTAGCCTTCTTGTGACTGAAAGAAAAGGAATATACATACTTCAGCAAAGAGAATAAGACAAAATTGATAGATAAAAAACATGATGTTATCTGTATAAAGATAATCATTAAATTTTAGAAAAGTTTGATCATTTTAAAGAAGAGAATAAAAATGGAGAATAACTAAAACTTAGCTTAACCAACAGAACATTTGATTGGGAGTCAAAATACTTGGGATTTGATATTAGCTTCAAAGAAGTTCTCAGTCAGAATTGCCTTAAATCACTTTGCCTCTGGGTCCTGGCAGAACTATAAAAAGGAGGTGAGGTAGATGAGATCAATGGTTTTCAAACTCTGCTCTGCAGGCAAAAAGATGAGGCCAACAGACCAGGGCTGACGCCCCAGACCAGAACATGCTATTAGCAGAATAGAACTCCAACATTTTAGCTGTAATATTTATAAACAGCTCAGATGCATGGATTCTCTAGAAAAAAAGAAACCTATTACTTTCAAAAAGCTGGGAAACCATTAGATTAGATAATCTCTAATAAATTCCATTTAAGTTAGTAGCATACTTGAACAAAAAGTGTAATCTGTTCCTGTTGCTTCTATCTTACAAGTTGGAAACAGGCACAAAAAGTGAAGTAAATTCTCATTGATGGATATGCCAAGACTAGAATCTAGGGCAATTAATTATCAAGTACAAGTTTATGTTTCCAAAACTTTTAAAGCCTCTTATGTATGAAAGATTTCGATCGGGTGATTTGCTTATGTTGCAACATATATTAAGGTACATTATATGGTCTCAATTTTTATGAAGTCATTTTACATAAAAAGCACATGAAAACATTTGCAACAATATGTTTGGCATCATTTGGCATCTGTATTAAAATGACTCCAAAAGCGTTCTGATTTGGGTTCCTAAATACAGGGTTTTGGCCTTCACTGAACTCTCACCTCCTTCTTTGTTACTATAAAATTCTGCATCTTCTCATTACACTTTGATGATAACAGGAAAAATGTTACAAAACATGGAAAACTCAGGTTTTTTTCAGGACAAATTATGGAAATGCAGCTGTTGTACAAAATTAATGTCTAAATAACATGCTTGTCTTTTATTTTTAAGGTATCATTAATTTGAGTGACATTAGCTCTATGGAACAGAAGTCAATGATAATTTATCTATCAGCAAAATATTAAGTTGTGGTAAGGAATTTCTTCATTTCTCTCAACTATATCTTATAATTTATTTAATTACATTTGATTTAATATAGGTTTACACTTATAGTTAGATTTAGTTCTAAGTATATTTTTGATGCTTTTATGAATGATACTACTTATTAACTTCAAGTTCTGATTTTTCATTACTGATATTAGAAATTTAGTTGTGCACATTGATCTGGTATCTTACAAATGTACTAAAAATCATTTATTGGTTCTAGTATATTTTTGTAGAGTCCATTTTATTTTACACATGGATAATTATGTCAGCCCTTCTTTTTCCTGTTTATTTCCAAAAAGGAAAAAGAATGAGGAACTGTTCTGTACTGAAAAAAATCTACAAAGACATGACCATTAAAATGCAGCACATGTTCCTGGATTGAATTCCTCTACTACAAAGTATGGCAGACTTGAATGGGTCTATGGGTGCCATGGCTGGAACATGCCATCTGTGGGAACGGATAATACACATGGCATTCAGGGTCATGGAGCATCATGCCAGCAACCATTTGCTCTCAAATGGTTTAAGAAAAAAAGTTCTTTGTACTAATCATAACATTACTCATAGATCTTTAAATTTGAAATTATTTCAACTGTTTAAAATAATCATTTCTTTTTTAATTTTTTAAAATTTATTTTATTTATTATGCATATAGGCACTGGGGTGTAGGCCAGAGGTGCAGGGGGTGAGAGGATTCACCTGAGACAGAGTGGGAAACAGAACAGGCAGATCTTCTGAAATACCCTGCTGAGGGGAGCAGCGGGCAAGAGAGGAGAGGTCTGCTGTGCCATGGGTTAGTACCCTGGTTGGGCATCAAACTCCTGCTGCAGTGGCTGCTGATAGCTTCATAGTGCTAAGACTTAACCCCTTGAGCCACCAGGGAGGCCCCCTAAAATAATCATTTCTTATAAGAACAGTAAACACACTGTTATCTATTTTTTAAGTGCAATGCATAAGGTTGTAATGACAATAAGGTAATAGCTACAAAGCATTTAGCACAGTCCTTGCACGAAAACCTTAAAACACTAGGCTATATAGGACTATATATTACAATACTAAATCACAGACACAAACATTCCTCATCCCACTGGCAAGTGAGGACGTTCAGATGAGTCAGATGAAAGGACTCAATCTGATGGTTGGAATTGCTCCTACCATGAAACAAATGTTAGGACCAGATGACCTTGAGACACCATTTGTACTTAATTATGTCTGGTGCTAATTAACATATTTCCTCAGCCCTTTCATAAGCATCCTCCTGATTAAAAATCATTTATTAGGCACAGTGCAATGTATACCAGGCCACCACATTATAAAGGCTTGATTAAACATCACATTTTTCTGGGCTCCTCTCATACCCTTACCCACTCTAACTTCATAAATGAAGAAGCTGAGTTGAAGGGTTTCACCCAAGGACACAGAGCAGGTTCATGGCAGAGACAAAAACAAATACATGGAGAGTCACTGACCTTGCTTCCCCTGCTGGTTCCAAATGAAACTGGTTCTAAACTTAACGAAATTTGAGAAAGTTCCAACTCAGCCATGTTTAATAAGACTAGAAGCCCTAGTTTAATTTGCCCCTTTTCAACTTCAACTTTGCACTAACTTCATCCACAAATATTGTCCCTAGGGCTTAATGCATCGTTTCAAAATAATTTCATAACATTTTCTCTGTGCCGAAAGTGAAGTTCCTTTATTTTGAAAACTGTCAGCATAGGGGGAAAAAAGAAGAAAAGGAAAAGAAAGAAAAATCAAACCACTCAGATCCAGTATCTAATTCTCCTCACACTGCCTCTTTCCTGGCGCACACAGCTCACTTTGACATCAAGGGGCGGTCTGCCAGGAAAGAGCCACATGGACTGCCGAAGGGAATCAGAACCTGACCCTCTCATCTCCCACTCCTCCCCCTTCTCCAGGGCCCTGCTGCCAGCTTAACAAACAGTTAATTGCCTTTTCATACAAAGAGTTTGACAGCCACTCTCCCACAAACAGCACTAAAATCTTACCCCCTGTATGGTTTGTGAAAAAACTGTTTCCATTTTTAGGAAAGCATAAGACCTGGCCCATTTTATTTAGAAATTAATAATAATTCTGAGTGTTCTCTTTTCTCTGTTCTGGAAGAGCAGTGAAGCAGTTCTGAAATGAAGAATTTACTACTGTGCGTGCCAGGACAAAAACAGATGGACCAAAAAAGTTTAGATGGATGAATCTGAAAAATTGGATGACCTTTATTATACCCCAAAAGTTATAAAAAATTAGAAGAGCAAAACTTCCATTTGCCAGCAAGATTCTCTCCAATTTATAAATTTCATATTGTGGATTCAGGCACAGAGGTATAAAGCTCACACCATTCTCTGGACAGCTAGACATCATCTCCTAAGCAAGCATCAACTTACCCTGGTCTCCTTACCTGAAGATGTTATGTTCATAAGATACTACTTCCTCACTCCAATAAAAACAAAGAATGATAAGGAATTCAACTCATGGTCACATGACATTCTGAGATTCCTGAGGCCAGGTTAGGATAATGGATCTGTGTATTTCATTAGAACACAATTCAAATGAGGACAAGAACTGGCTCCTTTCTCAGACAACCCAGTAACTTCAAGCTACTACCTGTTTCCTCTTTGAAGCTACTCACCTAACAAACTTACCCATGATCAGGACTGATGTAAGAAATTGCAGGTCTATCAAATATAGGTGCAAATCTAACATCAAATACAAAATCACCATTTAAAGCATCTGCTGTATCAAAGATAAGTCAGTAACTTATATCTATGCATATGTTTTGAGCAAAGATATGGTATGAAAAATATTTATTTCACAGTCATTCTGAATAACTCCTAGGCAATGTATAAAACACTGCTGTGTTTTTACTGTTTTACTGTTTTCAATGCTGTGTTATTACTTAGAAGAATGCTGAGACAGAGACATTCCAAATCCAGCTCTGCTCAGCTTTTGTAATATAGGAGAATTCCCTACCACCTTGGACTTGTATGGAGCAAGTAGCTCTAACCAATGAGTTGTGGGAATGTGTCATTTCTTAGCTAGAATATTAAATTGCTTGAGTAAGATATTCTAATTCTACAATTTCTCAGGCATTGTTCACCTTGACACATGATGATTGGTGGGATCATAAAGTAATAGGAAGGAAATTGATGGTGGAGCCTTGCAACACTTAACCCATGTGCTATAATTTTTTTGCTGTTTTAATTACTGTGGTTTTGGGGATATTTGTTTTTGCAACCAATAACAACTGGTTACACTTTTATCTGTAATATAGATAGATACACTGTGGCTGTGTTACACTTTTTATCTATAATACATTGTCTCTAATTATCAAACTTGAGTGTGTTATACACTTTGCTTATAATATAGGGTTTCTAAGTATCTAACTTGAGTCTTATTGCCTAGTCTGATGAGACTTAGCAGAAATGGTGCAAGGGCATATTAAAAAAACTAGCAACAACAAATGTTGGCAAGGATGTGGAGAAAAAGGAACTCTCCTGCACTGATGATGGGAGTGCAGATTGGTCCAGCCACTATAGAGAGCTGTGTGGAGATTCCTCAATCTACTAAAGATGGAGCTTCCATAGAATTCAGCAATTCTACTCTTACGTATTTACCCAAAGGACACAGAAACATTAACTTAAAGGGCACCAACACCCCTATGTTTATAGCAGCACTATTTACAATAGCTAAGCTATGGAAACAACCCAAATGCCCAAAAATAGATGAATGGATCAAGAAGATGTGGTACATATACACAATGGAATATTACTCAGCAATCAAAAAAGATAAACACATGCAATTTGCAGCAACATGGATGGAGATGGAAGGGATCATGCTCAGTGAAATAAGCCAGAAAGAAAAAGAAAAATACTGGGTGGTCTCACTCATAGCAGGAATCTAGAAAACTTAAATAAGGGACCAGGAAAAATACTAATTATAATAAGGTAAAAATCAAAATCAACAAGCAACTATAAACCAGAGACACACTAAAGGAGGGGATGTGAGGGGAGAAGGGAGTCAGATCAAAACAAGGGGGCTAGGAATTTTATGGAGACTATAACCAAAATGAAAATGCATATATTGTGCAAAAATGAAAAATGATGTAAAAAATATATAAAATAAAATAAAATTTTTAAATAAAAATAAGGGCCTCCCTGGTGGCACAAGGGTTAAGCACCACACTATGAAGAAGTCCACAGCCTCTGCAGCATGAGTTCAATCCCCGGCCCGGCCAGGGAGAGACCCACATGGCGAAGCAGACCTCTCTTGTCTTGTCCGCTGCTCACCTTAGCAGTGTATTTCAGTCAGTCTGCCTGTTCTGCTCCCTACTCTGTCTCTGGTGAATCCTCTCACCCCCCACCCCCACATCTCTGGCCTGTACCCCAGCTCTTGTATGCATAAATAAATAAATCTTAAAAAAAAATAAAAATAAAAGAGCATATAAATCTTTAAAAAAAAAAAAAAGACTCTAGCATATCTGACTTTCAGTTTTGACTGGCCATGGTTCTAGAGATTGATGTGGGAATAACTAGTAGCCAAACAATTCAAGGACAGAAAAATGCATTTAATATATTTGGTTTCATTACCCTACTACCTGCAGTAATAGTTCTAAGAAAGAAATTAAAGCCTATTAAAATATGTCTCATCAATAAAATGCTTCTTTTTATTGTTTTGCTCTATTATACTTTATATATATATATTTTAAAGATTTATTTATTTAATTTATTTATACAAGCACTGGGTACAGTCAGAAGCGCCGGAGGGTGAGAGAATTCACCAGAGCCAGAGCGGGGAGTAGAGCAGGCAGAAGGACCCAAGTACACTGCTGAGGGGAGCAGCAGGCAGCAGGAGAGGTCTGCGCACCATGTGGGACCCTCCTCCAGTGGCCGGGGAGCAGCCGGGGATCGAACCGGCGCTGCAGAGGCCGCGGGCAGCTTCGCAACCCAGAGTTCAACTGCTGCTCCACCGGAGAGGCCCATATTATACTTTATATTTTTCAAAATATTCTAACAACAGTGTTTTTGGTTTGGCATTTTGTTTATATTATAATCTGAGGAACATTGTGCTAATATAGAACCAAATAGGCATCTATTACTTAATAGCTCATTACTTATAAATGGAATATTGTGGGAATTTTTCAGAACTGCAGATGTTTTGGGGGTTTTTTGTGGTTTTTTAAAATATTTATTTATTTATGCCTACAAGAGCTGGGGTACAGGCCAGAGGTATGGTGGGTTCTCTCCAATAAACACATTGTTCTTATGCCTGTTTTCTTTCTTTTTTATTTATTGAGGCACATTGGTTTACAACATTGTAGATTATTTAGAGGTGTACAATCACACCCTTCCGGTGTATGTTGTTGTTTTTTAAAAAATTTATTTATACAAGAACTGGGGTACAGGCCAGAGGTGTGGGAGGGTGAGAGGATTCACCAGAGACAGAGTGGGGAACAAAACAGGCAGATTGACCTAAGTACACTGCTGAGGGGAGCAGCGGGTGAGTCAGGAGAGGTCTGCTGCACTATGTGGGTTGCTCCCTGGCCAGCCGGAAATCAAACTCGTGCTTCAGAGGCTGCAGATTGCTTTTTAGAGCGGTGCTTAGGTGCTTAACCCCTTGTGCCACCAGGGGGGCCCACTGCTGATGTTTTTGAACTTGCTTCTCCTAATCTTTGGAAGTTGGATATTTTAAAGTTATATTTAGTCCTAAATTCAATCTGTTAAATATAGTAATAGTGTGGCAATATGATACCCATTACTTTTATTTTGACAAAATTCAATAATTTCATTCTGGCTGTCTTATGACATTAAAAATATTGAAACTATTTTTTCTTTGTCATTTTTTAAAGGAGCCATCTTATTAACCTGCTGGCATATAATCTGGAGTTCTCTGTAACAGCCTTTCTTGTTCTAATTTGCATTATTGAAGTTTAATATTGATTACTTTAAAAATATATTGTAAATACCTTCTTGACAAGGTCTCTTAACATAAGGAGAATGCTTATTTTAAGTTTGCCAAACTATGAGGGGTCCAGATGCCACTATAAAGTTTGAGATACATAATTTTCTTGCATATTGTAAATTTTGAGTACAGTAGGTAGACTCACTGTAGGGTAAGCTTCAGGCCTATCATACTCTCAGTAAAAGTCTCTGTTAGAAGAACATATTCCTATTTTAATTTGGCACAGCACTTTTAAGAACTTAAGAGTTTCCTATCACCTATTCACTATTTTTGTTAATTTTAAATATTTTAAGTTGCACGGGGAGTCATTTGAGAATTATTATCCTACTTTCTTAAGGAAACTAAGCAATACATATATTTTAAATTAACTATATATTAGTGAGAGTAGACTTGTTTCAAAAGTATTACTAGTCAATAAGTTGTGTCTTCATGTGCCTTATCAAAGACAGTGCCACTTGGCATCATTCCATAAAATATTGTCACTTTCATTTCAATTATTGTAACATAGGAAAATATTTCCTAGATGGTTTCTGAGTTTCTTACTTCATAGAACCCTTGTACATTGGTGTGTGTGTGTCTCTGTAATAAGGATAATATTGATATATGTTACTACAGATTTGAAAATAATCATCTTATTATCATGAGACCACTATGACTCTTCTGCCCAATGTATTGAATCAGTAGTAGAGGTGGTTCCATATTCCAGTTATGCATCTTTAAGATTTAGTTTTGATAGCATCAGTAGAATATGACTTTACTCTGGTCCTTCAAGCCTTTATGCTTTGGGTTTTAATGAGGTGCAGTTGATGTGGTAGATTCAATCTTTTGTACATAGGAAAATTTATAAAAATTTTTATACCTAAATCTGCTATTTGGAGAAGTTGTATTGCATATGAGAAGAGTACTGTTGAAAAAAACATTTTCTGGGGAAAAAAAAAAGAATTGGTGCAAGGGCATGTCAGATCTCTAGAAGTAAAATGTATATGTCAGGTCTTACAAGAGGAATCCATCAGTGGCCATATCATCAACAGGGCACAGGGTCAGCCATGTGCACTCATGGGGGAAGCCACCGAGGATGGAGCAAAGCAGAGTTAAGCATAAGCCACACAGGCAGATATCATAAAAAGGGAGCAATTCAAAGTTCCAAGAGAAAAGTTGAATCTTGACCCAAGCTTACCAGATGTGGCTACGCACTAGATAATACTGTGAAATTTTACCAGTGTTTGCTATTGTTTCAGAGAGCTTATGCTGGCACTGAAGTACATACATGAAAAAGCAGCATATCCTGAAAAGCAGCATGTAAATTGTGATCAAAATAAAAAAAAAAAATGGTCTCAAATCTTTGGATTAAAATCTCTTCAAATCCAGCTAATTCTACAGACCTATTTTTTATTAATTTTATTTATACTTTTGAAAATAATAATTTATTCAGACTTTAATCATCTCCTGTCCAAAATAATTGACCCAAACACTAATCACCAGCTCCACCCCACCTAATGATTGTCTCTCATATTCTAAACAAATACCTTCTGTCCAAACAATAGTCATAGAATCATATTTTTAAATACTAAAGGAGATTTGGAAACTAATATCCAATTCCCCCCCAAAAAAAAATTGGATAAGAAACAATCAAATCTTCAAAGCAATTACTTCAAGGGAAAGAAACAGAAAAAATTCAAACCCTTGGAATATGACTGAAAAACTGAGGTTACAAGAAGGGGAAGAGGGTGGAAACAAAGATGGGGGGGTCTAATGAACTGTGATAAGGGTTATTGATATTTTGGTGGTGAGTGTGATATGGTAACAAACATTTGAAGAAATGTGAACCTGTAATTCTAAAACATTATTTGTAAACAATAAATAAATAAAAATTTTCAAAAAGAAAAATAGCTTTTAAAAAAGGATAAATAAATAAATAAAATTTTCCCACCCTATAGCTCCCATCTGTTTTAATTCACCAGAAATTTCTATATCATTAATAAAATGATGAAGCAGAAAGGCCACTATAAGTTAATAGAAATATTTCAGAAAAAAAGTACTAATAATTAAATCAGAATACAAGATACTGGTATCCCTTAGTTGTTGTTTTTTTAATTATTAATAGCAAGATGTTATCATTTGCTCACATTCTTCAGCTTATTAGAAAATTTGGACTGTAATTTTGGATCCTGAGTTGAAAGAACTAATTAAAAGATAAATGTCACTTTTTCTCCCAACTTACACAACCAGAATTTTGAATAACACATTTGTCTATTGTGCCAAACCAAGAGAGAAAATAATATTCTATTGGTCTTTCGAGGACCAAAAGGGATTGATAAAAAATGTTTATAAATAAATGGGCATTTTATATTTACTAGGATTTCATGTGTCTGCTTTTTTACAAAAGGCAAGGTGTTCATCATTCTCTAAGCATATCACAAACATGAATTCACTATTTTGATAAATCTTAAGTGACTAAAATTTTCATTGTTTCCATTTACAAATAACATAGAGAAAATTTTGTATCAAGTTTGTTTTCCTCAAGACAATAGTGAAAACGTGGTTTGGATACCAGATCAATTATTTTTTCATTTTATTTTTTTTAAGATTTATTTATTTATACAAGAACTGGGGTACAGTCAGAGGCGCGGGAGGGCAAGAGAATTCACCAGAGACAGAGCAGGAAGCAGAACAGGCAGACTGACTGAAGACATTGCTAAGGGGAGCAGTCGGTGAATCAGGAGAGGTCCACCACACCATGTGGGTCTCTCCCTGGTGGGCCGGGGATTGAACCTGCGCTGCAGAGGCTGTGGACAGCTTCACAGCGCGGCACTCAACCCGCTATGCCACCTGGGAGCCCCCTATTTTTTCATTTTAAAGTTGTATTTTGGTTACAAAGTATAACATTTTTGTTCCCTCCTGCTTCCCCCACTATTTTCTACAATTAAAAAAAGAAAACAGAACCAGAAACTACACAACAAACCCAGTTATTAAGAAAACTGGCAAAATCAGCAAGCCAAAATGTAAACTAAATAACATTTCCCTGGTTCATCTTTGTATAATTCATATATTCTTAGAATCACCCTCAAATTTTCACTCTCTCTCAGATGATATCCCAGGCATTAACAAACAAGTTTGTTCTTAGCTGCTGTTTTCAGGTAATGGAATATGAACATTAATAACAAATATTTGCCAAGATTTGACTATGAGCAGCATTGTTCTGTCTTAGACATAATTAATTCACTATGTCATCAGAACACCTCTACGAAGTAGGCTTGGTGAATCCCCCTCAGACCATGACCGTCAGCCTCAGGGTTCCATTGTACTCCACACTTCTGCTCTTGTTAATGCAAGATTATGCCTAACAAGGAAATGTCCTGGCAATTCTTCAGTAATTTTCTAGATTATAATTTAAGAATTACATAGCAATAGAACAACAGTTAATTTTAATTTCCCTTAGTCATTCAGAAAACATACTAATACTTTGAAAGATCTCAAGATAAGTAACTATAAAATGGAAATAATAATAAAGCCTCATCTCAAGAGACTTTCAGAAGATTGAAAACTTAGGTAAAATACTACAGCAGACCCTGGCCAGTAGTATATGTTCAATAAGTAGTAATTATTTTTTATTAGTTATATTTGAAAATACATAATTATGATGGGAATTACAATTTGAAGAATACTTGATTCTCTTCTCTTAAAGCTCACAACACATTTCTATTTCCCTTAAAATAATAGAGTTCTAAAAATTTAGTGAAACTGAAATTTTTACAAAGGATATAACTTTTCCATTTAAAGACTTTTTTACGATTTATTTATTTATTTATGCTTAGAAGAACTGGGGTGTAGGCCAGAAGTATGGGGGTAAGAGGCTTCACCAGAGACAGAGTGGGGAGCAGAACAGGCAGATCTACTGAAATACACTGCTGAGGGGAGCAGCAGGCAAGACAGAAATCTGCTGTGCCACATGTGGGTTAGCACCCTGGCCGGGACCAAACTCAGGCGGTAGCTGTGATAGCACTAAGACTTAACTCCTAGGCCACCAGGGAGGGCCCATTTAAAGACTTTTATACAGAGATACTTTGTTGTCTTAAGTCTAACTAAATTTCTATTTATACTGACTGTTAAATCTTCAACTCTATAGTTTCTCAAACACCAGTTTCACTCAAGGGATTTATAATCAGTCAAATATGCAATTGCTCTGGAAATCCAAATATTTATAGAACTTTAAAGTAAATCAGTTTGTAAAGTGCATAATCATGATGATTTTATAATTTCAAATTTTTATGTCTGAGTAGTAGGAAAGAACAAATTCTGAAAACACTCCATCTAGCTTTCTTTTTCCCTTGCAATGAAAAACAAGTCCTTAAATTTATTCCCTGATTATTGAAGCAGGATGAAAATTTCCTGTGAACAACACATTCCTTTTTGTTTCTCCTCTAACAGAAACTGTATCCTGTTTCTTCAGCAGCACACTCAGAAATAAAGACTCATTCTAAATATGAATCTCATATCAATCTACTTTTCTCAAAAAGAAAGAGAAACAGCAACATGATGAAACCTAGTCCAAGGAGAGCAAGAACACTCCAGGCTATAAGTTCCTAACTTTAACTCCTCCTTCAAGGTCCCATCTCATAGATGTCCAGGCTGTGAGAATGCCTGCCAATAGGCTGTGGCCAGCTAAGCACATGGATGGACACATACTCAATGTTAAACAAATAACATGTCAAAAACATCAAATTAGTAGCAGTTTACTTCTTAAATTTTATTGAGGTACAATTTACATACAGTAAAATACACATTTACAATTCTGAAGTGTGCTGCTCAATGTAGTTTAGCATAATTCTGCATCTGTGGAGTCACACCCAGACCAAATATAGAACATCTGGCCAGAGGGACCAAGATGGCGACATAGGAAGCTTGTGAACTTCCTTTCTCCAATGCTGCACCAAATGACCAAATGTGCACATGGAGAAATTGCCTTTGAGAGAAACCCAAAAACTAGTTGATTGACTCTGACACATTGAGGAAATGAGAAAGTAACCCATGAAAACAAGTAGAAAAGACAGAGTTACAATTTCACCATAAAACCAATTCTGATACAGGGCCTCCGTGGTGGCACAAGGATTAAGACGCAACCTTTGAACTTGTCCATAGCCTCTGCAGCACAAGTTCGATCCCTGGCCAGGGAGCTACCCACATGGTGTAGCAGACCTCTCCTGTCTCACCCACTGCTCCCCTCAGCAGTGTGTTTCAATCATTCCACCTGTTCTGTTCTCCACTCTGTCTCTGGTGAATCTTCTCACCTCCCACACCTCTGGCCTGAAACCCAGTTCTGGTATGCATAAATAAATAAATATGTAGGGGGAAAAAAAACCAATTCTGATACAGCTCCATACAATTGGGGGGAAACTCCACCTCCCAGGTTCTCCCTGAGGAGTGAAAGGTGAGAAGCATGGGCCCCCAAAGGTAAGAAAGGTAAGAAAGGATGGGCCCCCAAAACACTTGGCTTTGAATGCCAGTGGGGATTGTATTAACAACTCCCACAAAACTATAGCAAACAAAGAAACAGTGCTTAATAGATGCAGGCGCTCTCCTAGTGCCTATCTTTTTTTTTTTTAATTAATAAATTTTATTTTTATATTCCCCATACAATTGCAATCCCCCCATTCTGACCCCAATCCCTCCCCTCCCGCCCCCCACCCCCCAAAAAGTGTCTCTGGTTCATAGTTTTTGTTGATTTTGATTTTCACTTTCTTATAGTTATTCATTTTCCTGGTCCCTTATTTAAGTATTCTAGATTCCTGCTATGAGTGAGACCATCCGGTATTTTTCTTTTTGGCTTATTTCACTGAGCATGATCCCTTCCAGCGCCATCCATGTTGCTGCAAATTGCATGTGTTTATCTTTTGTGAATGCTGAGTAATATTCCATGGTATATATGTACCACATCTTCTTGATCCAGTCATCTATTTTGGGGCATTTGGGTTGTTTCCAAAGCTTAGCTATTGTAAATAGTGCTGCTATAAACATAGGGGTGCAGGTGTTCTTTGGAATTGATGTTTCTGTGTTCTTTGGGTAAATACCTAGGAGTGGAATTGCTGGATCCTGTGGAAGCTCTATGTTTAGTAGGTCCAGAAATCTCCACACAGCTCTCCATAGTGGTTGGACCAGTTTGCACTCCCACCAACAGTGCAGAAGAGTTCCTTTTTCTCCACACCCTCGCCAACATTTGTTGTTGCTAGTTTTTTTAATATGTGCCATTCTCACTGGTGTAAGATGGTATCTCATGGTAGTTTTGATTTGCATTTCCCTGATTGCAAGTGATGTTGAACATTTTTTCATATGCCTGTAGTGCCTATCTTTTTAAGGCCCAAGGACGCAAACAGGAACACTCTTCTCCCACACCTTCACTGGAAGGGCTTTAGCTGCATACTTTATGAGTTGTTGCCTTCTCCTCTGGCTCACTCCAACAATCAAATCAAATCATCTATTATAAGATAAATAAGGTTTGAGGATCTAATATAAACATGGTGACAGTTGATAAGATTTATTATATAATTAAAATTTGCTAATAGAGATCTTAAATGTTCTCACTTAAAAAGAAGGTAAATATCATTGCTGGTGGGAATGCAAACTGGCCCAACCACTATGTAAAGCTGTGTGGAAGACTCTCAAAATACTAACAATGGATCGACCATATGACCTTGCAATTCCACTCCTACCCAAAGGACACAAAAACATTAATTCAAAAGGAATTAAAACATTAATTCAAAAGGAAACCCGCACTTCTATGTTCACTGCAGCACTATTTACAACAGCTAAAATATGGAAACCTAAATGCCCAAAAACAGGTGACTAGATCAAGAAGATAGGGTATATATATATACCATAGAATACTATTCAGCAATCAAAAAAAGTAAACTCATGCCATTTCCAGCAACATAGATGGAGCTGGAAGGGATTATGCTCAGTGAAATTAGTCAGAAGGAAAAATAAAAATATCAGATAGTTTCACTTATAGGAAGAACATAGGGAAACCATACAAGGGATTGGGAAATAAAAAAACAACTTGGAGGCATACTGTAAATCAGAGACACTCAGTAAGGGAGGGGGAGGGAGAAGGACCAAAAGGGAGGGAAGAGCACAAGAGTCTGTAGTGATGGTTCACAGTTGTCATGGTGGAGGCAATTTTATGGGGACAACACCTGAGAGGAGAAATCAAACATTGCACAAAAATTTATATATATATATATATAAATCTGTGAAGTGGCAGCTGTGTTCATTACCTTGATGATGAAGCCTATCACAATGTATACATGCATCAAATCCTCATATTGAACACTTTAAGTATATAAAAATTTTATTTATCAATTACACTTAATAGAGTTGAAAAGAGGTAGAACTTTTCCCACATCCCAATATTACTTTTAAATTATTTTTAAATTTTTTCCAAAGACTATTAGAGAGCAGAAATAAACTTCTGATGTTTGTGAATCAGAGTCTGTTAGGGGAGGTGGAGTGATTAAAGATGGTGAGGTCAAGGGGTTGAAAGTACAGATTTGGGAGTCAGGAAGATGTGCCATTTGTTATCCCTCCCTACCCTGCAGTCCCTTTGTTACCAACATAACCAGATCCTCCCACTCACATTAACAGAGTCAGACTCTGAGCCAGGAGATTGTTTCCACAAGGGAAGCCCTCTAGCAATGTGTGAGGCCCCCATGTGGTGCTCTAAAACTCAGGACCATCGCCCCAGGTGGGGAGTAAAGAAAGATTATGGAGGAAAGAAAGGAACTCAAGGATGTGTGGGGAGTGGGATTTCTTCATCCTCAGGCCCAGAAGGGGCCTAGACAGTCTAGCACCATCAATCACAAGACTATTGATAATATTTCTGGAGTAGTTGCTCTTCTCTGTGTTAACAATTTAAAAGGACCCAGTGGTGTTCATTAGGCACTAATGTTATCCAGATGCTCAAAAGGAACAGAAATATTGCAGTAAGCATTAAGCAACCCATCCCCATGGCCCTGAGGAGTGTAGTACAGTGGCTTAAAAGGCAGGGGGCCCAGGTTGAACCATACTTTCACTGGTATTAAATGATAATAATAGCTTATTATTATAATTATTGGGAAAAGCCCACAAGGTGCTGGGCAGGTATATAATAGGTAAAACCCCAACAAACTATAAGTTAGAATTAGTCAAACACTTAGAATTAGTCATTTTAGTATTCAGTAATGTGGGCCTCCCCGGTGGCGCAGCGGTTGAGCGCTGGGTTGCAAAGCTGCCCGCAGCCTCTGCAGCACTGGTTCCATCCCCAGCTGCTCCCCGGCCACTGGAGGAGGGTCCCACATGGCGCGCCGACCTCTCCTGCCGCCAGCTGCTCCCCTCAGCAGTGTACTTGAGTCCTTCTGCCTGCTCTGCTCCCCTCTCTGGCTCTGGTGAATTCTCTTACCCTCCCGCGCTTCTGACTGTACCCAGTGCTTGTATAAATATAAATAAATAAACAAATAAATAAAAAAAATATTCAGTAATGCACAGTCAGTTTAGGCCAAAACATTGTCCTTTTTCCTGACTACTCCATGTTCATGGATTAATGCCCTTCAGAGAAGAGTGACAATATTTTCATTCCAACCATTTTGATTTATCTGTGGAAGGACAGTGTATTTTATATGAACTACTGTATCAGTATCAAGTCCTGTTTTTAAAGCAATTGTTAAGAATTCTGAGAATAATCATCTACCATCTTTGATCAAATAACTACTATAATCATAATAAATGTTCAGCAATGATCAAGCTATTCATTTTTCAGCACTTCCAATGTTTTGAAACTGAAAATGGTTAGTTCTGTCCACCAAGCAATTAATATGTTCTACTAAACAAATCAGAGCTGGAGAACCAAATTAACACCTTTCAAGAGTGATATATCAGTGCTGCTTCTACAGAATGCTTTATGATCCTTCCACCTAATTTAATAGATAAATTCTAAGCATCAGAATGTCCCAGTATGGCTTAAATTTTTTCACAGGCAAGAAAATATTTATTTATGTGAAATGTAACTTAGTAGAAAAATCTAACTTTTTACTATATATTTGAAATTTTACTTTCAAACCCTTTACCTTAATCCTAAAACTAGACTCAACTAATAGTCATTAACCCAAACAGAATTCCATTAGGAAAGATGTTTTGTGTAAGTGCTAAGAGCTGAGACAAATGCACACCATGTCCCTTTCTGGCCTCACATGACTGACGATTTGAAACCAGTTCTGACCTTAGAACAGTTTAGACTACCTGTTCCTCAATTTTGTTATCTGTGAAACGGGGACAATAATAATCACTTATGTCCTAAGGATATTCTAAGGTTAAACTTCTTTAAAGAGCAGCATTTCCCAGAGTGCATAACAATCCCAATTAGTGGGCCCTTTTGTGATGATGATCATGACAGGAGTGGTGGTGATGACCCATTTTAATGAAACTCTAATGTTCAAAGAGCTCAAATCACTTCTTCATGTTTCCATTCTGCCTATAAATCAGATATATAATCAGCAAAACCAGGAGCTTCACTCTGATAGACTCAGAATTCACCCACTTTAAATGCATTACTTACATTGAGTCTGAGGAAATCCTGGCAGGTAATAAATCAATACCTGTAATAAACAGTATTATCTAGTTTAGTACTGTGTTAACATTGTCACAGAGAAAATAAGGTAATGAGGTTAAATGATGGCTCTCCCATTAAAAGCCGTGAAGAAAATGTTAAAAGGAAGAAAAAAGTTTTCTCCTAAGATATACTAGAAAGTGAACATTTCCAAACTAATTTGTATTATTTAATTTAATCCTCCAAAACCCAATAAGAAATACATCATTCCTTCTTTACAAAACAGAAAACTGAGGCTTAGAAGTGTTAGTAACTTGCTTATTATTACTCGGTGTAAGAGGAGGAACTGGAACCTAAATATAGACTCATCAGCCTCAAAAGCCTGTTTCCTCTGCCTTTGGTCTTTTTTTTTTTTTTTTTTTTTTTTTGCCCCAGCAGATACCAAGCCAAGTTACTAAATCTAGTAATCCAGTAAACTCTATTGATACAAACTTGACTTTCCTGTCCTAAAAAGAAAACAAACCGAACACCAAACAATAGCACGAAAATGGTTTCACCTAGTACCCAATTTATACCAAAAAAAAGAAAAAGAAAGGATTTTTAAGCTACACCAGGCACATATTAAAAGGGAAATAAAAATCTTTATTCTCTTTGTAAACAAAACTGAAATGACAGAAATGGGAGAGAGCAATATAAAACATGAATTTTTCCCCTCGCTGCAATATTTCTGCAACTAGTGTTCATATTAAAATAGAGTATGTGGGAACCAAGGGCAGAAGATCTTAAATTCTATATTTAATCATGTTCAATTAGGTATTTGTATGTATATGCTTACATTCTGCAAGACTTAACTAACCTAACTCTTTAAACATACTTATAAATTAATTCTTTCCTCTGCCACTACTAGCAAACATTTTGGAGAGTTGATTTCTTAAAATTAAACTGCTTCATTAAGTTTTCCTTTTTTTCCTTCCTTACCTCTTTACCACAGATTTACTTGAGCCATGTGGACAGTTTGGCAATAACCATAGAATAAATGTAAAAAAACCACACAATGTTATGACCAAGCCCCGCTTTGGACAAACCCTTAAAAAGATACAGAACAGGGCCTCCCTGGTGGCGCCAGCGGTTGAGCGCAGCACTGTGAAGCTGTCCACAGCCTCGCTGTCCGCAGCCTCACAGTCCACAGCCTCAGGGTTCAATCACAGCCTGCTGACCTGCGAGGGTCCCACATGAGCAGACCTCTCCTGTCTCGCGTGCTGCTCCCCTCAGCAGTGTGTTTCGTCAGTCTGCCTGTTCTGTTCCCCACTCTGTCTCCAGTGAATCCTCTCACCCTCCCATGCATCTGGCCTGTACCCCGGTTCTTTTATAAAAATAAATCTTAAAAAAAAAAAGATACAGAACACACATGGGGGGTAGAAAAGGCACTGAAAGAACCAGCCCCTCAGTCTTTCAGACACACCCAGTCTCTTAAACAAAGTCATTGATTTAGTGACTTTACTGAGTGACGATGTGCTTAGCGCTAGACGATGTGCTGGACTAGATTCTGAGAACATGGTGCCCACCCAATAGAAGATCAGAGGCTGGTCAGGAGAGAGATCTGCAAGACTCAGATTTCAGATGCACTTGATCAGGCCTCTAATTGCAACATGCACAAGAAGCAGTGCCTGTAGACTTGACTCATTCTTGAGTACTAAGCACTGTCATTCTTATTCTGATATATTACATGTAACTTCATATAAATATTTGTTGACATAAAGTCAGAATAAAAGGAGTCATGTTGACATCTAACAAAAGCTATTTTTAATCTCATTTAATCTATAGACTATACCTAGACAATTTTTCCAGTTGATTTAGGATAAATACATCATCCTAATGCACCTTTATTTATCAAGTCCTCATCAGCACCAAATTGTAGACCACTGCCATTCCTGTGCTTTATCATCCTGTGCCTTTTTCCACCTTTAGTTTCCAAACTAACATGGACTTTGTCATCCACCTTGCAGTTTGGGGTGAAGGTTATCACCTGGTCATTTATATTGATGTGTTCTCAATATAATAGAGACATATGGCTAATGTGTCCTTAATTGTGTTATTTTGTTGTGCTCGGCTGCTATCACATCTCCTGAATTTTCTTCAGCCAATTACTGTCAAGTGCATTTAATTTCTTCTATTTCATGTTATCCCATTGCCAATATTCTCATCCCCATAGAGCTGATAATATGCTGGAGAAATACTGGGATTTTATTTTACACTAACACAGCGTCACTCTGCAATGGTCTCTTGAAAGTGAAGCTATTTTTTTCTCAAAGACCTAGACAGCCATTGTAAGAGCTGGTTTCTTTTAGCCTTTCAGTGTATGTCCAAGTTCTTTATTCAGTATGTCAGTGTCCTCAGGTTCCTCTTAATTATATGATAATGTGGAAAGTGCCCCAGTAGTCTGAGAAAATAGGTCGAATTACTCTGGATGTCAACAACAAATGGCAATGCCACTTACTCACCCTCCTCCTGTCAATAAAAAACACAACTGACATCTTAGTGGAAAGACCTGAGAGACCCAAAATCTCTATACTCCAATACAATGAAATGTTTTCCTCCTTAATGTGCTATATTTAGTATTCAATAGTTTCCTGTTCCTCCTCAAAAAGTGGTATAAGAATCATATATAATATCTTTGGTCTACAATATATATAATTGAGACATTTTATATAGAAATTGGAATATACTGTGATTAGACTTAATGTGCAGGACGCTTTTCGAATTTCTTACATTGCAGTTTGTTTGTTTGTTTTTTACCATAGAAACTGAGCAGGTTATTTCCTGCCTCCAGGACACAATTTGAATTTCTTTTTATGCCTTTAAATTTTTTAAGTGTCTTGTTTCCACAAATTTCAAGAGTAGATTTCAAGATGGATTTTATAATTTGCATCTTTTAGGTTGGATTACATCTACATTTTTAGTGCATATCCTAAATGTACTAAGAAGTGAAACGTTTTTTAAAAACTTGCTATAACAGCTTAGTCTAGATCATAATTTTCATAATTTTAGCTATTTAGGGAAAACATTAACATTTCTTTAAAATAGCACAATATTTCATCATGAAATTTGCAGTGCATGGATACCAAATTTCTCCACAAAGATTTTTCAAAGATAGGAAGGCACCAAATTTCTCTACAGAGATTTTAAAGAGAATATTAGAAGTGGACTTAGGATGCTGGGTGGCAGCTGGTCTGACATGACAGGCATGAATAAATGTGCCAACAAAGCCCTTATGGTTTATTGGGTAATTATGGGAAGTGGCATTGCTGCCAGCCAATCAGATTCCTGGACAGCTACTTCTAAACCCACTTACTCTTAAAGTAGATCATTAAAAATGCACTTCGGTGGAGAAGCTTTGCTCCTACTCGACATAAATAGTCTATTTGCAAAGTTAGTCATTTGGTCAAAATGCAGCACATCAGTGATGGTACAGTGAACAACCACCTCTATATTACACAAACATCTTCCATTAAAGGCATTTCAGAGTGAAGCTTTCAAACATGAGAGGAATGAATGGGCCTGCAACGGACTTGTGCCCATCAATTCCTATCCATAAAACCACATATTGACACACAAAAGAGAGTTCATTCCATTTGCTTGCAGGTTTCTGAAATGTAACTCTAGAGCTTATGTGTTCAGAGCAAATTGAGTCACTTTTTATTTTAATGCTTAACAGAGGAAGTTTTTTGGTTTTTTACTTGAAAGACAAATCTTAATTCCTGGAAGCTATTTAAGTCTATTTCCTGACATACCACTAAACAAAGAGATGATGATTAAAAAGCTTTCAAAAATCCCTCAAGAAGATTGGGACCCTATCTGATTGACATGGAGGTAATTATTCTTAAATATGCAATATTCCCATGCCCAAAATTTCGAAAGTCAAGTTAGTTTTAAATACTGTCTTGGGAAAAAGGATTTTTCAAAAATATCAATAAAACCATAAAGACTTTAGTCTAGGTCTGAAAAACTGTTTTAAAAACTACTATTGGATTGATATGGAGATGAGATTTATTTTCTACTATGACATTCACCTTGATTCCCAGATAGATATTGATAATTTCATCCTCAAAGTCAAGCTTTTCAACAAAAAATTTTAGTCCCCAGCAGAGATATACATGCTAAGGGCTAGAAATTTTGGCCAATAAAATCTATTTGACTCATAACCAGGAACAATGCTCAAAATATTTATACCTGGTTGACAATGCTCAAAATCAGAATGGATTCCTGGATGCTGCTTCACAGGAGTAGGAGCTGAGAAGTGGGGAGTCCCAAGGGAATGTGTTGGGGGGGAAGGGTCAAGAAGGCCAATGCAGCAGGGAAGAACCCAGAGCTTTAAAAAACAGGCCATTTACTGACCATTTTAGACATATTTCAACACTTTACAACTATTGTAGATAAACATACTGATTCACATCAGCTTTGCTCCTGTCTGTTATCACACTGGGGCTAGACCTAGAGAAAAAACATTCAAAACAGAAACTGATGACTTGTACTGAAAATGTAGATGCTGATCAAATGTTTCTGAGGTTTTCCCATCAGAACACAATGAGGCCAGTAGGAAAGGAAAGAAGGAAAGAGGGGCGGGTGAGTTCAGGGGATAACCATCACCTATCATAGCAACTAGAAGATTTGGCACTGTGGACTTGAGGGAAAGGGAACTAATATAGACTAAAAGGGAAACTTTAACCAAAAAGGGGATTAAAGAGGTAAGAGGTAGCCTTTTTCTCTAGCTGACAAGAATGAGAAGCCTGTAGGCCACCAAGTGCAGTGAAATCGGCACTGCTTTCCATCAGCATCCTAAATCCAATTTGAAACCATCATTCTATCGTCAAAGTAATAGATGAAAAAGTTTACACTAAAGACAAAGCACCTGAAGTAGAATCACATCATCAACCCAGGGTTGATGAGACACTGAATGGATTTCCTATTATATTTCTATAGACTGAACATCTGTCTTAGAGTGAGCTTATTCAGCCTCAGCCAAAAGCTTTCATATCCAGGCATACTCATCATAATCTGAGGGCACTGAACTGAAAGATACTCTGAGGAGACAAGACAGACCACTGGGAAATCTTTTAACTCAGGAAAGCTTATCCTGAACAAGAAAAAATACCCTGGATGAAGCAGCATGAGAAAGAACCTATGACCTAGCAACAAGGTTCTTTTAAAGATTAGCCCTGACACTGTTGCTGTGAGCAAAGTGACCTTCCACTTCCTGAAGAGGGGCTAGGAACCAATGGTAGACTGGCTTGTTAAAAAGCACAAAACACTTTATTGCTTGGGTGGAGGGAAATTTATGTCCTTCTAATTTCATATAACAGGTGTCAATAAATGCTGGCCAAAGAACAAAGGAGTGAATATAGCCAGCTCAATTTATTGTGTTATTCTGAAGACAGAGAGTTATGACTTAAAATCTCTTTTCTAAAAACCTCAGTGAGGATGAGTTCCAGAGGCAATAAAGCACAAGAGATTAAACACCTGCCACAGGCAACCTTTCAAGAAACCTTTAAAGAGAGTTCATAGGATCCTGGAACTCAAGAGACTGAACTGGAAAACAATGACAACATACCACAGAATACATTGGCCTCTTCCATTTCAATGTGCTGGCCACTTTTTAGGCTCCTCTATAAGAAAGCAACAATTGGAAATTACTGCAAGCAAACAAACGAAATTTTATGTCTTAGTTCTCCCCAAAGAGATCTAAAAGAGAAGGCTTATGCATAAAATAATAACACTTTGGAACAAACATAAGTTAAAGTTTCTTTCTCTGGGGAAAATTGATACAAAAGTTCCCAAATCTTAAATTTGGAAATGTTTATGCAAATAAGTGCAGGTGTGCATGAAAATCTATGGAATTTTTCTCATCTGCCCTTAAAGTTCTGCTTCCAGACACTTGATCACAATTGGTCTCCGTGAGATGCTTGTAGATATCCCTCAAAGCAGTGGGATGGTACATTTCACAGAAAGCCTTTCCCTGGAAGACAGAGCACCTTGGAATGATACCACATTGGCCAGAAACCCTTGTTTCCTGCAGTACAGTATCCATCCAAGAAATCGTCTCTCCAAGACCAATATTGCCAAGAATAATACAGACAAACATGTTGGCATTCACAAACTTTGAAGCATAAGTTGAAGCAACCCACCACAGCAGAGAAAGACATGCATTTCCACTTCTTTGTCTGGATTACCAACCACACACCTGAAAGATTTTAGTTAGTCCACTAACTAAAGACAAACTCGAGGAATAATAGGCTCTTTGAAAATGAAAAAGCAGCTCCAAGATCTGGGCAAAATCTGATTCTCTACAGAAGGGTAAATCCCAAATATGCTAGACCAGTTTCTATTAAATTTCATCATTGAAGTTTAACACTAAGGACAATGGTCCCCAAAAAGACAACTAAAACTAATAAACTAACCTCAGTCTGAATCCAGTAGAAAGCACAAATCTGGAAAAGCTAGCTCAAAGCTTTTCTTACTAATTTTTCAAATGCCATCAGGTCAGGAAGAATAGAAGCTTCATTAGAGGGAATTATCATGGTCCACTTCCTTAGCCTTTTTAACATAGAAAGAACAATGTGTGGAATCTACAAGTATTTAAGTATTGCTAGCTGTAATATACTTCCTCAATTTAATAGCAGGAAATTCTGGTCAGAACTTGCTAACATCTTTTTAAACATCTTGGTAAGTATGAACCCAACTAACATCGTCACAAACTCATTAGTACCCCCAGCTTTTCTGGCTAGATTAACTCCTTACTATAAGAAAAGGTTCTCTCTTAAAAGGATAATTTCATTTTAGAAAATTTTCATATTTTAATCTATAAATATACCCTAAATAGTAAGTGTTTGGGCATACTGAACTAAAAATTTAGCTTACGAATGAAAACAATTTCATAAGTAACCAAGCTACTTATGCCCTGGACTAATCCAGACCACTGTACTTTCATTCACTAGGCTGAATTTGATAAGCCAAATTTAGGAATACTTTATAGCAAAATTTGAGTTGAAGAAGAAGATTGGCAAACACCCTGGAAAGAATGTTAGACATTAAAGTCACAAGGCCATAAAGAGAGGCAGAGTAAAATTAAGAAAGATAGGCAAGGAGAAAATATCTAAATACCTTTTAAATGAGATTTGAAAAGGAGATGCGAAAGCAATGAGGTATAAAGATAGACAAAGGCAAAATTTCAGATTTCCAGATAAACAAGTAGGCATCATTCACACCTTGCGAACTATATGACACAGAGAGGCCATCAAGCCTTACCAGGAGCAATCTCCCACCTCATGCAATAATTATAGGAGAAAGTCTAGTACTTGCCTGCCTTTCAGATAGTTAGATTTCTAGTTTTCCATCTGACTGCTCTAAGAAATCATTTATGTAGGTCAAAGTCACCAGAGACTAATGGCTATTCCCCACTCCATAAACCAGCAGCCACTTTCATGTGTTTCTAGGGAGACACTGGGAAAGGGAACATGAATGCAAGGTTTTATACATAACCAAAACTATCATTCACTAATAGCATTGATGTACATACACTCCCACATACAAATCAACTCTGTGTAAGTTGAACATCTTAATACACAGGCAAATATTTATTAGGTCTTATTGTGAGTACAAAGGCACACCAAATATGAGAAACTTCAGGTGCACTGGGACAAATCACTGTGTAACAAAAATGTGAGAAAATAAACCTTGATCTTCAAGTACCTAGGACAAAGAAGTATTACTTACTACTCAGGACTCATATCTGACTTGGAAATTAAAAAAGATTATTTGTAGACTCTTTTTCCTGACCCAAATACCAACTTTTACCATTATATTATTCATTAGTACAACCATCAAATAAAGTTTTGGGTTTTTTTCCACCTAGCAGGAACATTTTTTTATTAATACTCAAACTTTATCTTATAAAGTATTAAAGCAGCACCAAAGAAATTGGCAGGGGTAAAGAAGGAAAGAGCAGGGCCTCTCTGGTGGTGCAAGGGGTTAAGTGTCAGCACTATGAAGCTATCAGCAACCACTGCAGCACGAAGTTCAATCCTCAGCCAGAGAGATGACCCACATGGCACAGCAGACCTTTCCTGTCTTGTCCACTGCTCCCCTCAGCAGTGTATTTCAGTCAGTCTGCCGGTTCTGCTCCCTGCTCTGTCTCTGGTGAATCCTCTCAACCCCACACCTCTGGCCTGTACCCCAGCTCTTATATGTGTAAATAAATAAAATAAACCTTTAAAAAAAAAAGAAGGAAACAGCATATTTTTAAAAGGCAAAAAGAATATTAAAATTATAAATAAATTTTCATTTGATTGATTAGACAGTTTAATCACTGATTAACCCAAGATACCAGGCACTTAATGACACCATCTTCTACTCAACCCGAAAGGACTAGTCACACTGAAAAAAAGGATGGAAATCCATATCTTGCAATTCTGAATTTAATTCAAAACTCCATGAAATTAACACAAGAATACAATTAATTGTTGGTTGTTAAAACTTTATTCCAGTAGTCACTATTTTGTTTATGTATTTACTTGACTTTGGTTTATTTTTTTATTTCTGTGGTTATTTATTGATTTCAGCAAACTGGAGGATGAAGCTGGCTGGTTACTTTGCTCTGCAGCCTATAATTTAGTGGTCAGACACCTCAAATTAATTTGGCAATAAAGCCAGAAGTCCAAATGGTGTTTCCTTTTACACAGTCAGACTAGTCCTGTGTTTATTTACAATGCAGGAATAGAAAATTAACCTCAGGGGGAAAGCATTTAATTCATTGAGTGTGGAACAAACCTTAGGGCTTCTATGAAATGGTATGAATCTATTCCTTTCTAGACTATTTGTGTGCCTGAATCAACATGAAATGAGCTGGATCACTCTGAACAAGGATTCTCTGCAATTCATGGAAAGTCATTTACCCAGCTATTTGGAGAACTTAATATTATTTGTTGAAGTGGTGGAAAGAAAGTGAAAGATGGAACTTAAATTTATTTTAGTAAAATATTTTGTGAACAAGGGTAATTACTTATAAAAAGTATACCTCCTTTTTATCTTTTCCCTTAATGGAATAAATTAAAATTTACTTTTTATCACCTCCAGTCCTTACAGAAAACTATAAATGAAACTAACAGAAAAAAGTTCTATGGTAGATGTGAAAAGCAGCAACCTAGCAACCACTGGAAGAAACAGAATAGATTTAGAACTCTGTTCCCAAAGAATTGTTAACCATTTGATCTGTCTGGCAGTTAACTGAAAAGTACCATTCTCAGAGTTTGTCTTTATTTGACATGACTCAGACCTAACTCTCTGCAATCAACCCTACCTACAGAACATTTGTCAAAAATAATAAGTGACAATTGCTTAACATTGCTGTTGCCTGAGGCAGCATTACCAATGAAGGCTAACAAGAGGCTGACCAAAAAACTTAAAATGAAAATTAAGGAATAACATTTTCATGCAGACTTTGAAAAGTGCTGAAATATTCTTGGCAAACAAGAAAGTCATACATGTGAGCAAGGCTATGTGTATGCCCAGGAATGATCTAAGAAACCCATAATCTCATGCTTCAGGTTGATGTGAGACTTTTCTGAAGCAGAAAATGAAGGTTAATGCACACTTATAAATTACCTAACACATTATTAAAAGTGCAACCCAACACACACACACACACACACACACACGTCCCTAAGCAAAGATACAAGGCCTTATTGATTCAAAACATATAAGTAAAGAACTATATAATCACTGCCTGATCACTAAGGTAAGCAAGTAGATCCTTCAATGGTTACACACAACCTAACAGAATTAGTTCAGGAACATCACTAAGTGAACAAACAAAAAACAATAACAAAATTTCAGGAGTAGAGTAAGGAGTCAAGAGATATCTGATATCCAGAAATGCCACATTGTGTTATTTAAAATGTCTAGATTGCAGCAAAAAAATATACTTTATATGCAAAGAAATGGACAGCCTGACACATGCACAGGAAAATTTCAATAATAGAAAATGTCCCTATGGAAGCTCAGGTGTCGAACTTGCCATGTAAGGCTAAGACAAATACATTCAAAAGACTAAAGGAAATGATGCCTAATAAAGGAAATTATGAGAATAAAGACTCACCAAAAAGGAATCATCAATAAGACATAGACATTCTGAGGAAGAAGAAGGAAGAAGAAAGGGACAAAGAGGAGAGGGATAAAGGAAGAAAGAAGCGGTGATAAATGAGAAGGAAAAGAGGAAGAAGAACCAAATAAATATTCTGCAACTTGAAAGTATGATAGGGCCTCCCCTGGTGGCGCAGGCAGTTGAGCGCAGCGCGTGAAGCTGCCCGCAGCCTCTGCAGTGCTAGTTGGATCCCGGCCGGCCAGCAAGGGTCCCACATGGTGAGCAGACCTCTCCTGTCGTGCCCGCTGCTCCACTCAACAGTGTATTTTGTCAGTCTGCCTGTTCTGATCCCTCTCTGTTTCTGGTGAATCCTCTCATCCTCCCACGCATCTGGCCTGTACCCTGGTTCTTGTATCAATAAATAAATAAGTCTTTAAAAAAATAAAATAAAAGTATGATAATGGAGATGAAAAATTCACTAGAAGGACTTAGCAACAGATTTTAACTAGCAAAAGGAAGAGTCAGCAAACTTGAAAACATATCAATTGAGCTAGTCCAAGCTAAGAAAAATGAAAAAAAAAAAAGAATCAGAGACCTGTGGGATACTGTGCAAGTGCATAGCGATATATTCATAAAGTTGGCCCCAAAAGAAGGCAAGGTACAGAAAGAATATTTGAAGAACTAATGGCCCAGAACATTCTAAATTTAATTTTAAAAATTATTCTACATGTTCGGGGCCTCCCCGGTGGCGCAGCGGTTGAGCGCTGGGTTGCGAAGCTGCGCGCGGCCTCTGCGGCGCCGGTTCGATCCCCGGCTGCTCCCCGGCCACCGGAGGAGGGTCCCACATGGCGCGCAGACCTCTCCTGCCGCCCGCTGCTCCCCTCAGCAGTGTACTTCGGTCCTTCTGCCTGCTCTGCTCCCCGCTCTGGCTCTGGTGAATTCTCTCGCCCTCCCGCGCTTCTGACTGTACCCAGTGCATGTATAAACAAAACAAACAAAGAAACCAGCAAACAAATAAATAAAGCATGCCTCTATATAAAAAAAAAAATTATTCTACATGTTCAAGAAATTTAGGTAATTCCAAGTAGCATAAGCTCAAAAAACACACACACCAACACATATTGTTGTCAACCTCTCAAAAGACAAAGACAAGCAAAGAATCCTGAAATCAGCTAGAGAAAAGTGAGATCCTTGATAAGAACCTGGCCTTTTCCAGCAGTGACAAACTCTCAAGAGAGCGTGCCTTTCACAAAGGATCTCTTTATCCCTCTCCAGAAAAGAAGAAGAAACCCACAAGAAGAAGCACCTGGTGCAGAGGTCAAATTCCCATTTCATGGATGTGAAATGCCCAGGATGCTATAAAATCACTACCTCAGTCATCCACAAACTGTAGTATTATGTGTTGTCTGCTCCACTGTCCTCTGCTAGCCTACAGAAGGAAAAGCAAGGCTTACAGAAGGATGCTTCTTCAAATGGAAGTTGAAGGACTCAGGGAGACTGAATACAATTATTAATTCAATTATCTGTTATTAACTTAAAATTTTATGTCACTATATACATAAATTGATACTTGCACAGATCCAATTATAAAATATTAGTGAATGATATGATTTCAAAGTCTAAAATTACAAGGATATTTCACTTAAAATATGTAAAAATTGTGGTTATTAAAACAAAACTCCCACAAATAAATAAGTGAAGAAGTATAAATCAGAAATAAGAAATACCTTAAAGAGTCATATTACATTTGAAAGTCACATTGAAACAGGAATCAGTCCAAGTAAATGCAAATTCCAATCTTGACCCTGTCCATGTGAGCTGGAAAACTCACTTCAGTTCTCAATGTTTCCTGAGTTTTGTCTGTCAGTGGAGGCTAGGGAGCTCTGGTCTGTTACACTGGCTGTCTAAATCCTCAAGCCTCCACCCCACCATTTATTCATATAAGCCCCTCCATTCCTGATGGTGTCTTTTCCTCTGAACTCTTGTGTTTTGAGGCCCTTCCAAAATTCTCTGTTAACTTTTTTGGACTTTAGGATATATTAAAAGTTAAGGTTTGGTTCATTCATCCAGTTTCAGCAGCTCCTTCACTCTGCCAACCCTTCCCACACTCCCGCACTGCCTTGGATGTGCACTTACTTTTTTTTTTTTTAAGATTTATTTTTATTTATACAAGAACTGGGGTATAGGCCAGAGGTGTGGGAGGATGAAAGGATTCACCAGAGATAGAGCAGGGAGCAGAACAGGCAGATGGACTGAAATACACTGCTGAGGGGAGCAGCGGGCGAGACAGGAGAGAGGTCTGCCCCACCATGTGGGTAGCTCCCTGGCTGGCCGTGAATGGAACCCATGCTGCAGAGGCTGCGGACAGTTTCACAGTGCTGTGCTAAACCTGCTGCACCACCAGGGAGGCCCTGCATTTACTTTTTCAGCTAACAACCCCGCTTCTGTACCTACTCCTACTCCAAGAAGGCCACAGCCCAACCTGCAGCAAGTAATGGAGATTTTGGCAATAATAATCCCATGGTCATCAAATGAGATAATGTCTACAAAGTTCTACATAAAGATAAGATTATATATTAATAATCACAGAAAGATACCTAAATAACTCATGTCATAGTATCAATTTTGCCTCAGCTTGGATTTTTTGTAAACATTATCTTCATCAATGTATTATGCTTTAAATCACTGCTTCTTTTGTAATGACATTAGGATCTGTCCCAAATGAGCAGGTAAATTACTTGTCCTTTTTACAAATCAATCTGCCTGTGGAAGGAAACACATTTACAAAAGGTACCTCAACTACAGAGAACTCCAGATGTTTAAGATATGAAAAATTGGGGGTGAACTTTGTTTAACTAATTCACATGATTGAGGACACTCCAAAGTGTATCTACATGTTAGGCTCAAATGCCTTCCAAAGAACACAGCCATCTGTAGGCCTGGCTCCACACAGCTCCTCCACAAGCTCTAGAGAAGTCTCTCCCTGGAGTCCCATTGGTTTTCAGCACACAGGTTGCAGTCTCCTCCTAATCAGGAGACTGTCCAATTCAGAGGCCCATATAGATGCACTCAGCCTCAGCTACTTTATCTGCCCAAGGCTGCACCAACCTATGCCACATTCCCGTCTCTTTTTTTTTTTTTCCCTTAATCTCCATTCACCTTTTTGTAATTATTCTCAACAGAAATCTCCATTACTAAACCATTAACACCTTAAATACAGGACACGGTTCCAGATGCCAACTAACAGTAGCTGAGAAATCACAAATAAGAAATGGAATTCTGAAATCACTAAAAGTTAAACCATTTTTTTAATTGATAAGCAATTTAGTAGATATAGACCATATAGGGATTTTAGGGCCTCCCTGGTGGTGCAGTGGGTTGAGCACAATGCTATGGAGCTAGCTGTCTGCAGCCTCTGCAGAGCGGGCTTGATTCCTGGCCCGCCAGGGAGATACCCACAGACCTCTCCTGTTTCACCCGCTGCTGCCCTCAGCAGTGTATTTGGTCCCTCTGCCTGGTCTTCTCCCCATTTTGTCTCTGGTGAATCCTCTCACCCTCCCACGAATCTGGCCTGTACCTTAGTTCTTTTATAAAATAAATAAATCTTTAAAAAAAATGGATAAAAAAATATATAGGAGCTTTAGAGTGAAATTGTGAGCTCTTCATGCTGAGTCTCTTGTCATGGGCTCTAGTTAGCCAGTTTTTTTTAAAGCTGTCTTTCATATCCAAACACTGTCCTGTCCGTCAATTACAGTCACTTATTGGCTCAGTCACAAAACCTCCCTGTCATTTCTGGACACGATTCCAACAGCTTCCAGAGCATCAGTTCTGTCACTAACACTTATTTCTTTTCACCCTACATAAGATTATATTAATTTAACCAGGCTAGAGACATTCTTTTTCTGTTAAGATCAACCTTGAGGCCAGACCTGGCCTCACTCTGAGTTTTTCTGCAGGGTCCATTCCAAGGGCTCTCCCTCCCACTCCCTCAGTCACCATACTCAATGTGGGTGTGGGGCCATGCTCAAGAACACAAAAAATCTTTCCTTAGTTGACATCCAGTAACTTTGGAGGTGAATTACTTTAGAGGTGTGCTTCTGCTAAATTACAACTGGCACATTTGGGGCAATTATCCCCTCTCTGTCTATCTGACATATTTGTCTCTCAGGCAATGAGAACTGCCACCTCTCAGAACTGGCACTTCTCAGAGGATACCTCAGTCAGGTGACTGCCCAAGCTGCCAGGTGGGGGAACATTCCTAAATATCTCCTTGAAGAACTCCACAAGCTTTGCTTTTCTTGCAGGAGTTTCTCACACATACATCATAAAAACTCATGTAACATGGAAGGTGTATCATGGTTATTTTCCACACACAGGATACCTCAGAAAAAATGATTTATGTAGAAGTGACATGATACATGTTCATATTCGTTTTCTGCTTTTGCTAACATGACTACAAGAGAAATAAAGATCAAATATGGTGTCCAGTTTATGGATTGCTTTCACATGCTCTCCCCCAATGCCTCCTTTTCTCTCTCCTGCTGTTCAATGACTCACTCTCAGACTTTCTCACTAGGTTAGTGTATTAGTTGTATTATAGGCCAGCGGTTTACAGAAGACAACAACATAGAAGATATTTCTCTCCATAAACAGCCTGAGGTGGCAGACTGTCCTAGGGGGAGGGGAGTCTTGCTAGTTCTGTTCCATGACATCATCCAGGACCCACAGTCCTCTATTCATGCCCTACTGTCTCCAAGATGTTGTCCCCCTCCCCATTTTCTTAGCCAGCTAGCACCAAATGTGCAAGGAGGAGAGAAAGTAGAGTAGCATGTGTCCCTTCTGCTCATATCCCATTGGCCAGCAGGTGAGAAACGTAATTCTTAGATGGGCACTATGTGCCCACTGAAACTGGAGGGTTCTTTACCTGCAAGAGGAAGAGCTGAAGAGAAAATGGACATTGGAGGACACTCAGCAGTATTTGCCAGGGCTAGCTAAGCTTTCAGATTTAGACTTAGAGAATGATAGATTCACCCAGAAGATTGCAGCATTTCTCACACCAGATCCTCCAGAAGCCTCTGCTGTTGGTGTAGGACTGCTACTGCTAATTAGAATCTTTTTTAAGTCTCAAGCATTGTGCTAAGTACTTTATGTACACTAACTCATTTAACACTTACAGCAAACATATGAAGAAACTATTGTCATTCTTGTATTACAGACAAGAAAACTGAATTTGGAGGAGTAAAACAAATTTTAGAAATTAAATAGGTTAAGTGGCAGAGTTAGATGGACTGGGTAGAAGGAGGTGGTCATGTAGCTTTTAGGCAGCTCTGCAGTAACCTGGTCCATTGGGCTAAACTCTGAGAGCACAGGGATGGGGTGAAAACTCGGACCCCTTGAGGAATGAGAGTGGAAACAGGGAACCAGTATGATAGCAGAAGGCTCTTCAGGTTGGCTGACCCATGGTGCTGGCATGAAATAGATGAGTTATGCCCTGTTCTCACCAAAGCACCAAGCAAGCAGTTTATTCTCTGGGGCCCACCAAACCCTGAGTCTAGAAGTAACTTGCCATTTTCTGCTCCAGCTCACCTAAGGGGGAACTCCACCATGGTACCGTCAGAAGTTCCTATGTTTCAAGGCCTGGATGGACTTTGCCCAAACGCAGATGTTTAGCACACATATTGTGCTCCATCCTTTCGTCTGAGTCTGTCCCGGCATGGGAATATAGAGATAAACAAGAATAGGCCTCCCTGGTGGCACAGAGGGTTGAGCACAGAGCTGTGAAGCTGTCCACAGCCCCTGCAGTGCGGGTTTGATTCCCAGCCAGCCAGGGAGATACTCACATGGCGTGGCAGGCCTCTCCTGTCTTGCCCGCTGCTTCTCTCAGCAGTGTATTTCAGTCAATCTGCCTGTTCTGTTCCCCTCTCTGTCTCTGATGAATTCTCTCACCCTCCCGTGCCTCTGGTCTGTACCCCAGTTCTTGAATAAATAAATAAATCTTTTTTAAAAAAAAAAGAATAAAAGCATCCCTTCTCTCAGAAGGTAAGGTCTCATAGGAAAAACAGACATTAGATATTGTATTCATATTCATATATAACAAATGCTGTAGTAGGCTGTTGAGAACCATGGCTTGCCAGATATTAAGAAGGTAGGACTCATTCATGACCAGAAGAGAGGGGCCACAATCCAAACTAGGAGGGAAGGACCCATTTAGAACCAGTAGGGAGGGGTGCAGTTCATAATTAAGAAGGAGAGGCTCATTCACAACCAGGAGGGAGGGACCCCTTTATCATCAGGAGGAAAGAGTCTATCTTTCCCAGAGAGATAGGGAACATGCTGTGAGCAATTGACCCTGACGAACCTGAGAGGTGACAACAAGGATAAGAGAACAACTAGGGAAATACTGTGTAGATGTGTTGCTACTTTAACCAACACTCAAATGGTTGCAAAAAAGAAAATGGTACAGAATCAAAAGAAAAAAGTAGTGTGTCATTGACTTTCTTCTTAGAGTCTCATTCCCAAGAAACTGACACTGATTTATTTTAATTAAATCTTTCACAAAGAGTATCTTTTCCTCATGATCCATGCTTTCCTGATATTGATGCTTTCATTTAACCCTTTCAACTGCACCCATCTAATTCCCCTACCCTAAATCTTATTCCTAGAGCAAACAGTGCTTATGATAGGGAGTATCTTATCAATAAGTAATTGCTACAAAATATGAGTTACAATCACCATTACTAGTGAAGATAAGCTACATGAGTATTTGTATCATTAGCCCAACTAGAGCACCCCTTTACCCTCTCAGTCTAAAACATCTTTGGTAAATGTTCTTACCATCAAAAACACATGCCATCATAAAAGAGAGTAAAGTGACTGATAGCAAATAGTTCTGATATCCTTACTCACAACCGGAGACTGGAGGTAGTTAGGGAAAGAAAAGGAAAGGCTACTCACTTCGCATCCCTGGAGACTGAACTCTCATGAACCAAAATTACCTCAGCTCAGAGCAACTACAAAAATAAGTAACCTCTTGGCAAGTGAGAAAGTGTAAAGAATTTAAGAAGCAGTACTTGCATCTTTCACTGGGAAAATTCTCCCTTCTGAGATACTTTATGTCCAGAACTGTGTGGCTGTTAAAATCACAAATGCTTCCTTCATTATCCAAATATTTATTAAACACCTACTACAGGCTGCTCAGTGTGCTAAGTACTGAAAATGACACAGTAATAGCCAGACATGCGGACACACAAATAAATCTATGATTATAAACTGCAATGAAGACAATATAAGAAAATTAGAGTCTATTAAACATTTTGAGAAGAAAACGATTTAGATTAAGGGGCCAGGAAATGCATTGCTGAATAAGACTTAATTTAAGCCCATCAAGAACAAGAATAGGTTTGCAAAGTGATAGGAAATAAGAATGGTGAGGGGCATTGAATGCAGAGTTGGATGGGACTTAATGGCCAAGACTATGCAAGAGGGAATCCACACTGCTGGTGGGAGGACAGTGAGATTACCTGTCTGTGCAGCACTCCCAGCTACACTGGCTATGGCAAACTAAGAGGGTCACAAAATGTTTACCTCATGTTAGGAGGCAGACTGAAGAGTGCCCTGAGAACCCCAAACTTGCATGCTCTAAAGGGGTTCAGTCATCAGTGTGCACAAAGACAAAGCATTCTTAGTTTAAAAGAACTTTAATAGAATTAGTGTGCATAGAGAGAGAAAGAAGAAAGAATAATAGTTTCCCCAAATACCCAAAATTATCCATCCCCTCATGGATAGATGCTCAGTCTAAAAGGGTTGGACCAAAGCAGAGACACTGAGGCCCAAAAGTTTGCCACAAGTCTAAAAAGTCTTCTGACAGGGAACCACATGAGAGGGGCAAAAGGGGCCAGGCAAGTCTGGGACAAAAGTAATAAAGTCAAAGTACAAATCAAGGTGACAACTGCCATGGTCAATTTCCCCACATGTCTCTCACTCACATGTCTCTTGCAAGTATCTCTGTACATCTCTCCACCATGTGTCTCCTCCAACTTCCTTAAGTCCCTGGTGAAAGTCCAAAGTCAAGAAGCAAGAAGCCCTTCCCTCTGGTCTCTCCTGCCTTCTGAGTTCCATAGCTTCACCTGGTCGCTCAGCTCCACCCATCATTAAGTAAGCAGAGAACATGGTATCTCCCACCGTTATGCAGATGTCTCTGTTACACTCAAATGAGGTCTCAGGACTTTCAGTGTTAAGCTGCTCCTATCTTCAGGGTCAAGACAGAAAGGAAGAAGCTACAAACAGTCAGAATTCTGACTGCAGAAGCTGTCAGTATCAGTCCCTGTACTCTCCATGTAGAGTGAATCATTAGGTATTCTGTGTTCATGTAATACTTTGACTGCATTTCACTGTCTCACTACTGCTGTATTACAATTACATCTTTACAACTCTTCTCTCCTTCTAACTTTTGAAATTGCAGTATATAGAAGTTTTCTACTTTTATTTATATCCCTGGAATCTAACACACTGTCTGGACAGGAGTCTCTACTTTAAATGCATAATAAACAAACACATGATAAAACAAGTCAATTAATCTAAGTTCCATAAAATTCTCTTGTAATTCAAGGAGATATGGGTTCACATGCACTATGTTTTTTTAAATGAAAGTGATAACTGGTGAGAAATAGTTTCTTTGCTTTATTGGATGATTCTCAAAATCTTAATGAAAGGGGATAAAAAAGTAGAAAAATACCATGACCCAGACATTAGGAATATAAATATTTATTTTCTTATAAAAACGTCAGTGCATTAGGGCCTCCCCGGTGGCGCAGCAGTTGAGCACTGGTCTGCAAAGCTCTGCAGTGCCGGTTCCATCCCCAGTCACTGATGGAGGGTCCCACATGGCACTCAGACCTCTCCTGCCGCCCGCTCCTCCCCTCAGCAGTGTACTTCGTCACTCTGCCTGTTCTGCTCTCCTCTCTGGCTCTGGTGAATTCTCTCACCCTCCCGTGCTTCTGACTGTACCCAGTGTTTGTAGAAATAAATAAATAAATAAATAAATAAATAAATAAATAAATAAATAAATAAATAAATAAATAAATAAATCTTAAGGAAAAAAAAAGAATTCTATTTAAAAAAAAGTGTCAGCTTTTTGGGGGGTGGGGGGCGGGAGGGGAAGGATTGGGGTCAGAATGGGGCGTTTGCAATTGTATGGGGGAATATAAAAATAAAAATTTAATATTTGAAAAAAAAAAATAAATAAAATAAAAAAAAGTGTCAGTGCATTATAAGGGCTAAATCGTTGAAAATACAAAGCCATTCTCAATTCACCACCTGACTTCAAAAATGAATGCAACCAACCTCAAAAAGCAAGTCAGTACTGGATTGTTTTGTTCTCTCATGGAAAAAGTGATAATTTCAGCTGAAAAAGACTTACATTCAAACTCATATATGGATGCAATTATTCTCAAAATGTCCACCTGACTTCAAAAATAAATGCAACCAACCTCAAAAAGCAAGTCAGTATTGGATTGTTTTGTTCTCTCATGGAAAAAGTGATAATTTCAACTGAAAAAGACTTACATTCAAACTCATATATGGATGCAATTATTCTCAAAATGTCCTATTTGGAATCATTACATTTTGCACAACAATGCCAACCACCCACAGTGGCTGAGACTCCTTCACCACTGACAATGGCTGGGTATCAAGTGTAATAGGACTAGACGCAGCAAACAAATTAAAATGTGTGTCTTTGTCGAATGATACTGTTTCATGGAGTGTAAGTGACATGGCAATTAATGTCTGTGAACAGCTGGTTTTAAAGATTAAAGAAAGTGATTATTTTGCCCTGCCAATGGACAGATCCACCTAAATGTGCTGAGATGTTGGCATTTTAACATACATTTCTGTGAAATACTGTGGAAGTGCATGCTGTTTACAAAAAATTTAACCCAGTCTTACAACAGTAGATGACCATTTTGAAGTATTTCAAGAGGCAACTTAGAATTACAACAGGGACTGTGTACTGCTGTTTTTATGGTCAGAGTTGAATCATGGACTCATGCCAATTTGATTGTGACTCACGTCACTTGTTGCAAAAGAAATAGATTTTGGAACAAGAATTGTCCAAAGCCAAAATGAATAACTGTAAGAAAGTGAAAATCAGAATCAACAAAAAACTATGAAACAGAGACACTTTTGGGGGGGTGGGGGGGGGCGGGAGGGGAGGGATTGGGATCAGAATGGGGGGGTTGCAATTGTATGGGGAATATAAAAATAAAATTTATTATAAAAAAAAAAGAATTGTCCAAAGCCTTGATTAAAAAACAGTGATTCTGATTCTTCCTGGTTATCCTGATGCTTTCTGATACGCCGCTTCTTTTATTTCCATAATATTGATCTTTAGAGTAGAGAAAGAAAAAGAAAGACAGAAGCGAGTCAGAGTGAGAGAAGAAGAATGGTTCCATGTATATTTGGAGGACTATTATCAGTTTTAACAGGCATCGTGCTCAAAATGGATGTTTAATCAGGATGCTCCAAGGTCATAAGTTCAAGGATAAAGTCTAAGTGTCAAATTCTCCTCAAGTCAAAATGTCTCCAGTAGCCATTGGCACCATAAGGCCCATTGACCAAACACTTGATGCCCTGTGACCTTCCAGATTCTAAGAACATTCAGTAACAGCAACACAAAACTGCAATGAACTCTTTTGAAGGAGATACTTTTCACAAACTAACAAAACTCTTATCACTCCAAGAGAGCTGCTCCTTGGACAATGAGGCCAATTATTCACATAGCAAATATTTACCCAAGTTTTCTTTTATAGCTCAGATACTCAGTTCCAAAATGCAGCCTTCCTATGTCTTTGATTCCCATTCACATATGGAAAATCTACAAGTTGAGGAGTCATTTTGGCATAGACTATATAAAAATTTTAAATTTGCCAATGGAAATACCATATATAAATATATATGAACGTGTATATGTATAGATCTCATTTAATGCACACAGTATTTATTGAAGACTTTCTTAAAATGAGGTGATGACACACCTTAAATTTTCCTAAGTTTTATTATTTATTTGGGAAATATGACAAATACACTTCTCTATGGTCAAATAACACCTAATTTTAAAACTTGCAGTTGACCTTAAACAACTTCCTTTGTTACAGAGCAGCTCCTTTTCTTAATTTTTAAAACAAATAACTTTTGTTCCTCTTCTCTTGTAGAAATATGTTTATCCCAGTATCTCAGCAGCCCCCCCAAAACTCTATAAGCTCTCTTTACCACATCCCTCAGAGAACTAAGGCCCCTTATGGAAATAGTTTATTAGTATTCATACCATTATATCAGATTGTTTTGGTTAACTTGCCAATTTGATTGTGACTAATGTCACTTGTTGCAGAAGAAATAGATTTTGGACCCACGCTATGCACAAGGATTTTCCAAAGCCCTGAGACACAATGGTGAATAAGACAGTTCCTTTCTTACAGGGCCTATATTGTAAAGCGAGTACATGCAAAAAAGTCACTAGAGAGCTCAAGCACAGAATGACTTGATTTAATTAATGTTTTTAAAAATCCACTTTGGGGCCTCCCCAGTGGCGCAGCAGTTGAGTGCTGGGCTGCAAAGATGCCCACAGCCTCTGCAGCACCGGTTTGATTCCCGGCCACCGGTGAGGGTCCCACATGTTGCCACAGACCTCTCCTGCCGCGCCCGCTGCTCCCCTCAGCAGTGTATTTCGTCAGTCTGCCTGTTCTGTTCCCTGCTCTGGCTCTGGTGAATTCTCTCACCCTCCTGCGCTTCTGACTGTACCCAGTGCTTGTATAAATAAATAAATAAATCTTTTTTTAATAAATAAATAAATAAAAATCCACTTTGCTGTCCTATACAGAATGAGTTGAAGGAAATCAAAGCTGAAGTGGGAAGATTCCTTTAAGGTAATGAAGAAGATGAAGGTGTTGCACTAAGGATGTGAAGAGGTAAAGGTTAAGATAAGTGAAATGGAATTCCTGATTGAACTGGATAGAATGAAGAAGAAAATGGTGTGATCAAAGTTAAGGGACAACAACTCTGTTTCTGGCTTAAATAATCAGAAGTACATGATGCCTTTTTCTGTGATATGGAAAATTAGGGGAAAGGGAGGTATAGGTTAGAGGGGGAAAAAAGACTCTTAAGGAAAACCCTCTTACGAAGACATCATTGACTGGAAATAGACACACACAAAAAAAAATTCAAGTATTAGAATTGCAACAGAGTTTCCAGATGAATGAGACTCACCACTAGGATGTATGTCAACATTTGGGACTTGATCTGTTGGCTTTTAGGCCATCCACATGGAAGTATTAGGGGTTTCAGTAGGCATGGAGATAGGGAAACATCCAGAATAAAGCTGAGTAGAATCTTTGATATGCATGTCAGAAAAAAATTACAAAATATTTACCCATCATCAAGTAGCTTATTAGCACTGTCACACCACATATCGCTGACAGTGAAGAGTCTAGGCAGGGATGTTCTTTACTATCTTAGTGCCACAGGCAAGACTCAAAGGCAAAAGGAAATGTTTGGGTGTGTGGGGTGTGGGAGGAGGAATTAAATGACTTCCCTGTAACATGTGAGGCTGAATAACAAAGTCAACATCCTGTCCCATAAGCTCATGTAACAGGAAATCTCTATTTACAACCTCTATGTTGATTGCAATAATCGGTATCTGTATGTCCCCCTCTCTACCTTAATCCTCACTTAGAAAATAAATGAATGGCAACCAGATGCAGCTAATCAATAGTGCAGACATTCTTTCTGATGTGGGAAATCAGAACTTGGCAGACAAATGAACTTTCCGTCTTCGCTCTCAAATCAATAGGTCAATTGGGTCTGACTCCAAGTACTCAATGTATATTTAACCTAAAAATAATAGATTCTTTTGACCCACTTCCATGAATCTCTCTTTATTTAACCTGTCTATAAGTTATGGAGAAAAGACTAAAAAAAAATAATTGACAGGTTAATTCAATTTTGAAAAGGCAGTTAATCACTTTCAAGCAAAATATTAGAGACATTTTTCATTCATTTTTCTCTCTAAGTCTTACAGATTCTACTCCTGTAATAGCTATCAGATCTTCCCCGCCCTGTCTTACCCCTGTCTACTCTCATTACCCCACCGTACAATGGCAAGATCTCCAAACTCCCCCAAAGCTATTCAATTATTTCAGCCATGATTTATGTGGCAGGCACTTTTCTATTATAGGTACTTGGGAACCAAACAGACAAAATTCCCTGTCCCTAAGAAGTTTATATTCTACTTGGGGGAATCAACAATCAAGAAATACAATAATGCTATTAAAAAGACAAAAAGAGAAAATAAAGTAAAATGAGGTGATGGATATGGTAGTGTGAAGGGTATGTTACTATATTAATCTGTCCAGGGAGCCACCATGGAGACAGTAAAATCTAATCAAATGATAAAAGGGAAAGCATTGGCAAAAAAAAAACTGTATCTAGAACAGAAAGAATTCCAGGCAGACGAATAGCCAGGGCAAGAACCCAAACTCAGGAACTCAAGGAGACCTTTGTTGGCTAAATTTGGTGAGTAAAGAGCAGACTTATAGAAGTGAGATCAGGTTCTTTTCCTTTTCCCAAAGCAGGATTCAAGTCATAAATGCAGTTTACCTAAGACTCCTTGAGTTCCACCCACTCTGTCATCCTATGATGTTCATTTTACCTCCTAAATATCCTTCTAATCACTTTTATGACTTATTTTATACTCTCATCATTCTTTATAGAGATTGGTGAAATTGATCTTATCTACCTTCCAGCCCATTGGTTTCAAAGAGTGTTCCTAAAAATTCCAAGAATTCCTCAGGTATGATTGGAGTTGGCCAGTTTAAGGAATTAAGGGGGTTCCACCCTAATGGTAAAGATATGCCAATGACTTATCCATAAGTTTAGGTGACAGAATCTCAGATAACCTTTATTTTCTATTAGAACTTTTTTTCATTATATGCTTTCTGTTTGGAAATATGTAAGTACATTTTTAACAAATGATAGTATGGTAATTTTTATAATAAACTATTATTAATAAGCTCTTTCGGGGTGGGGGGGAGAGTCTTACCCAACTTATTTACTGACATGGAAATATGCATTGCATTATTGAGCAAAAAGCAATCTATACAATTATGTGTCTCTGTATTTATAGAAGAAAGACTGAAAGATACACACAGACTTGTTAGTGATGGTTTTATCTCAACACCAGGATGTCCCTTGGTGTTTTTGATACTGATTTCTGTTTTATGCATTGAATATATACCACTTTTATAATTTTTAAAACAGCACTGCTATTTTTCATATGTTCAATTTTAGAAAAACTAGTACTAAAAAACTTAATACTATCACTATTAACTGCCTTTGAAACTGCTTTTATTAATACTAATTAAATCTCCTATCCATTCTTACCTCTTGATATGGACTACAAACCTCTTGATTTACTGGCCACATTTAGAAATTCAAGAAAAGATGTTCATGCAATTGTTTATTTTTATGAGACCTTAAGATAAGGGAAAAATGACTGACAAAATAAAATGGCATTGGAGAGAGAGCATATGAAGACAATACCATTTTGTGTAAGCATATCCTTATGTGGATAAGGATTGGGACTACAAACATCAACTTGGGAATTCTCATCGCATTTTTGTCCAGCTCCCAATAACTATAAAGTTTTCTGTCTCAACCATTTAATACTTACCCTTTAATTTCTTTTTCTCAGACCTGGAAACCTATATTTCTTCACATTGAAATAAGTACATTATCATTTCAATCTCTTCAGAATTGTGTTCTCTTATTCATATCCGTGTCATAAAGGGTTAACTTGTGGACCTTTCCTTATACTTGTTCTTTGAAATCCTAACCAGAAAACCTTTCCTCAGTGAGTCCTCAGTGTCTTTATTTTATATCTAAGCCATCTTCCCAGTCAATGAACCTCCCCTAAAAGATTAATGTAGTTTGAACTTTTATAGAGGAATATCATTTGTGCGCTGTCATATTTAGCACAAATGGTGCTTCAGTCACAGCTCAGTAATATTCCAGCATATTATTTCCAAGGCATTTGAGAGTTTAAAGAATTATTGAAGGGCACGCTGTATTCATTTGGTAATAAGGCAGAGAGCACTGCCGTCTACATATGATTTCAACAAATGGAATCACTGCTAATTTCATTGCACGTAGCAAAATAGTTGTGATAATAACCCAGGTAAGATATCCCACTGGAGAAATAGATGAGACAGAGTCTTTTATAAGACCTCCAAGAAGTATTGATGAGGAAGCCCTAGGAGTTGAGGACAAGATACTGAGAAATCATCTTCCCACATTGAAACCTATCCCTGACACTATGGATCTGTCAGTCCTGATGGTGAGGCCACAATCCTCACTTGGCTGTTATTTGTCTGCAGAAGCAGCCAAGCTGTACAAAGTAAAGTGTAGCATAAGGAGATGTTAGAACATCTGAAGAAGAATGAAGGACTTAACGCCACTTAGAGGACACAATGAATACACCAAAGCTCAGGTATTTGTTGAGAAAATTCCCTTGTGATTGCAGCTTTGTAAAGAGTGAGGTGACATTAGACTTTAAAAAAAAAATTTTGAATTGTCAGGTATGTTTTAGAGGAAAGAAAGGTTTTGCTCACCATCAGTTACCATCAAATAATAATTTAAAAGTTTCTGTTGAACAAAGGGTCAGAGAAAAAAAAGACAAAACTAGCAGGCAAATTATAAATCTGAGACACACTTCAAGGAAAGGGGAGGAAGGGGGTCGAAACAGGGAAGGGAAGTGCCCAAGAGACAATGGTGATGGATCACAAGTGATGTGGCGATGGGAGATTTATGGAGATTACACCTGAAGGAAGAAATGAAATATTGCACAAAAATTAACAATGATGTAAGAAAATTAAAAAAAAAAAAACTTGAGGGTCTCCCCGGTGGCGCAGCGGTTGAGCTCTGGGTTGCGAAGCTGCCCGCAGCCTCTGCGGTGCTGGTTTCATGCCCGGCTGCTCCCCGGCCACCAGAGGAGGGTCCCACATGGCTCGCAGACCTCTCCTGCCGCCCGCTGCTCCCCTCAGCAGTGTACTTCGGTCCTTCTGCCTGCTCTGCTCCCCGCTCTGGCTCTGGTGAATTCTCTCACCCTCCCGCGCCTCTGTAGCACGAGTTTGATCCCAGCCAGGGAGCTACCCACATGGTGCAGTAGACCTCTCCTGACTTGCCTGCTGCTCCCCTTAGCAGTGTATTTCAGTCAGTCTGCCTGTTCTGTTCCCCACTCTGTCTCTGGTGAATCCTCTCACCCCTCACACCTCTGGCCTGTACCCCAGTTCTTGTATGCATAAATAAATAAATCTTTAAAAAAAAAAAAAAAAGGAAAGAGAACCTCCTATCACAGAAAGTCCCTGTCCTATATAATGCTCTAACTCTACTTCAGATATTGATTTTTTTATTAACTTATCCACTCTAAGCAATGATAGTGTTTAAATCTCTAAAATGTGGAAATCCTAGGAGAAAAGCGGATCTCATCTTCCATTGCTAGATCAAGAAAGGCACAATCTTTTCACTTGATAACTAGTTTATTTAAATCACATTACTATTTCTACGACTTATTAAAGTTATTTGCTGTTGTTAGAAATAACTTCATGGGACATTTTGAAAATACTTTTATTTCCACTAATTTGAAAAAAAATCCTTAATTTAGACTAACTGGCTCCACCTCCAGTCTTCCCCCATTGCTTCCAAACAACTTCAATCCCCTCCACTCCACATGCTCTGTCTTTGCTTATCATGAGGTGAACAAGTTCAGCCTTTTAGGAGAATGCTCTGGAAAACTTGTGGGCACTATTTACATGCCACTTATTGGGGGAATATGACTATTTCAGCAATAATAAAATGCACAGATAGCAGCATATACATCTCCTTCAAATTTTAAACTATATATAAATTAGATGAGAACCATGAAAAGCATAGAAATGCTGGGCCTCTTGGTGGCCTAGAGATTAAGTCTCAGCACTATCACCATCACAGCCTGAGTTCAATTCCTAGCCACATATGGCACAGCAGACTTCTCCTGTCTCACCCGCAGCTCCCCTCGGCTGTGTATTTCAGTAAATCTACCTATTATGCTTCCCACTCTGTCTGTGGTAAATCCTTTCACCTCCCCCAAACCCCCTGGACCTCTGGCCCACACACCAGGTCTTCTACACACACACACAAAAAAAAAAGTATACAAATGCCACGGTTTTCTGAATACAGCTAAAGTGATCATATGGCAAAATCTTCAAAAGTATAAAAAAATGGATTTTAAAGATTTCCATAAAATACAGGGATGTGTTATATAGTATTTGGTATCTTGTTTAGAATACCAGGATTTGTGTTTCAGTATCTTTCTCCTCCTTAGACTTTAAACAACCAACACAGTATGTTTCCTTAGCATTGTCATTATTCAACGGTAACCATGAGCCTTAACAAAATTCAGAAAATTGGCTCAAAATTAGTGGTTTCCATAAGGGGAGGGGAAGAGGAGTGGGCAATCTGATGAAAGGGGTCAACTGTATTGTAAAGGATAGAATTGAATTTTAGCAGTGAATGTACCATAGGGTATACATATTTATAATATGCACCTGAAACTATATAATGTAATTATGCAATGTTACTTCAATAAAAAATACAATAGAAAAAAGAAAATTGGTTTAGACATGTTCTTTCTCCCTCACTATATAACTGATAGAAGCACACCTCACCATGAGTTACCTGAAGTTACTTTGTAACCCTGAGGGACATTCAGACTTAGGATAAAGTGACAATTTGATAGTAAAGTGCAGAAAAGGGGGTTTAATGTCCTTAATAACATTATTGAGTTCTGAATAAAGCTCCAGAGCTTGACTTATATTTGTGTTTTTCAGTGGCAGAAAGTAATCAACCTTTTTGGTGAAGATGGGTTTCCAATTTTTTGCAGTAACAGCAAAAGTACAGATACCTTCATCCAGAAGAAGATTGAATTATATCTATTAAAAAAATCTACCTTGGGCCTCGCCGGTGGTGCAAAGGGTTAAGACGCAACCTATGAAGCTATCCTCAGCCACTACAGCACAAGTTCAATCCCCCAGCCGGCCAGGGAGCTACCCACATGGCTCAGCAGACCTCTCCTGACTTACCCGCTGCTCCCCTCAGCAGTGTATTTCAGTCAATCTGCCTGTTCTGTTCCCCACTCTGTCTCTGGTGAATCCTCTCACCCCCCACACCTCTGGCCTGTACCCCACTTCTTGTATGCATAAATAAATCTTTAATAAATAAATAAGTAAATAAAAATCTGCCCTGTCATACACTAAATAAAGCATTTTGGGACCAAATTAATTTAATAAAGTACTCAGCACTAGGTCACCAAGGCACTGTGACAAATGAGTAAGTATTATAATTTAGAACATGACACCACACCATTTCTCAGGTTTTTGCCTGCAAAGGATCTTTTTTTTTTTTTAAATTTTTTTTGTCTCTGAACAAAATTGGAACTGAGGATTGGATACAATTTTCTCTTTCATTCAAGGCCCAGATGGCACACTGCAAAAACTTAATTTCTGGTCTCTTGGTAGAAATTTGAGGACTGTCAGCTCTTAAGATTTTAAGTAATTCAGTCAAGTGACTATAGGCACTGTAGGTTTGGGAATTGTGTTGTCTTCAGTTTTGTTGTGGTTTTGTTTCATCTTTAATAACTGCAACATATCTTAATATTCATAGGCCATGCTCAGAAAAAATTCAGCAGGGTGCCCCCCGCCCCACAACCCTGTGTCTGACAACATGGTTTGTTTACAGGACAAGGATCCCCAAGGATAGAACTTTGAGCAGCTGGAGCTTCAGAGAACTGGTGTGATGGAGCTCAGCAGGCATTTGGGAACATTTGGGAATAGCACCATGAGACACTGCCTTGGGGGATGGTTGTCGACAGGAGAATGATAACAAGTGACAGAGGCAGACTGAGGACAAAAAGAAATGTGGGTTGCCCGTGGTCCTCTGGAGAAGTTTTCTGAAGCCCACAGATTTGATTCATAAAGGAATTTTAGGGAGGGGAGGGGTGCAGGGCAGGCAGGGATGCTCCCAGATGCCCCATCTACATGCCCCCAGCCTCCTACATACCCCGTGTAATCCTCAGTACTGTGAATTTGATGACTTTTTCTTCTGCAATTAGATGACACCAATTGGCATGGGTGGCTTTAAGAAAGGAATATTATTTATATAATCTAATGGCCTGAAGTTGGGTGTTTTCTCTGACTGCTTGTAGAAGAGGAAATCAGAGATTTGGAAGCTGAGAAGACTTTAACTCACCATTGCTGGTCTGAAGAAGAAAAGGGCCACACTGGGCCTCCCCAGTGGCGCAGCAATTGAGCACTGGGTTGCGAAGCTGCCCGCAGCCTCTGCAGCGCCGGTTCAATCCTGGGCCACCCAGAGAGGGTCCCACATGGCGCTCAGACCTCTCCTGCCGTGCCCACTGCTTCCCTCCGCAGTGTACTTAGTCTGTCTGCCTGTTCTGCTTCCCCCTCTGGCTCTGGTGAATTCTCTCACCCTCCCGTGCTTCTGACTATACCCAGTGCTTGTATAAATAAATAAATAAAATCTTTAAAAAAAAAAAAGTTGCAACTTCTTAAAAAAAAAAGGCCACACAGAAAGGGATGCAGGCAGGATATAGTTGCTGAGAATAGTCCTAGCTGATAACCAGCAAGGAGACAGAAATCTTAGTCCTGCAACTACAAATACTGAATCATAAGCTTAGAAGTTGCTTTTTTCCCCAGTCTCCAAACAAGAATTCAGTCTGTCTAACAACTTGATTTTGGCCTTGAGCTCATCCTGAACAGACGATCTAGCCATGATGTACTGTATTTCTGATCTATGAAACTGTAGGCTAATAAATGGGTGCTATATTAAGCCTCTAAATTAAGCCACAGCAATAGATAACAAATATCTTTATCAAATCAAAATTGTAAATAAAGAATATTATTTGGGCAGAAATGGTGAAGAATGAATGTGAGTAAGTAGAGCTAAATAGAGGAAACCTACTGAAGAAAAGATCATTGCATAATAAGCGCGCACACATGTCTATTGATTGATGCAACATACAGGTTTTGTTCACCTTATTTGGAATTTTATATTCATTTCTTCTTGTTGGATGACTAAACTAGATGATGGTAGTGATGATGAGCTGACATTTGGTGCTCCACCTCGGGAGCCAATGAATTCTCAGTTGATTATATCAACTGCATTTGTCTTTTTTGCTCTCTTATGGCTTAAGGATTTCTGGGCCTCTGGTTGGTAATTGAAGTTGCAGCTGGACCCACGTTGAGGTGGTTCCTGACCTTGATTCTCATCTCCTTGATTTTCTAATTTTCCTTTGTTGCTGTCCTCTCTAGGCTGTCTTTTGGTGAGCAGGGTCTCTGCAGAATCATGCTCTATGACCCCGTACACATTCTGACTCAGTGATCTACCTTGTTCCCCCACACCAAGGCTGTTGAGACCCTCCATCACTGCTCCCTGAACAGAATGGTGGGAATACTGTGGTTATGCCCTTAGGTATCTGCATGGAGTGAGTAGAAATAGTCCCTTGTGGTAGGGGGGGATGTTGGGCATGACTTTTAGGAGCACTCTCCCAACCCTCATTCCTCTCCTCACTCTCACTATTCTGGTATTCTGTTGGTAATTGGTCAAAAGACCCCTGAGGGGTAAATAGCACCTGTAATGGGTTCCTGTCTTGCCCTGGTCTTGCCCATATTTGCTGCCTTGCCCTGGTACTCCACCATGGCCTCCAGCACTCCTTTCTTCTTCAACAACATCAAACTTCCGAGTCTCTCCATCTCCTGAATTGAGAAGGTACTTCCTGGAGTTAATCTTTATGGCATTCTGGGTAACTCCCTCCTTGCTATCATTCCTGTTGAGGGAACCCCATCCGTTTCTCACATTGAACCACTTCACTGTTTCCAAAACCTTTGTTCTGAGGACACTGTCCCCAGTAATAGGAGTCTCAGATCTGAAGCCACTGTTTATAACATAAAGCCCTGGTAGTGTGCCATGGGCTCAGCCTCACTGCTCGTGGTTGTGGTGATTGTGACTGGGGCAGGCTGTGGCGGCTGTGGTTCCTCCTCAGGTGTGATGGTAATTTTAGCCCAGAGGTGGAGGGGCTCATCAGGGCTCTCTGGAGTCCATTCTCTGCTGCTATTACCCATCTAACTTGAGCTACATTTTTGAGAAGGCAGAAAGATGTAGATTCATTTTTGGCAAATAAATGTGCAGTTGTTCCAGTGCCACTTGTTGAAACAAAGTTTTTCATTCCCTACCAACTTTTCTTGAAAGTAGCCTGCTAGTATATTAGTGTATTTTTTTCTAAAAATAAATCCCCTTTTAAACCTAGGATACAGGTGGGCATTTCATATAAGGACCCATCAATGGTGTTGTTTTATTAATTTCTCTTAAAAAGGGACTATTAGCTGGATCAGTGGTATGACATCATTTTGCAAATAGAAAAGCTGACACAGAGGAAGGAATCTCCCTTGCTCACCCCACAAAGTCCATAACAGAGTGAGAATCCCATTTACTGTCTCTGTGGCCTGCTCACCTCAATGCCTAATGCATGAGAGTTACCTATTTTTACTCTGTCACTCATAGAGCAATGAAGGGGATGCATGCAGGATTCTCTTGGTACTGCATTAAGGAAATGCGTACGGACTCCATTTTTCAAAATTGACCTTGCTCCCAATGTGAGTAGAAGCCCTGGGTTGCCCAGTTCCAAGGAGTATAAAGCTCACATTTTATCATGGAGGGAGGCATTCCATAATTAGTCTTTGTGCCATAAAAGCAAAAAATATGAGTCCTGTTCCCTTTCCTCCTTTTGGCAGTAGTGTTAACAAAAAGCAAACACTCTAAATTATGAGCCTGAATTAGAGTTGAGGGGGAACATTAGGTGCATACCTTAAAATATCATGCTTATTTTTGTGCAAATGATTCTTCAAAAAGTGAAAACTAAAATTAATTCTGGGAAGCTGGGAAATTGGTAGGTCCTTAAACCAAATCACAGATAATTTCAGAAACAGTTAGACATGCTTAAATCAAACTCTTGCAATCCTGACTTAAATATTATCCTGCCAAACTAAAGACAGTGCTACTAATTATTACAATTATTTATGTATGCCTAAAAAAAAAGTTGTATGAGGAATTCATTGATTCCTCAAAAGGATGGTCTAGAATTTGTGGAACTGTGTACCAACCTTTTCAACTTTGTAGTCTAAACTTCCTGTAGACTTGCCTGATCCAACGGCTTCTCCAGGGGCTCTGACCAATGCTGCTGCTACGCTCAAGGTCCAATATAGCCAAGAGTCTAACTTCCATATAGCTGGCCTTGAGGTCCCAAAGCAATTGGTTCAAACATGTGTTGCTTTACAAGTTGTTCCTATGTTGACTCCAACAACTACTTTGGAAAAACTATGACTCAGAAGGAGAAACTTTCAATAAAAGACATCATTAATTTTAATTCATAGGAAATTTTTCACTTAAAATACAGCTAACTGAATCTGTTGACATGATGTTTTTTCTAAGTGTTGTATTACCTTTCTCTTCGTTCCTGGGTGAAAAAACACTTTTAATATCTCCATCAAAGTTTTAGTTCTCCTTATTGGTTACAAACACTTCTCTTAGGACTTAAAATTCTTTTTCATCCATCTACATTTTGTCTCTGTACTAACCCACAGACTTCGGACTAGGTCCACATCTACATCCCCAACACACCCTGCAAAGACAAAACTGGAGTGTCCTGGAGTTAGACACAGCTTGTTGAAGTGGGGAGGACAGGAACTGTGGAGACAATCTTAGATTTGTCACACATGCATTAAGGGACTTTGGGCAAGGTCACTCATACTAATCCCATACTAATCTCATACTAAGTTTTATAGAAGGACTAAATACAGTACTGTGTGGAATTGATAAGGTTTTGATTTCAGTCAAGCCATTTAATTTCTTTGTCTCAGCACCTTAAACATGGTAGTGATGATACATGGAGGGGCTCTTAAATGGAAGCAAGACAAAGCACGCTGAGCGTGTCAGAAGAAGTGATCTCTCCACTGAGCATCAACCTTCCTACCCGCGGTTGACATAGAGATCACTATTTGGACGGAAGTTTCATGATTCTGTAACTCTTAAAACATACTTTTTTTTTTGGGGGGGGGCCTCCCCGGTGGCGCAGCGGTTGAGCGCTGGGTTGCGAAACTGCCCGCGGCCTCTGCCGCGCCGGTTCGATCCCTGGCTGCTCCCTGGCCACTGGAGGAGGGTCCCACATGGCACGCAGACCTCTCCTGCTGCCCGCTGCTCCCCTCAGCAGTGTACTTCGGTCCTTCTGCCTGCTCTGCTCCCCGCTCTGGCTCTGGTGAATTCTCTCGCCCTCCCGCGCTTCTGACTGTACCCAGTGCTTGTATAAATAAATAAATTAAAAAAAAAAAAACATACTTTTTATGGACTCTGTGGGTTAGAAACACTGTGACTTTTGTGTTTCCCATGAATTGATGCATCACGTTTGTTCATGATAATTTCAGAGACCTTCAATCAGCCACTGTTACCTTCTAAATAAAGCACATGTCAGACCTCCCTGGTGGCGCAAGGGGTTAAGCACCACAGTATGAAGCAATCCAAAGCCTCTGCAGCATGAGTTCAATCCCTGTCCGGCCAGGGAGCAATCCACATGTTGCAGCAGACCTCTTCCCTCTCGCCCGCTACTCCCTTCAGCAGTGTATTTCAGTCAGTCTGCCTATTCTGTTCCCCACTCTGTCTCTGATGAATCTTCTCCCCTCCCCCACATCTCTGGCCTTTACCCCAGCTCTTTTATGCATAAATAAATAAATCTTTAAAAAAAAAAATAGGGCCTCCCTGGTGGCGCAGGTGGTTGAGCACAGCACTATGAAGCTGTCCACAGCCTCTGCAGCGCAGGTTCGATCCCGGCTGGCCAGCGAGAATCCCACATGGTGAAGCAGACCTCTCCTGTCTCACCCATTGCTCCCCTCAGCGGTGTATTTCATCAGTCTGCCTGTTCTTTCCCCGCTCTGTCTCTGGTGAATCCTCTCACCTTCCCCACATCTGGCCTGTACCCGGTTCTTGTATAAAAATAAATAAA
>NW_026555331.1:52242237-52289760 GCF_014898055.3 Talpa occidentalis | reverse complement strand
TGAAAATTACATAAAATTCTAAGCTGGTGTCAAAAAGTTTTATTGGAACACACCCATGCTCATCCATGTAAATGTCTATGATAGCTTTCATACCTTATAGCCAGTTTAGAAGTTTCAAAGGACACCAACCATTTGATCCTCAGAGCTTCAAATATTTGTTGTGTGGCCACATACAGGAAAAGTTTGTTGCCCTGGCCGTAGAATGCTCACTCTGAGGAGCACACCTCACTCACATCTAATTGTTACCACTCTGGGATCACACACAGCCCAGCCTCTACTGCAGATAATGTGATGTTGCCAACCTTCGTGCTGTGAGGGGATGTTTCATTCATCACTAATAGCATCATCATGATTTGGTCTAATCTGTTACTATGAGAAGAATCATGCAGTTAATTAGTAAGCATTTAATTAGAAAACTGAATCAACACTGTTAATGGGCATGTTTAATATTCCATTGACAAAACGAACTGCTGGAGATCAAAATTGTGTTCATTACCAGCTCCAGTTTCCCCCAATACAGCATCATTTTGTTCAACATAGCCTCCATGTGTAACTTTCATCATGAAATAATTCAGTTTTGTAAAATCAAATGGGTTTGTAGTTAATCCCGTGTTGGTTTCCATTGCTGCCAAAATAAAATACTACAAATGTAGCAGCTTAAAACAACAAAAATATACTATCTTTTAAAAAGGATTTATTTTTACGCATACAAGAACTGGGCCAGAGGCATTGAGGGTAAGAAGATTCACCAGAGACAGAGTAGGGAACAGAACAGATGGATTGACTGAAATACACTGCTGAGGGGAGCAGCGGGCGAGACAGGGGAGGTCTGCTGCACCATGTGGGTATCTCCTGGCCGGGGATCGAACTTGTGCTGCAGGGCCTGTGGCTAGCTTCATAGGTTACTTCTTAACCCCTTGCACCACCAGGGAGGACCACAAATCTATTATCTTGGACTTAGCTGATTTCTCTATTCTGGGTCTCACAGGCTCAAATAAAGATGGTAACAGGGCTGTGTTCATTTCTGGAGGTTCTGGGGAAGATCTGTCTCCATGCTCATTCAGATTGTTGGCAGAAATCCTGTGGCTGTAGGGCTGAGTCCTCACTTCCTTGCTAGCAATCAGTGGGAAACTTTCTTAAGAATGCCTACATTCCTTATCTTGGAGCCTCCTCCATGTTCATCAAATCAGCGATGGTTCATCAAATACTTCTCATGCTTCGAATCTCTGACTCCTCCACTGTCTCATGACTCTTGCCTCTATCCAACTAAGAACATTCTCTGCTTTAAGGGTTCATGTGATTAGATTGGTCCCTGGGACAATCCAGGATAATCTCCCTATTTTAAGACCTGTGACCTTAATTACCTCTGTAAAGTCACTTGTGACATGCAACTAACATATTAGGTTACAGGAAGTAGAGCATGAATATCTTTGGGGAGCCATTCTGCTACCGCACCTATGGGTTCAGTCCTTCTAACCTGAATTTTTTGCACCTCTGTGTTCTTCTTGGAGATTCTAAGACGTCAGATTTTAACTGTTGTAACTGCATTTTCTTTTCTACTCTGGAAGTCTCTTTTGGTGGTTTGATTCTTTCCACTATAAAGTGAGAATTGTTACAAATCATCATGTTCTTCCCATGAAACCCAATTAAACATTTCAAGCCACAATAGTTCAGAGCATTTACACTTAGTCATTCCATAGAGCTCTATTATAAAACCACCTCATCTATAAACTATAATGTGAACATAGTGCCCTAGGCTTGTGCAAGCACAACCTTGACAGTCTGATGCTACATTCCAGTCACCACCCTCTCACCAAAATTCAAAAGTCAGGGAGGCATGTTAAAAGTTGGACACTTTTTGGAGTTTGGAATATATATCCATTCATTCATAATTTAAAATTTTAGGTAAATTAACTTTCTAAGCTCTCTAACATTTCTGTTTACTCATCTAAAACTGTTTGATGTCCATTTTTGGAAGAGAGGAAGCATTCTGGACCCTAAGACTCAATTATCAGTGCCTTTAGGAAATACAGGAATAACTAAAGAATATTCCCAGCAAGGCGAAAGAGAAAGTGGTAATGGTGAACTTAGCTTTCTTGTCTCTGACTATGATCATAGTACAGAGACACTCAGAGAGTATAGACCAATGCTTCTTAAACTCCAGTGTGCTTATGAGACACTTGGGGATCTCATGAAGATGCAGATTCTGATTATCTGGGTCTGGAGTGAGAACTAATAAAACTTGATATTTATAACCACCAGCTAGGTGGTTATAAAGAGACCATAGTCAACACCTTGTGTGGCAAGAGTTTAGACTATGGGGAATTTCTTTTGAAAGGGTTATTTTCTTTTCCATAATAAATAATTTTGATTTTTAGGTTGAATATTTTCACATCACTTGGAAAGATAAATAACTCAGTTTCACTTTACTTTCTTGGCATTTGGATTTAAGTATAATCTTAGTGATGTTGTATTACCTTAAAAGAGGAAGAACAATTATGAAGAATGCCATTAGTTCTAATCAACTCAAATCTAATTCAAGAGAATAATAAGTTTATAAGGAATACATCAAGTTAAAATTTGGTTCCCGATGGTGTTAGCATAAGAAAGATGATTTCTTTAAAATATTTTAAGTATAGTTGGAGAATGAGACAGTGTAGTCTAATGATTTGTGTCGATGGGGAGATATTTAGGGCTGGACTAAAATAATTTCTTTCTTTTCTTAATCCTCTATGTCTCTTTTAAGCCACCAGAAATCCTTTTGAAAGCACAGAAACAGGTTAGCATCTATCATATTTGGGATTTGGTCGTGGGTGAATCTGAAATCTTAGCATTTGCACGGCTGCCCTCAGGACTGGTCTGGATGTAGCACAGGCTCCATTTTCAAAACCCTGGGGTAAATCTGTCACAATGTTTTGTAATGCCTGAAGCTTGGCGGGAAAACTGGACTTTCCCAGGGAGGTAACTGCTAGTGTTTTTTGGCAAGACTGGACCCAAATAAGCTTCCTCTTCCCCTTTGGAAGTAAGCTGCAAATCCTGATTGAATGTGGACATAAGCAACACCCAGGAGGTGACTATTATATCTTTCACCTTCAAAGATGAAAGGATTTGAGAGTGCTTCTAAAGCAATATAGCTCAATTTATGTGAGATTCTGAATCATCAAGATTAGGTTTGGTTACCATAAAAATGAAGGAATTATCTTCCCAGTGACTTTTTGTCCTGTCACTCAGCTGACTTTTACTGATTAATAGAAAATACCCTGAAGGTTGTCCCCATGATGCCTTTAGGGAATATTAAGTCCAGAATTGAATGAAACCTGCCCCTCTCTCTGCCATCAAGATCTCACTATGTGATAGTGGCCAGTGTTCCTGACTTCAGTTTTCTTTCGTCACCTCTAGTATTAACAGATTTACCTCTAACTATTTTTAGGATGCAATTTCCTGCAAAGGCAGGTAAATACACTGCCATGTCAACTGTGAAGAAAGGCGCTAAAACTTCATTTGGGGAATGAAAGGGAAAGAGAAAAAATAAGTCTATGGCAACAAAGCTCTCAAAGTAGAGCAATTCCCAGATGCCTTCCTTCTGACAGAAAGTATTTTATGATCTGTGTCTTCTCTGTGGCAAGATGGTTAACAGGGCAGGTTTTGAGGAGAATTGGTTGTTTTCTGACACTAACCCCTGATGCCTATTAGGGGTATCATTTTGGTAAGTTCCTTTATTACTTTGTACCTCAGTTTTCCTTATCTATAAAATGGAAACCGTAGTACATCTTTCATTGAGTTTTTATGAAGATTATGAACTTACACATCTGAGTGATTAGAATAATGCCTTGCAAATTTATGTGCAACGAAGATTAGCTCTAAATGCTGCACATTTTCAAACATTCAGGGAACCTGAAGTGACAGCAATGAAATCAGAAGAACCTGGGTTCGGATCTTACTTTTTGTATAAATTGGGCCTGTAACACAGGACCTGTGAAAGTCCTGTCCTATAAAACAGAGAACATCATGCCTAGCTCTTATGATTATAATTGAACTAAAAGTTGTCACTCAAGAAGTGGTTGAAGTCCAACTCATTACAACAGATATGTACTATACTAAGAGGTATTAAAATAACTGATAGCAAGGAAAATGGCTTTCTATCTAAATTAGAAATATATATGCAGACTAGTATCCATTATGGACTATGGGAGGGATGCAATTTCTCTCTACTTAGCTCTAAGCCTTTCATTTTTGATTCTATTAGGTTATGATCATGACAGCTACTTTTATTGAATGCTTTACATACTTTATCTCATCAGTCCTCAGCACAGTCAGACAATATTATGGTAAAGGATATAATGATCCCTGTTATAATGCATATTAAAAATCTGAGAGTCAGAGTGTTGTTAACCCAAGGTGGCATAGCTACTAAACAAAGGCAAGGCTGTAAGTTAGTTCTCTTTGACTCCAAAGACTGTTCTTTATAATGGCGATGTTCTTCCACAAGACAAATCAAATCTCTTGATCTCTCAGCAAATTTTGTCATGGCAATTCAAATTAGAAAGGATCAGGTCTTAATTTAAATTCTGAATGAGAAACAAAATAGTCAAATTGTTACAGGGCAGAGAGAGGGGCACTCCAGAACCCCCAAACCTGCCTGCTCTAAATAGGTTCTGCCATCTGCCACAAAACATATAAGACCTTTAATGGAAAGGGACTTTAATATGAGTAGTGAACAATACAGAAAAGACAAAGAATATAGTTTCTAAATCAAGCACCCAAAGTTACCCATTCCCTCATGGGTAAAAGTCCACCCAAATGGGATTGGCCCAGAGCGAGGCCCAAAGCCTGCCACAAGTCTAAAGCACCTTCAGGTGGGGACCCATAGAAAAGAATCAGAAACAGCCAGACAAGCCTGGGAGGAAAAGAGCAAAATCAAAATCAAGATACAAGCTGCCATTGTTAACCTCCCCACCGGTCTCTCACCCACATCTGTTTCAACCAGTTCAGGACCAAAAGGTGAACACAGATTCTTCATGTGTCTCCTCCAGATCTCCTTCTTGCTCTTCATCCTGCTTCTTTCCTTCTCCAGTCTCCTCTTCAGCTTCTTCTCCTCCCTGCTCAGTTCCACTCTCCCTTGGGTGGGGGTAGGGAACCTGGAACCTCCCCCTTCCTGGGGACCACCCTCTTACAAAATGAGAAGAAAGAGTAAGGAACTGTTAACAGTCAAGTATTGACTAATATCTACCACTAACAGGTAAACTCAGACATGCCATAAGATTGAAACTATTTTCCACTCTTGAAATACCTGCTTCCCAAATTAGAGACAGTTTCCTAATTCCCTAATAGGAGGGCCTATGGGCAGTAGTTAGTTGGAAGGGGCAGTGGAGGTTGATTCTCTTGCCTTGAAGGTGCATTTGCAAGTCAACACATGATTTGTATTAAGATACTGAGCTCTTGGGGTGGCTTGATGTGGGATTGACAGAGATTTTGGAGTGAACGTTCACCTCCCACTGTCATGAGGTGATGCAAGTACAAGACCTCGACTTTGTCTCTGCTGCAGTTAACCAAAGGAACATAAGGATGAAATGGCATTCTGTTCTGTGTGTTCTGGTTTAACACAGTATTTCATAGTGTTGCTGAATTAAAACAGGCTGCAAAGAGTCATCATCCTCTAAGTAACCTGTGCATTTTACAATGGCTCATATCAAGAGAGTTCATCTCTGGCTGCTCAGCAAGTTGTACTAAGGGATTCACATTGTGTTCATTGCTTTTATAAAATATGTTTTTCATTCTCCTTCTGAAGGGAAATTAGAGCTATCAATCCATCCAGAGTGGAAGTCATGTCACTCTGTTCTGCCATGTGATCCCTATTGGTTAATCATGAAGTATATGTGTGAGATGAAGACTAGAGGAAGCACAAAAGTTTGCAGAATGAGAAAGTGTGTGCGTGGTTGTTACTGATGCTAATGTAGCAAATACATGTGCCAGTGCTGCTTGTCATTATCAGGTCCATTTTTTTCCCTCTTTCTTACTTTTCTTTTTAGATATGTAATTCTTAGAAGCTTTGGCATACTTCTCCAAGTCCCTTTTCTTTCTTCTTTCTGGGTAAATTCTTTTTTGTACTAGTAGTACCTCTATGCACTCAACTAAAAGATTATTAAGCCTGCAAGTCATTAAAGATTTGAGATCCAAGAATTGTACAACATAATGAGAACAGCAAGGAGCAAAACTAGAGTAGGTGCTGAAAAACTGCACTATCAAAAATGAGATTTTAAGATCATTGAGCAGGATTTAAAAGAGGAAAACAAACCTTGGAATGAAGACTGAATACAAAGTGTTTGTATCTCCTCATACCAGCCTTGAAATTGGCCATCTTAGCCTTTGTGTTCTGATCTGCAAAATGGGGTAAGAACAATGCCAGTCTCTAGTAGTCATGACCATTAAGTGAGAAAATAAATGGAAAGCAATTCGCATATATTAACATTTAAATTCACTCACTGTTGTTAGAATTATCACTTTTCTCTACTATGGTAATGAGAGATTCCTGCTCCAGTCATCCAGAAAGCTGAAAGGGATCATTTAATGTCTTATGAACTTTGAAATAGTCAGAACCTAGTCTACTGTTAACTCCCCTCCATGTTTTTATCTTTCACATAACACTAAAATTAGAGTGACGTTTTCCCTCAGAGACACAGAAACTTAAAAAAGATTGGTAAATTACCATAAAGTTGAGCTTTTTGGTCTTTAATCCACAAAAGCTATTTCCACCAAGCCACTAAGCTTCATAAGTTTTGCTAATTCTTTGGCCTCTCTCCAAATGAACCACAATAAAAATCTCTCACAACCCCAGAAAACTCCTCTTATAGACTTTTATAAAAGCTGAGTTCTTCTTGTAATGAGCATATCTAACTGTACAATTTGCTTGGGGAAAGGCAAAATGTATATTTTCAAGTGAGGCTGAAAATCTTAACTACTGTCTATTTTATCCCTCTTAAACAACATCGACAAAACAATACAAACGAGCAGTGCTCCTGAATCCCTGGAAACTCCAATTTCAATCACTTGATCACTTTATGTAGCTGGAAGAACCTCAGCTACTAAAGTCATTTGATTCCATTTTGTCCATTTTGTGAAGAAATTATATTGGAGAGTTTAAATGACCTGCACGACATGGTTATTCTGAAAGAGCCTAGGACTTTTCGTATTATACTGTATTATTTTTCACCACCAAATGAAAAAACTCCAAATAAAAATACCTTATGTGCCATTAGACAATAAATGCCCAAAAGAAGGACCACTAGGGGCACCTTTATATAGTATTTATTTATTTATTTATGCATACAAGAACTGGGGCACAGGCCATAGGCGCGGGGTATAGGAGGTACAGGGCCGGGGTGGGGGCCGGCAAGAGGACCCACCAGAGACAGAGCCGGGAACAGAACAGGCAGATCGACCAAAGCATGCTGCTGAGGGGAGCAGTGGGCAAAACAGGAGAGTTCTGCTGCGCCATGTGGGTCACCTCCCTGGCCGGGGATCGAACTCGCACTGCAGTGGCTGTGGGCAGCCCTATAAGCTGCATCTCAACCCCTTGCACCACCAGGGAGGCCCCATTTTTGTAGTATTTAATGGATAACCCATCCTATGTAGATCATTACCATTTATTTGAACTCTCATTCTTGTCTCCAGATATGCCTTAAGTGTACCCAAATTATCTCCTAGAAAGTACTTTCTTTCTACCTCCAATGATGGCTCAGGTTAGAAATATAAATTTATTTTTAAATGGGAAACAAATCTGTTGGGATGCTAGTGGAATCTAGAATTTTCCAGATTTTGTCCCTGATTTTTGAGGCTGATACACATGTCTTTCCACAACTTTGTCTTTGTTGTATCTAAGTTGCTAAATAACTTCTGGTTGTGAGCAATGTAACTGGCAAGCTGCAAGTCTGTTCATGACATCCACAGGTTATATTACTGATTGCCTGTTGTTGAACCTCCAAGCAGAGATACATGTTTCTAGCTCCCATGCAGTAATTGATGTTAAAACCTCTTGATATTTCACATGTTCTTTCTTTGGTTTTAAGATTTCTCCACTATCCCCTTCCCCCCTACCCATTATGAGGGTTGCCTTGTGTTATTATTGGACAAAAAGGGCCCCTTCTATCTGGCTTCTCTTCTGCTTCCCACCAATATAAACTGTCAATAACTCTCCCTGAGGGCAGGCTGCTCTTTGCTATTGAGGGAGCACTGGGATGCCAGGGATTATGTGACTGTGGGAGTTGACTTCTTGAGATTCATGATCATTGAGTACAGTAGTGGTTTAGAAGCCTGGCTGTTACCTAGAATCACCCAGGAAACACTGAAAAAATGCAGGTGTGGGACCATCCCTCTACTCCAGTTGACATGCAAATTCAGGGAAGAGGTCCTGGTATCAGTCTGTTTTTTTAAGGTCCCTGGGTTGATTTAAAGTGCAGCCAAGGTTGAGAACTACCTACTTAGAGTTTTCCTATAATAGAAGATAAAACTAAAAATAGCTATAAGAAATGGAAACCCAAAAAGGTTAGAGAGATGACACAATGTCAAGTAAATTGGAGCAGATAGCAGAGAAGTCAGAACTGGGAGAATGCAACTCCTTCAGGGATTTATACTGTCTTTTCAAGACATTGTATATGTATATGAATATATATGAGTCAAATGCATCATTGGATCAAATCCAATCATATGCAGTATTGTCAACTAATATTACCTTAATGAAATTATTAAAAATTGATTTAACTATTAAAAAATATGTCATGGTATATGTCTAGAGCTATAGTCACATGATAGTATGGTGGTAATCCTGGCCCACTTTTGTCCCTAATAGGGACTTTTGTCCCTATTAGGCAGGAAACAGAGGGAAAGAAGAGTATGTGCTTTATTCAGTGAAGAACAACCATTAACTGATTTGAGGTTATGCTCACTGGTGTGATACTTATAATTCTTTGTGTATCTGTCTCCTGTAAGACAATGAGTTATCCAGTAATGGGACCATACCTGTCCCAGTGTCAAATATACAGCAAGAGTTATACCTGCTTGCAGAAAAAAAATAAATTGGAAAAGAATGAGTGCATGAAGACCAAAGTCATACTTATAGACCAATCTTCTGTCTTGCTATTATTTATTATGGTCATCAATGATGTGAGGTAAGGGCATTTTATCAAAATGAAGCAACCCGAATCCTGACTTGTCGGAATGAATTTCTTTAGAAAATTATGCCTTGACCTTTCAAAAAGTGCTGCTTTCAGTGACTCTCTGTAAATAGCACTTAATTCAGTGTACTGGAAACACTAATGCTAAGGAGTATCAATTTTTTAAAAAGCCTAACTTTGTTAAAAATCCCAATTTTAAGCTCCATAAAAATCAGGTGCTATATAAGAAAGTATAAGAAAGCCCATAAAACAACTGAAGATAAAAAATGTATTAGAAAGAAGAAATTTAATTACAATATATAAACTATTGATGTTACATTATGAGCAGCTGCAATTCATGCTTTTAGTAAGACCCTAAAATGATTTAAGACTTTTAAACTTTGAAACTTTTAAGGTCTTAAAACTTTTAATACCTTAAAATGAAACCTAAGACCTTTTAAATGATGCTGTTATCAGCTAATCAGTTCAGTTTTACATTATACATAGTGAAGTCTAGTTTTATACTATAAACCAAAAGAATTTGATCTTCAATGCCCTTTCAAGCCATAATATTGAAAACTTACATAGATTCTATGCATATTTCTGGATTGGAAGAGGAGGGATGTGTGTGGGGGGAGTTGCAGGGAAATAAAGAGATTGGTAAAAGGACAATAAGAATGAAAAGAATTTTAAAAATGGAAACAGAAGTGGTGGAGTTCAAACAACAGCTACCTCATATAATTATGCCATTGATGAAACTGCCTAAATCCCTTTTTTACAATCCAACAAAATTTTGCTATTTAATAATGATTTGATCAATCAAAGTATCATCATGGTTTAATCTGGGGATTATTATTTTGATATTTTCATGATAGTAGTTCTACCGGAGATAATATATTTAGTTGCTCCCTATTTGTAGAGGCATTCATTTTCTCACTTTCCTAAAGCCACATTTTACAAAGTACCTTTGAATGTGTTGATTTTTCAGTGATTCCGCAAGTTGATTAAACCAATTCAATAAAATTAATTCTCTACTGTCCACTAAAGAAAAAGATATTTATTGGATGTTTCTATATCAGACCAAAAAAAATAGACACTCTTGAAATAATCTATACCTTCTTTCTTTGCTTACATTCTCTCTCATTACTAATGCTTTCACTTCTTTTAACTTTAGTTTACATCATGTTGGAATTGTATTCCTTTGACTGTCCTTAAGAAAGGATTCCTTACTTTGAATACCCTGAGTGCACCAGAACTTTGTGATCAGGTTACCTGGGCTTGAATCTCAATACCACCTCTTACTAACAGCTTAACTTTGGACAACCTACTTAACTAAGATTCAATGAGTACAATGATACCTCACAAGCTAGTCATAAAAATTATTAAAACAATATGTAAAGCGCTCACTATGGTACCTGGGATAAATAAAGAGATAGGTCAGTGTTACATACTCAGGTATTTCATATCAAGCTAAGGTGTATAGCTTTGTAAGCCAGAAATACATAGTCAATGAATTTTCAATTATTTATTAATCATGTGCTCTGAAAATGGGACTATGGTAAGCCCAGGATTTGAACTGAACCTTGAAGTTGAATTAAGTAGAGTTTAGTTAAGTATATGGAGAGAAAAAATAATCTGTATTGTCCTGTATCGTAGTCTCTAAGTACAAGTGGCTATTGAGCACTTGAGATGTGGCAAGTTTTAATTGAGATGTACTATAAGTGTAAAACACATTCTTGACTTTTGAAGACTTAGTACTTCCATGAAATACAAAGAATGTGCAAAATACTTGGCTAATAGCGTTTATTGATTATATGTTGAACTGATATTATTTTGGATATATTATGTGAAATGAAATATATTGTTATTCTTAATTTCAACTACTTTTTATACTTTCAGTATATGAATGTTAGAAAATTTAAAATTACATATATGGGTCAGATTATATTTGCAGCAGACAGCACCTTTCTTGATTGTGCAGCCCATCAGTAAAAAGAAAATGGTGGAATTAAAAGTGATTCAAAGGACTTATAGTTCAGTAAAGGGAGACAATATTTATCACATGAGAAAAGTGCCCACAATACCTAATGTTATACCTGATGACTATGAGGTCACCTATATCTTTTATATTTAGTGAAGGTAGAAGGTAGGAGGTGCAACAATAACTGTCACCAACAATGACTGACTCTGAAATCCCACCTAAGCAAGGGAGGAATTTCTTAACAGCTTTTGAGAACTTAACAGCAGTTTGTATGTCTTCTACAAAATCAGTTATCAAAATAGCAAAAAATGGAGGGTCCTCCGTGGTTGCCTAGAGGTTAATTCTCAGGGATAGTACTTCAAAGGCCCTCAGCAAAGGCCTGACTTTGATCCCCACCAGGGAGCAAACGCATGTGGAGTAGCAAGCCTCTCCTGTCTTGGCTGCTGCTGCTCTCAGCAGTCTATTTCAGTAGATCCACCTGTACTGCTTTTCACTCTGTCTCTGGAGAATCCTCTCACCACCCCCTACCCTCTGGCCTGCAACCCAGTTCTATGCAAAAATAAATAAAAATCTTTTAAAAAATAACAAAAAATGGAAAGAGGTTTTAATCAAGCTGTTGATTAATATTTAAATTAGAGCATTAAAATATATATTTTTAAAGATTTATTTATTTATTTATACAAGCACTGGGTATAGTCAGAAGCGCGGGAGGGTGAGAGAATTCACCAGAGCCAGAGGAGAGAGGAGAGCAGGCAGACTGACGGAAGTACACTGCTGAGAGGAGCAGCGGGGCGGCAGGCAAGGTCTGCGCACCATGTGGGACCCGTGCCCGACGGCTGGGGATTGAACCGGCGCTGAACAGGCTGCAGGCAGCTTCACAACCCAGCGCTCAACCGCTGCGCCAATTTTATTAAAGAGGATCATATGATTTTTGGCAACTTCCTAGAATTTGAAAGAACCAAGTGACATACCAATAAGAAAACCCCTTTTGTTCCAATGCACTTGAATATCATTAAGAAATGCATTGCAGGGCCGCCCCTGGTGGCGCAGCGGTTGAGCACTGGACTGCGAAGCTGCCTGCAGCCTCTGCAGCGCGCGCCGGTTTGATCCCCGCCCACCGGGCGAGGGTCTCACATGGCGCAACAGACCTCTCCTGCTGCTCCCCTGAGCAGTATATTTCGTCGGTCTACATGTTTTGTTCCCCACCCTGGTTCTGGTGAATTCTCTCACCCTCCCGCCCTTCTGACTGTACCCAGTGCTTGTATAAATAAATAAATAAATCTTAAAAAAAAAAAGAGAAAGAAATGCATTGCATATAGAATTATTTTTATCAACATTTTGTTTGTTTTTTTAAATCACAAAATGAATGTAAAAGAGCTTGCTGCTGGTTCTGTAGTCTTCAAAGACTCTTTGTTCAGAAAACATTTTTTTACACTGATTTGTATAGTATTTTGACCAATAGTGTTGAGATATATTTTAGTGTACTCTGTGAAATAATAGAAGATTTGAAATAAGCCTGAATATAGAGAACTTGAAACCAGAAGAAAAAAAGGCACGTTTTAAAGCTTTTTAGCCTTGTCATGAAATAGCTGTTTTGACTTTAAAATAGACTGCTTTTGAGCCTGCCAAGAAAATGAAGCAAAATTTCAACTAGCCTACCAGAACTTAATTTTCCTTTTCATATATGCCAAACTTAAAGTGACTGTTCTATCTTCTCGTACAAGAGCATGCTTTCATTGTTCCCAGGACCATTCCATGGTGCACTCCAGGTACCCTTTCAACATATACCCAATAACACAAAACATCTTGCACTTTCCATTTTGGAAATAGAGAAGGAAAAGATGGAAGTACAGATAGAAAGAAAGGCTGGCATTTTATGGAGCTTCTTCTATTTGCCAGGCTCTGTGTTAATCCTTATTATGTTTTATTGAGGAATAGTGTAATAGGCTGGAGCTCTCTGAAAAGTAATTTAGGGTATGAACTAGCATATTGCTGGTCATCCCAGGACAACAATGACATGATGGAATAACTCAGACCTTCTATAATCCCAATCCAAACTGAGACCACTTAGTGTTTACTCTAAGGTTCCTTTCTGATCATTTTTGGTTGACTCATGGAGTGACCTCAAATGTGAGATATGACACCTGGAGGAAGATCTTTCTACTGTGTAGAACATGTCCTGTTCACTCTCCTGAGATGGTTTGCTCTGCCTTTGATGAGAATGCAATGCATATTTTTGAAGCCCACTCATATTTTCCTTCTGAATTTATATCACTTTTGATGACTATTAGGTTGTTCATTTTGGAAGGTACTCTAAGTTTAATGGCACTGATTTCTATAGAAAACACACAGACCCCAGACACTTCCCATACAGTACATATTTTTAAAGACAAGTAGACCTGTATATGAACAAATAAAATTATATCTGATGGACAAATTTCTTTTTGTTCTGAGAAGAGGCCTATAGAGAAAACTTGGTATACCAATCCAAGAAAACTTGAAACAACAACCAAACTCAAGTAAATTAATAACTGTAAAAAACTTGCAGAAAGAGAATTCAATTATTTTTTCTCTTAATATTCCCAACAATTTGAAATTGGCTTAAATGGGACAAATCAAAGGAGCAAGTTTTATTTGTCAGTAGGTTACAGTGCTCTGAACATCTGGGGAAAGAATGGTCTTTCTGGCCTCCCTGGTGGCGCAAGGGGTTAAGTTATCGACAGCCACTGCAGCATGAGTTCAATCCCTAGCCAGGGAGCCAACCCACATGGCACAGCAGACCTCTCTTTTCTCTCCCGCTGCTCCCCTCAGCAGTGTATTTCAGTCAGTCTGCCTACTCTATCTCTGGCAAATCCTCTCACCTCCCCCCACCACCTCTGGCCTACACATCAGCTCTTGTGTGCATAAATAAATAAAATAAATCTTTTAAAGAAAAAAGAATGGTCTTTCACTCATTAAAACAAATGCACCGTGAATGAGAATGATAACATTGTGCTCTGCAGCCTCAATTTGTACGTGAAATGCCATGTTTTCTGAAAGTGAATTTTGTGCTGTACATGAACCAATTGTTTTCATACTCTGAAAACAATAATTCATACCAGAAACTTAATTACCCATGTGTAGTGTAACTATGCCAACCACATTAAAACTTGTTTTTTAAAAATCACATACCCTTATCTCTTCAGATGAATGCTATCTGGAAATAAAGTAGTTTTTTTTGTTTTGTTTTGCTCTGAAATACATTGTTTCATGATATTAATCAGTTACTTGCCAGATTTCTATCCTATGCTATTTAGACACAATTTGGCCAGCCCTGAGTGTGCATATTGAGATCTTTACCATGAAAAGCAACTAAGCAAGGATGCAGATTTATTCACCTTGCAATGTAATATGGTAGTACCACATACTGGAACTCAAAAGTAATAATACCATTGCTTCCACAGCAGTAGGACAAGCTTGGCAAATTGGAGCTGCCATGTTAAAAACCACATGCTTTGTCTATAGAACAAAAATATAGTTTTACACTAAAATCTTACTAGTAGTATACCGAGTATAAAGTAAATAGCTATCACTTTAAAGACCATTTAAAATATGTGTCAGATGTTGCCTTGGGTCTCTTCATCAGATCACAATTCAGTTAATATTTGTTGTGTATTTTCTTATGCTGTGTATTTATTCACTGAAATGTTCATGTAGTCCTTGTGAGCTTCTTCCTTCATTTCTTGCTTTACAGGAAAAGAAACTGATATGTAGAAAAATGAAATAGTTTAATCAAAGGAAATAAAAAAGTAAAGATGAAAATCCAAGTTGGCTAATCCTAAAGCCAACAATAGCCTTGTTGGCCCTCCAGTAGGTCAGAAGTCCATGCTGAAATGTAGGCCACAGGAATGCACTTAATTGCAGTAGAGAAAAGCAAATGGTACCAGGATTACCTAACACTCACCTTATTAGAAATGAGAAAAGTTGTAATTGTGATCTCTATGGATTATGTTGACTCACAGCTCCATGGTGTGATCCATTGATGGTGAGCTCTGGGAAGAGCTCTGTCTAGTACCACACCAATGTTGACTGACAATGCCTAAAAAAATCTTAGGTAAAGTCCATGTTTGATCTAAGAGCTATGTTTCATGAAGGCAAGATCTCTCCTAACCCCAGAATTTTGCATTTCATGTACTGGGTCTATATCCCACATCTCGGCCCCTCGCTATTTTACAGACTTCTTGTCAAAGATTGTATCCATAGGTTATAGTGTTTTGAACATATCCCCTTGGTTGGGATGTCTTTTCTTCAGGAGCAGCAAACTGCTCCTAGACTCTTAAGATAAACAACAAGATGGTAGTAATGTTTTTTATGCTCTCAAATGCATTATATATATATATATATATATTTTTTTTTACATCAATTCTGTCCTAGTGAGACCTAGTAACAAAGCTGTCATCTTCCTCTATGACTAAAGGCAGCCCCAGAAAAAAGTATTATATATAGTTCACTGTGGTTCACTTAACTCAGCTCTTAGTGATATCAGAACTTCTGGGCTGCTACTTAAGAGTAACTTATGGATGACTGTTCAGCTGGTTCTTCAGAGGGGTATAGGACTATTGTAAATTCTGTCAGCTAAACTGTCTGGTGATCTCAAATTGAAATCAAATTATGTCCTGGTGCTTCTAATTACCAACCTTAACCATTCCTGAATTGAACCACACATACCTGGGCATAAAGTTCCAAATGGAAGCATCAATAATTCTCTTGACTCTTGTCAGTTTTAGATACTAACGTCACCTTCTTGATTGGTAGAGGACATAGATGAATCGTTCCAACTAGCGTCACTAGTATTCAATACATAATCTGTTTTACAGATTACAAGTTGGTTCAAGTCATCTGTCATACAATGTCAATTATTGTTATCTTTTTCCCTTTTTTAGTTTTTTCATTAATGTTGGCAATAGACATGTCATCTCCATTTTAAGATACAAAGGAAAGATCCACCAGGTTGAGTTAGCAATGTCTTTGTGATGTTAATCAATTGTATATTTAATATTTTTCTGGGCATTTATAAATTTAATATAATCTGGTGTGGATACACCAAAAACACTTTATATTCAAATAATATAAAATGTTCAAATATCATATGTAAATGCATTATACACATAGATATTGTTATTTGAATTACGTATTGTTCAGTGTTTGCATTTTTATTTGCTAATTTTTAGTTTGTAATACTTTTTAATCCATATTTTGAGAAGCCTGATTAAGAGATACATTTTTTCTGAAGTCCTTATATCTTGTGGGGCAATGTAGTGTTAGTTTGTCAGAACTGAATCGTCTCAAAGAACTGCAGAATTAGTGCATAAATCTTTTAGCATTTCTTTGATTACATGATAAAAGTCAGAAAGAAAGTAATCAGTCGGGTGTTATGTTTACAAAAAAAATCTCAAAAAGTAATTCCGTAGTCAGTCTTAAAAAAGGAAGGAAATTATGACATGTGCTACAACATGGTTGGAACTTGAGGACATTATGTTAACGAAAATAAGCAGACCTAAAAAAACAAATAGTGTATGATTTTATTCCACACATATGAAGTACTTGAGTAGGCAAATTCATAAAGACAGAAAGTACCATGGTGGTTACCAAGATCTAAGAGAAAGAGAAATAAGAGTGAAATGGGTATTGAATTTAGGGTAGGAAAAAAGTTCTGGAGATGGAAAGTGGTGATGGTTACATACTTAATGGTTAAAATGATCAATTTTATGTTATGTATATTTTACCAAAAAAATAATTTTAAAAGTCATTCATCATGATTTCCCAATCTGAATATGTCTCCTTAAGTCCTGAAAGATTGCAGACTGAGGAATAGAATTTAAAGAGGGGATCAAGCACACATTTAACCATTTATGACTTGAGGGGTAGGGGGAAGGATATACCTCTTCTTAGTAAGATAGTTGCACTTAGTGCAAGAGCTGGATATATAGCACCTTCTTTTTACCACTACTCTTAACAGTTTTGCCAGAGGTTCTGTAATTCTGAGAAAGATCAGAGACACTAAATAATAACACATTTTTATAAGAAAGCATTTATTACTTAAACCTTCTAAGGAAAGTTATAATGATTCTGTTTTCTTGGCTGAAGTTCCAAAATAAAAGGAGGTTAAGGAACCTCAAGATTACTCAGTAAGTAAATGGAAGGGCTAAAAATGGAATTGAGGATTCCCCGACTCTCACCCTGCCTCTCTTGAGAAACATACTCACATCCTTCTCCACAGCAGTGAGGCTGGCAGAATGCATGAGGGGCTGGCAGCATGCAGAGAATCTTCCATGTCTTAAAATAGTCTTTGAGTTCTAAAATCCTATCACAGCAAAGCAAACTCTGCTTCAAATGCTGACTCTGCATCCCACTCCTACAGTATCTATATGGTATATGAACTTGAGTTAATAGCTTTCCTTTTAATACTTAATTATTTGGGTAATTTTTAACACTGTCTTTCCTTTTATTAAAAAATAGCATCCATCAAGTTTTCCTTTTTAGTGCCAACCAAATAAAAAGAAATTTAAAAATCCATTCAGTTTCAACATATGTATTACTCTTCAATTTGCTTTAAAAAGTACATTCATTCATTGAAGTTCTTTGGACACTTTGCCAAAGATATAAGCATATTAATTAGTTTCAGTGAAAATACAAGAGCTTGGCACTGTCAAAGATAAACAAAGGTGGACATTAGTTAAAGTAATGAAAACAGATTTTACCATTAACTGCTGACAGTAAGAGAAAGAACTGAGCTGCATTCCAAGTTGTGTGGGGGTGAGAGGGTGTCGTTGATTTTTAAATATCTTTCATTTTCTAAAAACAATTTTATCAAAATAACACTGGTTTAAAACATAATATAGCTTTGGGTGTACAGTATTATAATTCAATATATGTATATGCAACTTTATGATCACCACCAAAAGTCTATTTTCCATACAATTAGGCCCATATTCAGATTCCCATTCCCTTCTCCCTTCCCCTCTGGTGACCACCATTTTGTTCTTATAATGTAAGAGTTTACAGTGATCAAAAAAGACAAAACTCATGCCATTTGTGGCAACGTGGATGGAGCTGGAAGGGATTATGCTAGCTGAAATAAGTTAGAAGGAAAAAGATAAATACTGGATGATGTCACTTCTGTACTGAATATAGAGAAACCAAACAAAAAGGTCAAGAAAAAGTCAAAATTAGCTTACCATATAACTAAGGCATACAGCAAAGGGGGAGTTTTGGGGGGGCGGAGAATGAACACAGGGGAGGAATGAACACAAGGGAATATGCTGATGGTTCATGGGTAATACAGTAGCAGGAGAACTACAGGGACTAATTCATTAATTCACTTTATTCATTAATCAAATGAATAAAGTGCGCAGAACTTCCAAAAATAAGCCTGGCCTCCCCGATGGCACAGCGGGTTGAGCACAGAGCTGTGAAGCAGTCTGCGGCCTCTGCAGTGCAAGTTTGATTCCTGGCCAGCCAGGGAGAGTCCCACACAGCATGGCAGACCCCTCCTGTCTTGTCCACTGCTCCCCTCAGCAGTGCTTTTGGTCAGTCTGCCTGTTCTGCATCCCTCTCTGTCTCTGGTGAATCCTCTCACCCTCCCGCGCGTCTGGCCTGTTCCCCAGCTGTTGTATAAATAAAAAATAAATCTTTAGAAAAAATAAGTCAATAACAACACTCTGTAAAGACAGAAAAAATTAAGAGTTTGTTTCTTATTTTGTTTTGTTTGGTCATCTGTTTTGTTTCTTTATTACCCACATATGTATGAAATCAAGTATTTGTCTTTTCGCTGACTTACTTCACTTAGCATAATACCCTCTAGGCCCATCCATGTTGTAAATGGCAAAATTTCATCTTTTTGTGACTGAGTTGTATTCCATTCTGTATACACATTAGATAGACAGATAGATAGATAGATAGATAGATAGATAGATAGATAGATAGATAGATAGATAGATACACACATACCGTATCTCCTTTATTCTTTCATCTGTCAGTGGGCCTTGAGGTTGCTTCCATATATGACTATTGAAAATAATGCTGCAGTGAACTTAGAGGCACATATTTTTCTTTGAACTAGTGTTTCACATTCTTTTTTTGTTTGTTTGTTTGTTTGTTTGAAAAATGTTTATTTATTTATTTATTTATACAAGCACTGGGTACAGTCAGAAGTGCGGGAGGGTGAGAGAATTCACCAGAGCCAGAGCAGGGAGCAGAGCAGGCAGAAGGACCGAGGTACACTGCTGAGGGGAGCAGCGGGCGCATCAGGAGAGGTCTGCACGCCATGTGGGACCCTCGCACATGGCCGGGGATCGAACCGGCACTGCAGAGGCTGTGGGCAGCTTCACAGCCCAGCTCTCAACCGCTGTGCCACCAGGGAGGCCCCCTGTTTCACATTCTTTGGGCAAATAACCAGAAGTGGAGTAACTGGATCATGTCTCACATTTCCATTCTTAATTTTTTCCGAGGAATCTCCAAACTATTCTCCATAGAGGCTATACCAATTTACATTCTTACCAACAGGATTGAAGGGTTCCTTTTCTCCACATCCTCACCAGCACTTGTTTTTCCTTGTCTTTGATATAAACCGTTCTCAGATGTGAGGTGATAATCTCATTATAGTTTTTTATTTGTATTTCTGTAATGATAATTGATGATGAGCATTTTTTTTTCATGTGCCTGATGGCCATCTGTAAGTCTTCTGTTTTATTTTATTTTTTTAAAGATTTTTATTATTTTTTTTATTTATGCAATAGCTGGGGTACAGACCAGAGGCGCGGGAGGGTGAGAGAATCCACCAGAGACAGAGTAGGGAGCAGAACAGGCACAAGGACCAAAATACACTGCTGAGGGGAGCAGCGGGTGAGACAGGAGAGGTCTACTGCGCCATGTGGGAATCTCCCTGGCTGGCCGGGAATTGAACTGGTGCCGCAGAGGCTGCAGACAGCCTCACAGGGTTATGCTCAACCAGCTGCACCACAGGGGAAGCCCAAGTCTTCTGTTTTAAAGGGAGAGTGAATGAATAGGGAGGAGTAACTGGCTGGGGCTTAGATAAAGTCAAATACCAGAAGGGAAGGCCTCCCTGGTAGTGTAAGGGGTTAAGACACAACCTATGAAGCTATCCGCAGCCACTGCAGCACAAGTTAGATCCCTGGCCAGGGAGCAACCAACATGGTGCAGCAGACCTCTCCTGTCTTGCCCGCTGCTCCCCTCAGCAGTGTATTTTGGTCCATCCACCTGTTCTGTTACCCTCTGTCTCTGGTGAATCCTCTCATCCCACCACCTCGGGCCTGTACCCCAGCTCTTGTATGCATAAATAAATAAATCTTAAAAAAAAAATACCAGAAGGGTAGGGGAAAAAGCAAAGAACAAAGGGAAAAGAGGACCCAGTGACTCTGGTGGAGGACTCTAGGTGCCTTGGTGGTGTGTGTATGTTGCAGTAACATAAATCTGAAGAGTCATAAACCTATACCTCTGAATATGTATAAAACAATGTTACCTCAGTAAAAAATAAAGTCAACATTAGGTTTCTATTCTCCCACAGGGTCCCTGTCCTTCCAGATGAGTATATTTCAAAGGAATGGTTTTCATATCCTTGAGAAACACACTTCTGAGTTGTAGAAGATACATCTGAATCTTGAAAATACAGAGGAAGGATACACAGCATAAGTCCTTTTCAGTATATCCTCTAAGAAAGGGCAATCAGGGACCCATCTTCAGATGTTGGCTAGAAGAAGCAGTATTTTCTTTTGACAGCTTTGAGCTTTTCCTGACAGAATCTCACGGAAGCTGGGTTGTCCTTGGACTGAGAGAAATCACACTAAAGTTTGGTCAAGTGTCTTGGTGTAAGGGTTTGAATGGCATGTTTGTGCAGAGAGATTTTGCAGTTTTCAATACCCATAATGCTGTATCGCTATAGAAATGATGTAATGTCTCCATAGAAAAGACTATGTAGCATCTGATTTGAAGACACCAGCAAAAAAGCCCAATGTTAAGCTATGATTTAGTTCTTCTGTGTCACGTTACTTGTGAAAATGATGAGTAAGTTCAGTCTGTCTTTGAGAAACACCTTGTCAGTTGTTGCCTGTGTTTGGAAAGAAACATGAGTGGTTTACTTTCAGATGAAAGAAATGAAATTTGCTTTAAAACTACACAATAATATTTTTGCATCAAATGCATTAGAAATACCAATAGATTCCTACAGCACTGTGCATATTTTATATCTCCTTTTTCAGATAATAGAAATTCATAGTTTGAGTTAAATATTAACAAATTAATATTAATGAATGAATGTTCATTAATATATTCAGCTTCCACCTACTTTCAATTCATAAGCCAGAAATTTCTTGCTAAAGTAGGATATAAGATTTATTAGTCTATCTAGAGAAATCTATATGGAATAATGCATATCAGAAAAGGAAAAGAAATTACTGATTCAGAAATAACACTGTCTAAATATCTTTTATAGCTGATAGACTATATTATTTATCAGATTAAGTAGTAATACCTAAGAGTCAATAGAAAATATTTATAAAATAGGCATTTAGCTTGCCAGTAAACTAATTTGAAATCATTTATCTTGTGAAATTTTATATTGTGTAACATTTTAATTTTTTCTTTCACTGTATACTTTTTTGATCTTTACAAGTACGCTATAATACAAAGTTACATCTACTGTGTTTTTCTATTAAAGACCTTTGTCTTCTCTACTTTTAACAGAAGAGGTTTTCATTATATCTGATGGCCTAAGAAAAAATTTCCTCTGCTGTAGTTTATAGAATGGAATAAATCGTGCTTGTTTGGACATTCTCTCACTCATAGTTTCAAGAGCTGTACCATGTTGGATTTATGGATATGGATTTCAATTTTCAAGTCATTCATCACTAAGAGTCTATTTCTTGTATTGTTAGAAGCTTCTGTTGCAAGGTGCTGAAACACCACCCTCCCTTCACTGAAAGGGTTCAGTATCTTTCAGTACACAAGAGAGAGAGTGGAAGATGAGTCATGATCATTGCAAATTTATTTCCCACTAATCATCAATGAGAATAGATGCTTCAGTGATGGACATGTGGGGTCAAAAGTAGCAAGCAGCGTAACATGAAAAACTTGCCAGGCTTCCATAGTAGTCTAAACTCCCTTTAGCAACTAAGTGAGCTTCTGAGCACAGTGATCTTTGCCTCCTTGGTGGATTCTGAACAGTTATAAATATGACATGCTGAAACAGAGTGATTAACAGAGCCGTGTGGAATGACTCCAACAGGGACAGATCATTAAATTGCAATTGAAGAAGGACATCTGCATCTCACTAAACAGACCATTCTTCTGATAGTGACAGGTCTGTTCTTGAGTAGTTGGCAGAAAGAAAACAATGAACTTGGAAGTGTCATCGAAAGAGGGACTAGAGTGGCCCAGGGTTCTCAGATCTGTTTCATGTTACCATGGACCATGAGTGAGTAAAACTCATTAAAAGGAAAAAATAATACCAAAAACTTCTAAACTAAAGGAGTCACATAACTATAAAATTTCTTAAGTAAAAAGGCATTTTTATGCAGGGAGATAGGTGATGGATAGGAACATCCTGTAATGATTTATAGCCCATGCCTATAAAATTCTTTTGTATATAACCTGCCTTTATTTTCACAAGTCCATTCAACCAGGGATTTCTCAGCTACATTAGACACATTTCTAAAATCCAGTCCTGGGATTTTAAAATATGCTATACATCTCCATATCATCCTCTAGTTCCCACTTTGTGGGTGCCTTTTTCTAGGAGCTCCATTCTGTTCATTCACTCTTATAGCTGTAAGAGACAGGTCATGGCTTTGGAAGATCTCTGGCCTTGAGATTATGTACTTTCTGTTTAACCTTTGCATTAAGTTTCATTTCATTAAGTTCCTTTTAATCTTTGTGGCAATCTCCATTTTACTAATGAGGAAACTAAGGTTCAGAGAGGTTAAATAGCTTGTTTAAGATCATGTTGACAGCCTTTGTCAGAGCCAAGAGTCACCACCACTCAGGATGTCACTGTGCATGTCATAGTGCATAGATAACAATCTGCTTGAAAAATAACCATTTGGGGATTGTTGGGGTATTTTTGTTACTCATTTTTAAATATTTATTTAAATTAAATATTACTATTAGATAGTAAATTAAGTCAAATAATTTATTTTCATTATTTACCATGCTTTCTAAAGAATTTACCTTTCAATGTTTTTAAGTGCTAATAAAGATATAGAGATAAAGATAGAAATGCAGAGTTACATACCACCCGGTAAAAAAATGACTCTCTGTAAGGCACTTGTGTTTACTATATGGCAGCCAAGAACTTATTTAGTAGACTGATACATTTGGGAACTGCAAGATAGCATGGGGTGTCAAACTGACATTCATTTCCAAACCTTAGAATTACTGTGTCATAAGACTGTGGGAAGCATTAAAAAAATGCTTTTTCCTGCTCTCAGCAGCATTCATTGAGAAATCTTTGGTGAAGAGAATATAGGGAATGGGGAAAAGACAAAACATAAGCCTAACACTTTTCTTTCAATATAAGCATGGTTTGATTTTACTCATGATACATTACTATATCATTTTTCATTTCTGTAAACCTTATAAAATAATATAAAAAAATTTCTCTATTAATATCCAGTTTGACCTACAATTGACTAGAGTCATCATTTCCATAAGTAAATAATTTTTATTTCCTATAAGGCCAAAGGAGGATATTTGGACAAAGGAATAATAAACAATTTTCTATTGGGAATTCTTTTAAAAGTTGCATTTCAATTAACATGGTGTTGGGTAACAAAGGCAGTGTGAAGTGGAATTATAGATTTGAAGTACTTACCATCCAACACTAAAACAAGTCATTAAACCCCTACTGTTAAAGATTACTTAACATTAACATCCATAGAGACTCTCTGGCCCCCAAAGTCAATGAAGGCAGCATTGAGCCACACAAACCAGTGATAAAAGGCTCAGCAGTGATTTGGCTTCAGGCCCAGATGTGGTTCATCCACTATAAATTTTACTAGATAATGACAGTAAGTTCCAAAACCTTCATAAAATGCTTTTTTTTTTTTTTTTTTTTTTTTGTCTTAGGCACTAGATCTGTATCCAATCCACCTTATGCCATTAGGAGGAATTGCAACATCAAGTTATTATATCATTTGAAGATACAATCGTGCTGGAAATGCTCAGAAATTAACCCCTAATTTAGTATGTGCAACACATCTACTCAGTCTTCACTGGGATCTTTTGTAGGCAACTCAAAGGTAACAGGAAGAAGTAACCCTGAAGTTCACCCTACCCCCACAAACACACCAGATGAGCATTACCCTGTTTGCCCCATCTTAGTAAATTATATCACTCCCCCAAAATCAAAAAAGTAATACATTTGTCTTTGACTGTCTTCTTTATCTTACTCCTTGTAGCAGCAAGTTGTTCAATTCTATCTCCACAATCTCCTTTGAATTTGACCTCTCTCCAGTGCCTTCTCACCCTCATCCAAGGAATAAAGATCATTAGCCCACACACAGTGCCTTTGTGCAAATTCTCCAAAGGCATTCCTTTCTCAAGACACAATGGATTGGAATATTGCTGTTGTAAACCATTTTTCTCCAACGGAGACACGTCATCTCTGCTGAAAAGTTAATGCAACAAGTATATAAGTCACGTGACAAATATATACTGTTCATAATTCAAAGAAGAAAGTCTCTGACCTTGTGTTGCTTATAGTACAGTGGGAACAATAATCAATCAACAAAAAATAAATAATACACTGTGAAATGGCAAATGATATTAAAGTGCATGAAGAAAAATAAAAGCAGAATAAGAGAATCAAGACTAATGAGGTTGAGGGAGAAGCTATTTTAGATAGTGCAGATAGGGAAGGTCTATATGAGGAATTAGTACTCGAGAAGAAGACATGAGAAACTGATGGAGCAATGTCATGCCTACCATGTAAAAAAAATCTACGGAAAAAAAAATTGCAGATGAAAGCTATTATACAGGTAGTGGGTTGAATGTGGCCCTCCAAAGTATGTGGTTACCAGGAAGCTTAGAATCTAACCTTCCTAAGAAAAAGAGACTTTGCAGATGAATTTAAGTTAAGGATCTTGAGATGACAGTATCCTCAATTCAAGTGGGACCTAAAGCCAATAGAAAGTGCTTATTAGAGAAGAAAAGGGGAAAGAGACTTAGAGAAAAGAGGGGAGAAGACAGAGGCAGTGATTGGAATTGTGTCAGTATAAGAAAGGAACACTAAGAATTGCAAATATTCTCTACAAGTTATGACAGAGGCGTGGAACAGATTCTTCTTGATTGTCTCTAGAAGGAATGTTCCCTGCTGATATCTTGATTTTTCATTTCTTACCTGCACCACAGTAAGGGAATAAATTTGTTATTTAAAGCCACCCAGTTTGTGGTAATTTGTTAAGGCAGCCTTAGAAAACCAATACAGATTGAAATATACTTGATATGTTCCAGGAATAGCATAAACAGTATGGCTAGAAACAAATTGGATAGAGCCAAAAAAGATATTAGTGTGGTTATTCAAAATATTTAATGGTCAAAATATTTAATGGTTTACAATAGCAAGGAAACTCCCCCCAATCAGAGTAAATATCAGTCATTAAGCTCTGCCAATGCCTACTGACAAATTTTCAGCCTGAGATGTCAGAGGAAAATGTGGATAAAACCTGGTCTTATTGGGATTTGGGGGGCATGGGAAGGGGTTTGGATTTTATTTTGAGTGTAAATGGAAACTCTTGGAAGGTTCAGTGGCCATGATTTGATGTCTGATTTTAATAAGATTATTGTAGATGTGGCTCAGTGGAAAATGATTAAAATAGGAGGGCAAGAGGGGAAGTAGGAGAGTTAGCTAGCTGTTGCATTGGTCCAGATAACAGATGATGATTGCCTGACTCAGAGTTGACATGGAAGATTCTGCAGGTTTTACAAAGCACCAGCAATTCCATGCACAGCATGAATATTGTATATTTGCCATGACTTGTATATTTGCTATAATAGCTTTCCAACAGTGATGTGTCTTCTTTGGAGAAAAATTGTTTACAAAAGCAATATTCCAATCCACTGTGTCTTGAGAAAGGAATGCTTTTGGAGAATTTGCACAAAGGCACTCTGTGTGGGTAATGATGTTTAGGGCTTGGACTAGTGGTGAGGAGGCACTGAGAAGAGGTCAAATTCAAAGGAGATTGTGGTGATGGAATTGAAGGACTTGCTTGGCAATGGGAGTAGGGTAGAGTAGATAGTCAATGACTTTTTGATTTAAGTCACTGGGTGATATAATTTACCAAGATGGGGCAAACAGGATAATGCTCATCCAATATATTTGTCTCAGTATCATCGAGAACAGGAGCCAGCAAACTTTGTCCTACTGTCCATAGCTGGCATGCCTACTGTTTTCTGTAAGTAAAGTTTTATTGGAGCACGACCCAGCCCATGTGTTTACATATTATCTATGACTTTTTCATGCTATAACAGCAGAGTTGAATAATCATGACAGGAACCATATGGCCCATCAAAACTAAAATATGTACTATCTGTGCCTTTAAAGAAGACTATCTGTGTATACATGTGTGTTGGATTTGTTGTATTATATTTGTTGATTTGTTATATAAAAGGTTATTTCTAAGCTGAGAAATTTAATTTGGTCTTAGGTTTGACACTCTGAAAAGAAAGATATCAAGGTTCTTTTTTCCTCAGTTTCTAATTAGAATTATTCATAAGTGCTAATTTAGTTGGTTGAAGGAAGAAGTGGGAATTCTATTAAGAGAAGATTACAAATATATTTCTTAGATCACAAATTACTTTAAAGAGTGTGTTATCTTGTTTGATTTTCATAATTACTCAGTTAGGTCAGTATTATGCTATTTCATAGGCAGATAAAATGAGGTCAGCTAGCTAGGAACATGCATAGCCAGGACTCCAAAGGGGCTCTAACTTTAAGTTGAGATGTGCTTCTATTTCACTGTAAATATTATCTTCCAAAGAGAGCAAGTCCAGAAATTGACAAGGGCTACTTCATGCTCCCAACAGTCTCTATGGACAAATATATCATTATCAGGCAAATCTCAGCCTTTCCAAGTCATGAATATTATATTACATTTTAGTGTCAAAGGTAAGGATTTAAAGATTGTCAGCTATCTTAGAGCATAAATAATGTGATATATATTTTGTACCCTCATAACATCTAGAAGAGTACAAAATAACAACTGTGGTAGGTAATCAATCCTTAGTAAATGTAATTGTATTCTGATACCCAATACAAAATAAAAAGAAGTGTTATTTAAAGGCCTAAGTGACTTAAAATATGTTCTTGAAATCTCAAGTAGTCATCCAAATAATAAGGTAATAGGTAAATGTATTTGTTGACTTCAGTCCTTTGTATCATTAACTGTTTTGGGAGGGGGTGTGGTGTCTGGACCATTATGGGCAGACAAGCCAGCATGTGCCATTTGCTTTAACAAAGAAAGGTTAAAGAAGGTAATGAACAATGAAATGGATAGTTTAAAAAAATAGTGATTAAGAATACCAACTTGAATAATTCTTCTATAATATAGAGCAGAAAGTTAAAGCATGGAAATCTATGAAAGAGAAGACAATGGAGAACAGAGTAATGTTTTTGTAATAGAGATTTCAGAAGGTGAAATAAATGAAACAGAGAACGAACTATTCTCATACAAAGTTTTGAGTATTGAATTAGAGAAAATTCAGGAAATGATATGATTAGTAAATGAAGAGACATAGCTATGTCCTGGGAAATACCAGTTTCTAAAGTAAGTAGGGTATCTATAAACCCACATTAGTTTGACCAGAAAGGAAGTTAATCAGACAACAAACATAGTCTGACCATGACAAATTGAGGTTTTATCCTAGTTGGTAAGCTTTGTAACCATGAATAGATGGGTGGAAATCTCACTGGTTATCTCCTTATGAAACATAGGATGGATATGCCAATCACAAACTCAATCCTTCCTTGGTTTTTTATTCATTCACTACCCACATTTGCTGAGCACTCAGGTCTAGGTGTTGTTGATACACAACTAAATAAAACATATTCTTTAGGGGACAAGAAACAAATTGATAGGCATGACCCATGAGAGGTCAAGGAAGGCTTCTTTATGGAAGAAATTTGAGTTGGATAACAGGGATGATGGACCATTATGGGCAGACAAGCCAGCATGTGCCAAAGCACAGGGCCCACAAGTTTTAATTTAATTCTTGCAGTGATGGTCTTGCCACTTCTTTACCCTATGATTTCAATTTTGTATCCCTGTAAACCAAAAAAATTTTAAGGAAAATTAACATCTTTATTTATTGTTTCAGTGATCTTCTCCAAATGAAGAAGTGTTTAAATGAAGACAAAAGATTAAAAAGGATAAAGAAAGAAAAGGTCACATAAGCTAGAGTCAAAGAACCTTTGAGAGTTAGCTATCTCTCTATCATTGAGAGTTTTAATATGAAGTATTTTGCCTGTCTCATTCATTCAGTAAGCCCCAAGGCAGAAACAATGCTTACTCTTTGGCTTATGTACTGTTGATTGACTGTCACCATTCAAGTCATAAATAATAATAATGACACACAAAAGCCAGGAGATGCGAAAGTGAAGGCTTTCATTCTAATGTTAACTCAATCAAATTGCACATATATATTACCTCTCAGTATCTAGATAAACTTTCCATGGGGGTTTTACCCTATGAAAAATGTGCAATATACTCAAGTTACCATTATAATAAGAACTTTAGATTTTTATCATTTGGGCCTTTTAAAGCATTATATTATAGCCTTCACATTATATTTATAGGAAGTTCCATATAAAAGAATAAAAGCAGACCGTCCTTTGTATTTTTAAATAAACCTACACAGGAGTGTGCGTACTATGGAAGTAGAGGTCATAGATTTCCTTGATAACCTTCATACTTTCTCGCCAACTCCAGCTTAGGACCTGCATTCACTTTCTCATTCTAGAGATGTCTGAGGGGAGGAGTCATGATGCCTGAGACAGAAAAGAGAGGGTCCATTACCGGAATACACAAGTAGGATAGAGCTCTAGCCTCTAACTGATGATTGGGCACAGGCTTTGTTTTATTATGGTAGAAAATCACTCTGTATGTTTTCAAATTCACTTAAGTAAAAGTAAAGTGATTTTAATTCTATTTAATAAATATTTATTGACCACCTCTGATGTTTCTGTGTTTAAAACACTAAGTGCAGTACAGAATGCATAGATTGAAGCATAAATCCCTGGCCACACACACAAAAAGCTATAATCTCAAGGATAGTGGTTGATTAGACAGGATTTAGCAAGATAGTGTACAATTAAAGAAATTCAGAGTACTTTGAGAATTTATGGAGAGAAATTACAGGATCAAAAGCAAATTCCTAAAAAAGGAAACTATTAAAGATTAAAATTTTAAATATGAACAGGATTTTTTAAACCAAAATCTATTTAGTTAAATATATCAGTCTTGACTAAATTCAGCCCCAACTATAGAGAAATAAACTTTGAATTTCAAATGTTGCAAATGCAAGAGTTCATGTAAAGATCTTACTATGGTTTATGTTATGGAGAATTTGTTAAATAACAACAATTGGAAACTTTATCCTTACATTAAGCAAAGAAAACATTTATTCATGGGAGAATAAGCAAAGGAAACATTTACTCATGAAATTCACTTTTAAACTACATTTATAAAATATTCTCCCCCAAATTCCATCAACCTTCAATTGAGCAATTCTATAATCACTTAACCACTGCAGTGGGACTAAATGAAAGGACATTCAAAATTACTTTAGAAGGAAGCAAAAAATTTCTGTGTCAATAGAGGAGACATATTAGTATAATGAGAATACTATGCATACATCATCTAAAAATCAAACAAGACCTAAACCATGCATTTAGGTTCATATTTATATCATGTACATTATAAAACATCATCCTAAGAATGATAATTCTGGCAAGTTTCCACTTGTGCTATTGTATAATCATTATATGAGAACAGTAAACCAAAAGAGAAAAAACTTCAAAATTATATTAGGATAAAATAATAAAGTACTTTGTTTCCAGATGATTTTAATGGACTTGTTAACAATAAAAATACTATAATTATACTACTTACAAATAGAATTAAATAGATGTAATTAACCTACACGATTCACATTTCAATAATCTGCAATTATAAAACATTGTCCTAAGAATTGTAATTCTATCAAGCTTCCATTTAAGCCATAAACACTCAGTGATAATAGAACTAGTAGAAAAAACATCAAATTACTTTAATTTCAGGGAGGGGGGCTGGGAAGTGTCAGAAGGAGGCTTAATAAGTGGGATCAACTTGGAAGGTTATTCTTTATGTTTTCTGGTTGTCATAAGGGTAAATCCAGAGCATGGTGGAGAGACAAATTTTGTCCTATAGAAGATATTCTAGGCCAGGGGATGCCCTAGGTAGAGAGAGAATTCCTAGAGCGGTCGTTCTTCACTTTCAAAAATAGGGGAAGGAGAGCAGTGCTTTTCTTAGGAAGCACCACTTGAGAACTCTCGGTAAAATCAGCTCACTGATGAGACATTGAGGTAGAGGATCAGCACTCTGGTGCATGGTTCTTGGCTCGGCTAGGAGGATTGAATCAAAAGAAGTTTGCAAGTATCAATGCAAGGAGCCCCAGGAGAAATTCTACCATAATCTCATGGAGATACTGCAGAGTCAGGATGGAGGTGGCCCAATCAATGGCGGGCTTCTGGCCCCAGTGCAGTGCATCTGGTTCACATGGAACTTTGGACATGAATCCCAGTGCCATCCTAACCAGATACTCCTTGTCCTTTGCAACTCTGCTCATGAGAGGATTCCCTGTCTGTATGTACAAGCTTTTCTGCCAAATGAGCCACTGTCAACATCTAGGACATAAGTATATTTTTGGAAATGTTTAAATTCTTCCACAATAAATTTTGTTAGATGTTCATCTTCTCTCTTAAATTATTGAGATTTCTTTCAGCCAACAGGGCCCTCAAGCTATTACCATGAACTTTATTTTCATGAGAAACCAATTGGTTTTGATAATAATAGTGACTCTTCAAATTTTTGGTAAGAATTTTGTCTTGTATTTTATGTATGTCTAGCTTTTCCACATTCATGGATTATCTTATATCAGTTTTGAAAAGATTCACTTTTTTGTTGTTGTTGTTAAAGGTATAAGTGAAATATTTGGTGAAATTTTCTTTTTTTTTTTTGGCAGATGAGAAAACCTTAAATTCCCCAGTGGGCTTTTTGCCTTTCCCTTTCTGTGCTTTTCTCTAACTTCCAGGAGGCTTTCTCAGTTTGGAGACTTCTATTATGATATCGAAATTCATTTGTTATTTTGTGTACATTTTATTTCTTTTTTCTTTTTTTCAAAATGTATTTGACTCAGTCATATCAATTGGTTTCTTCACAACTACTTTCCTGTTCTAAAAGTTCTCATTTTCTGCTATATTTGTTATACTTAATTCAATGTTCTCACAACCCATGTTGCTTCCTCAAAGTAACAATCCAGTTCTTGTGAAAGAAGCAAGAGGTCATCCAGACACTTTCATTTGACTTTATCATTTAAACTTGACGTTACCATTTTGTACTATATATTTTCTGTTTAAGAAGTTTGTTCACTCTCATTTTCCATTTCTCAGCCTCTTAGGATGGCCTCTTATACTTCCTTGAGGAGTGTGATTTTCATCCAAAGCATCTTTTAGTGCTGTATGAAGTTGTTCTTCATTTTTCTGATGTGTTTTGAAAGCTGTTTTAGTCACAGCTACTTCAAATTGAATGTGCGTTGATGTACCTTCTAAAGATTGAATCTCTCTTATAATGTCAGGCAACAGTTCAGCTTTTCTAAATGTCTAAATTTCTCTTCTCCAAGACCTTCTCTAAAAGTCTCTATTTAAAAATCCAAGAGCTGGACCATCCAGTTCTTCCTTTTCTTTTTCAGTGATGTCCTTCCTCCTGAAGAGGAAGAATTTGATGTCCTTCCTCCTCAAGGGCAGAAGCTCTAGTAGCCAGTTTTTTGTATTTGGCCATCCATGGAGCTCAAAGCCTGGTCTAAGGGCCCTGGCAGCACCACCACTGCCTGGCACAGCACCCCAGTGCCAGCAGAACATCATGACCATATGCAGACCCTGCATGGCCCCCAAGGCCACTGATGACTCCACTGAGCTTTTCAGCACCTGATGTCCACAGCAGACTGCAGAGAGCAATGGTGAGCAAGTCATCCAAGAATCAAGGCAGTGCAGGCAACTGGCTCAAAGCTCAGTGGAGGTGGGAGAAAAAGGACAGTTCCTCCCAAGCTTCCTCACATTATGAAATAATTGGGATTATGAAACGAAGTTTCTGGAGGATACAGATCATATGCTGTGTTCGAAACCTTATTAGGCCACCAAAGAACTGTAACTCATTAAGTGTCACTTATTGAGAACTTTGCTGTGGAGGATTTGCAGGCTAAACTCTAACAAATGCTCATTTTCTTGACTAAACATTTCATTTCTTCACTCTGAAGATCTCACCCCGCTCTCAGAAGTCACAGAAAACAATGCTTTCAGTTATTACTTGGTCTGTGTCTGGCTGTTCTGAATATTGTAGGGTTAGAGTACTGAGGGCTTGAGGGGGCTATCAGCTTTCTTCACTAATTTCATCTTTAATATCTAAAGTAGAAAGTGAGATTTTCATAGGCCACACTTATTTCAAGAATATACAGCCTAACTATGAGCAAGGAAAGAACAAGTTTCAGTTGTGCTTATTTCAGACTCTTTCTGCATAAGGTGAAATGTTTGGTGATATGGCGGTCTTCAGGGCTGATTTCAGAATAATTATATTCGAGGTTACTAGAGTTCTCTCTGAAGGAGCAAGAAGAATGCTGGCCTGCCTGAGCTCCGCCCCTGAATGGGACTGTCCCTTAATATGTGATAATGACCTCCATTTGGGTGATTCTTCTAAAATCCCTATGGGTAACTGATTGCTTCTCATGGGATATCTCATAATAAGATGATGAAAGAGTACTTCTGTTTTCAGCTCTTGTAGATGAATTTTAAAAGGTTTTTTGAGGTTCTATGAATGGCTATGATTCACACAACTAGAATGCATTTGATTCTAACCCCATTTTTTTAAGATATGAGACTTGGCAGAGTGAAACTGAAGAAGTATTCCAATTAACAATGAGTACTTTAAACCAAACCAGGAAACTGGATGGGATGCTTTATTTGACATAGGATAAATGTTGGATGTAGAATGAGAATAACGGGAAGATAATTCGAGGTTATTTGGGGTTAAGAAGCTACTTAATTTTTCAGACGGGGGTTTTGCAAATGACTCCACTGAGCCCTGATGTTTTTGAATGTGTGTGGGTGGATGTGGGGGAATGGGCATAAGACCAGTCAGTTGGTTTCCAGGCTTTCTACTGCCACATTACTTTTCAACTTCTCAAGCAGAGCAATTCAATTTTTTTTTGCTCTTATAGTTTATGCAATACTTACTTTTAAGAAAGGATTCTATTGCTTAAATATAATAATTTAACCATTGTTTTAAATGATGAAAATTCACTGATACTTAAGAAAGAAGTAACATGATATGTTATGAACTGCAGTATATTAAGATAGCTGTTTAAGATGGATTGAAATGAAGAGAGATGAAAGGTAGGAAAACCAAAATGGATGTTTTTTACAATGATGAAGTAGTAGCTTTCACATATCTGCATTTTATTGTACATTTTATAAACAAAGATCTTAAACATCTTAAAATATTACTTCTAAAAAGCAACTGCATATGTCAATTTGTCAATACAGTATCATTGCCTTCTTATAATTTTTTTCCCCATAAATAAATGGTCCACATCGGTGCTGCTTTAGTTGGGGCCCTGCTTGAGATGAAATTCTCTCTGAATGCAAAATTTGGGTCATTTTTGCTTTTTGATATAATCCAGTTTTCTGATTTAGTTTAAAGTAAAATGTGGAATTCATTTTCACTGCAGGAGTTATTTGACTCACATGGGCTTTCAAAGCCTTAAGTTCCTAGGAGACAAGTGTGAGACTAGCTGGCTTCTCTTTCCCCTTGCTTTCTGTTCCAGGCTGTGTCCATTTTTTGTCCTGACTCTGTTCTTCTGTGCTTTCTACCAGATGAAGTCTGCACTTGGGATTCTGTGCAGGTCTGGCCCAGGGATGGCATCTGGGAAAGGAAGATTTCTCCCACATTTTTTGCCTGGGGTGGATTTAAGGTCAAACAAGTGTTCATTTGTTTCTGTGCTTGAGGATAAAGTGCCATAAACACGTCCAGAGCAATCATTTACAAGCACCTGTCTCTCCTCCCTAGCTCTAGCACTTCCCATCATCTCTAGTTTGATTAATGACCTTGTTGCTGAGGGTCAACATAAAATGCTGCCTGTGGTGCACGAAACCCTTTTAAATCCCAGGGACCACTGTAAGAAACTGTTCGAATATAGAAACATCTCCCTTATTAAAATTCTCTTTCACATCACAAATCTTTATTGCATACCTACTGTGTGCCAGTTCTGCACACTGGTAAAGCAGTAAGCAAATAAAATTCCTACCCACTTGACATTGCCTTCCAGTAGAGAGAAATAGACATCACAATATGTTAGAAAACAATAAATGCTTTTAAAAAATAACACGGGAACAGTTTCAGAATTGTTTGCAGAATTGCAAGGTTAAATGGGATGATCTGGGGAGGCTATGGTAGCAAACCAGTTAACATGGGCAGAGGAAACAGCAAAGACAGAGTTCCCGGGAGGAGGGTACCTTTAGGATTGAGTAGGCAATGAGGGGCAAGAGAGACTGAAGTGCTGAGAATGGAGGTTCAGGGCAAGGGAGGAGGCAGTGTAGCACAGGGGAACAAATCTGGAACAACCATGCAGGACTGTCACTCCAAGGGAGCTAGGAAGTACTGGAGGCTGTGGATAAGGGGGATGTATTGCCTCAACCTGACTCATTTTTGAATAATGTCCCTGGAGTTACTGTGCTGAGAACAGGATGGGAAGGGGAAGGAAAGATCAGTGAGATCCCTTACTTGGGAATTGTGATCATCCAGACAAGAGACCTCTCAACCATATAGATGGTGTGGAAGGCCAATGTTACCTTAAAAAAACAAAAAATGAGACCAGAGTGGTTTCAGGAGAGATGGTGAGACGCAGAATGCTGATGTGGGCTTTAACAGGATGTCTTCAAGGCTTTTACCTGGGAGCGGCTGGGGGATGGCGTTGTCATTAACTGAGATGGGATCACCTCACAGGGAGGAGTTAGGAGAGGAGAGAACAAAGAAAGCTTATAAAATACCTATTGCTTGTCCTTTATTTCACCATTTAAAAAAATTAAAGAAAAGGTATAATGTATCTGTGAGAAAAACATTTAGAAACAATCCAGAAACAATCGTGACTTACGATGTTTCCCCTTAGGACTTTTCAGCTTTACCAGGGTAGGAAAGCAGTATGAATTCAGTGGAAACTATTTTGCATTTTGAACTTTGATCTCTTCCTGGGCAAGTGATACATGCTAGAACACTCCCTGCAGCAACCAGTGAGGGTAAACAACCTTCTACCAGCTCTTGTGTTTCATCAGAAGAGAGAGAAATTGAGGATGCTGTAGCCTTAGCCTCCCCCATCTTCCAGCGATTAATTTTAGTTCAGTGCTTCAGATGTTCTTGACCCAGTGTGCTTTCAGTTGTGCGCGTTATAACCTATACACCAACCTGTTTTTCATTTTCAGTACAGTATTTAATAATTACATAAGATATTCACACTTTATTATAAATTGGACTTGTGTAAGATGTTTTTGCCCAACAATAGGCTAATATAAGTGTTCTGAGCACACCTAGGGTAGGTGAGACTGGACCATGATAGATTGGGTGTATTAAGTGAGTTTTTGACTTATGATATTTTCAATTTAATATGGACTTATTGGGATAGAACCCTTTTGTGAGGCAGAGAAGATTTGTATGTTGAATCACCAAAGAGTTATTTTTAATCAACAGCATAAATAACATTACAGAAGCAGATGATCAGATTATTTGGGGGAGAAACTCTTTTATTCACTATTGTATCATTCAACCCTGAAGTGCCCCAGTAGAGAATAATCAAATGCACCACTGTGGAAACTTACATAGGTAAATTTGTCCTTAACTCAGAGCTATTTTAATGGATATTTGCAAATTATAAGATTGAGTTTGTTGCAATCAAAAACTTAGCTCCTTCATAATGGTTATGTTTTATTCAACTAAAACAGCCACCGTAGACCCAGCCAAAACAGACTAGTTGCCTCCCAGCAAGCTAATCATTAAACACAGTATATCTCTCCCCTCCTAACCAGCTGCCTTACTGTGAAAATAAACTGGTTACCACAGCAAATAAGGAGGGTAGAGTTGTGTATACTTGAAGGGAAGCGGAACTGGCTCACGGTGTCCACATGGGGAGGGTGTATGTTTTCTGGTTTGCTGCAGCTTCACTATGACCGTGTATGTGTTTTTTGTTTTTGTTTTCTTTTTGTTTTTAGTGAAACCAGAAAGATATGTTCCTTTTCAAGATTACTTCTAACAAACTGTCTGTGTGATGTGGGGAGGGAGCACAGTGGACTAAGGTGGTGGATCACAGGTGCTTTGGTGGGGGAGGGTAGCAATATGGCAGTAACACCTGAAGGGGGAGGACTTATATTCCCAAAATACGAACAATGATGTAAGCCAATATTATCACAATAAAAACATAATACATAAAAGATTTAGCAGGGGAAAAAAGCATATGTAGCTCTCTAGACTTGGATCTAGTTTAAAAAAACTTTAAAAACAACTGCAATAGTATTAAAATGAATGAACAAATCTTAGGAATAAATTAAAAATAAATAAACACAAATGTCTATATACATTGTCCATTTTATTTTCTTTACAAACAAAATAATAATACATTTAATACAAAGAAAAGTTATTATGCAGATGCTTCCATCTGATCTCATTTTTTCTCCCAATACTATTCCCTGCATTAGAGAATTACATTTGGGATCCCTTCTTCACACTTCTTTCTGCTGTTTAAAAAAGTAAAAAAAAAAGAAAAATAGATATACTCTCTATTCCGTATATCATCCACCTAGAGAAAATGTGATTTTGTCCAATATCTAAAAACTTTAATAGAATAATAATGATCAATATCTATAGCATTTTACAGAGCACTTTTGAGTACATTTTCAAGTGTAATTTTCATACCACTGTCTTCATTTTATAGATGAGAAAATAAAAAACTTGGATTGAATTCTGAAGGAAAGGTTAGGGAACAATATTTTATGGTGTTATGTTTTATTCAGTTAGTTGTCTGAAATATGGGCAATTTTATATTTTCTTTTGTGACTTTTAGGAAGTGGAAAGACTTTTTACTTTTAGTGATAACTTTTTTTCTGTGTATTTTTCCTGATCTTTGAAATTATAACTACTGCACCCCTTACCAGTTTTTGTTGGTCTTATTTCCCTTCTATTTGTGACATTGAAGTAGAACAGAAAGAATATAGGTTTGAGAGCCAGATGTTTAGAGTTTGGTTCTGCTGCATAAGTCTGTGTGTGTGTGTGTGTGTGAGAGAGAGAGAGAGAGAGAGAGAGAGAAACTGAGATATTCAAGGCAAGTTATCTGAGTTTTCTGTCTCTGTTTGTACCTCTTAAAAACATGAATAATAATTATGACATCCTACAGTCTTCCTGAGGATTAACTAAGTTCATCATGGAAATGTAGTACCGAGACTGATACATAATAAGCTGCCTTTTTGTCTCCTTCCTTACCTGGGATGTTGGATGGCCTAAGGGATTAGTTCTGAGCCTGTCTGCTTTATCTGCATACATTCTCTCTAGTGATCCCATTCATTACTATAACTTTAAATATTATGCAACTGTCTATCTGCTTCCACCGCCAATTTGTATCTTTGGTCCACCCCAACTTAGATATCTCAGGCATCTCAAACTTAACCTGTCTAGGCCTAGGCTTTCTACCTTTCCTTTATCCCAGGAGATTTTCCTTCTTCCTGTCTTGCCCATTTCCTGACACCAACACAGAGCTAGCTAGTTTGAACAGAAACCTAGTCATTATTTGTGATCTGTCCTTCCTGAAACATACAACCCATGACCAAGTTCTGCTTCCTCTTTATCCAGTATCCACCTCAATCTTCCATTTTTCTCCATTTCTACCAACCTTCCATCCCCAGCCCAGTGTAAGTGACCAATAGCTCCCTCCTGGACAACTGCCTGATCTCCTTGCCTCCAAGCTCATGATCTTCTAATCTTTTCTCCACACAGCAATGATTGAGATCTTTGGAAAAAGGTGATCAAATATTACTCCCTTACTTAAAACCCTTTACTGGTGTTGTTGCATTTAAAGCCTAAACTCTACAACCTTTACAATCTCATCAAAGATTTCTTGTGATCACTTCCTTGTCATTCACTATCCTCTATTCTCACTGACTGTCTTGGGGAGGGGTGTCCCTAAAACTTCTCTCAGATGCAACGATTTGCTAGGTTACTCAGAACTAGGAAAAACTGTTAAACTCATGCTTATGCAGCAAAAGGATACAAATTAAAATCAAGAAAGAAAAAAGGCACATGTTGGCATTCAGGAGAGACCAGCCATGAATTTCCAGACATTCACTTCCAGAAGAGTCAATGATCCACACAGTCATCTTGTTTGTTTTGTGCTGACTGCATTGTCTGAAATGTGTTGGTTACTCAAAAGACATTTTTTTTAATTATAAGAGTTGTTATTTTTTTAAAGATTTATTTATTTATGCATATAAGAACTGGGGTACAGGCCACAGGTGTAGGGGGTGAGGTCTCACCAGAGACAGACTGGGCAACAGAACAGGCGGATCAACTGAAATACACTGCTGAGGGGAGCAGCAGGCGAGTCAGGAAAGGTCTGCTGCGCCATTTGGGTAGCTCCCTGGCTGGGGATCAAACTCGTGCTGCAGTGGCTGTGGACAGCTTTGTAGGTTGCATCTTAACCCCTTGCACCACCAGGGAGGCCCAAGAGCTGTTATTTTTGTGTACTTATCTTCTTTGTTTTTATTTGGAATTTTGACTGAATGTTTTATAATTTTTTCTAGCTTGTCAGATGTGAGGATATTCTGGCTGCTATATCTGTAACCTCTCTACTAGTGAGACTGATCTGGCTGGTTAAGCAATTTCACTTTTCTACCAGTCCTGTAGGCATGTCTTTGTGATGCTGTCCACTCTAAGAAGAAGAAAAAGAGACTGACCCCTACAGCTACTTGTTCTCCATACTCCTCACAAAATCACTCTCTCAGCTCAGAATCCATCACTACCATTTGATTAAGTTTCCATTTGCTTTGTTAAGTTATGCATATGCAATTTACATTTTAACTGGATCAGTGCTTTTCAGAGAGTTTGGCAAGATTAATGTTACCATGGTTCAGTAAGACTTCAAAGTATGTATAACATTTTGTTTTGAATTTAACTAAAATATTTAATAATAGTTACAGAAATAGCTGAATAAAAAGATATCTTTTTTTTGGTTCAAAGAAACCTGACACAAAGAGGAAAGAGATAAAATATACCAAAGATTCTGATTCAGAGTGATGTGTATAATTTTGGAAATGTCATTGTAATAAACAGAAACTTCTCACATTTTGAAGTTTCGAAAAAATTTAATTGCCAATGGCAATATTCAGAAAATGTGTTCTTCACAGTGATGAAATCATGTGACATGCATTTCATTCAGATTTTGCACAGGAATTTAAGATAATGTAGTACTTTTAAATAAAGCACAGTTGTGAAAATCTTCCATGATTTCATGACTTCACATTTTCTATTTCAAGGAATTTCAAATCCTTTGACTTGTCATTCAGAGTCCTGGAAAATTAAGAGCCAGCTAACATTTAGAGCCTCCTCTCCTGGTCATCTAGACCTACATGATACCCAGCTTACCATTCTACCTCCTCCCTGCTGTCAAATACTTCAGAGTCTGTTGAAGAGTCGGTTGAAAATATTCACTTAAACTTATGGATGGACATGAATGTATCTGTTTGCCAATTACTATTGTACAAAGAACACCAGATAGCGTGATGAGGGGAGCTGGGTTCTGGTTTCAGTCCCACCTTTGATTACCTGGATCAGTTGGCTATAGCTCACTGAAACTTGGGTTCTTCATTTGTAAATAAGGACATTGAATAAGGTAATCTCTAAATTGCTTCTAGCCTAAAGACTTGATTCTTTCTTCTTTGTGTGGATGGTCTAGAGGATTTCATTTGTTCTCAAGAGAAAAGATCATTTTCAACTTGCTCAGTAGCCGTACTGCTCAGTCAGTTCAAAGGTGAATGACCAATGAACTGTTTCTAATGGGTGGTCACTGCTTTTAGTGATCAGTCAGTTTGAGCTTCTCATCACTCTAATGATGCCTTTAAGACTAATTACTATGACAAGGATCTCTGTCTTTGGTAGAACCTGTATTTAAAATAAATTCATACTCGTAGAAAGATTTGGGGAAATTTTGAGAACTATCATTTACTGCAGACTATATATATTTTGCATGTAATTTGGCGGACTTCCTGTGAAAGCAGAATTAATGGGCAAGATGCTAGGATATTCTTCTCTTACACACACCCTCTCTCTTTTGGAGCTTCCACTCTCACTGCCATCTTCCTAATTTACCCTCATTATATTTCACCGAGACAATTTCAATAACCTATGAACTTATCTGCCTAGTTCCTTTCCCTACACAAGTCAGTTCTGTACAGTGATGTCAGATTAGTCTTTCTAAAGCTTAAATAATTGCAGAAATAAGTTTAATCTCTTCAACTTTCTATTCAAGGCCATAAGCAATATAGATCCACCTGCCTTTACAGATTTATCTCTACCAACTGTCTACCTTTAGCCTGCGTTCCAGCAAAATTGAATCATTCCCTACTCCTAATTATGTTCAGCCTCACCTAATTTTCACCTCTGCCCACATTGTTTTTTAAAGTCCTCCAAGTCCTTAAATGTTAACTGTCCCATGAAGATTTCATTCTCAGACTACAAAAGGATATGTACTCATTTTCCTTTAAATTCATCTGTTATTCTGGGTCACTTTTCTACAGTACTTATATTCTTTATATCATATTTTGTACCAACATAATAAAATTGTAGAATTTCAGAGCTGAATAAAATTGTACAGATTATTCCCATTTGAAAGATATTTTATGTATCCCACAGAATTCTAAACAGGTGTAGGGGGGTGATTTTTCATCTTGCAATTGATTTTTCCCTATAGTGGTTTCACTTACATTCTTAAATTCTTAGCATAGTGTTTTGCTCAAAGGAGATGCACATTTTGTATTTGTTGGATAAATTGGATGCAGTTACCTTAATGTGGAAAAATAAGTATAGCTGGATAAAAGCACACATATTTTGTTAATGAATTCTGTCACACATTGCTACCATTAACACTACAGCCTACAGAGCCTTTCATTCTGCATTAATTCATGCATCCAATATTTAATGAACAGCTACTCTGTGGAATCTTAATGCCTTGGTGTACTTACAGATTAACGAGACACTTGTTAGGAGACTTGTGATTACTCTGAAGAGAAAAAGAGCCCTGGCCTAGAAATTGTAATAAGGAAAATTCCATAACAACCTAAGTATATGAGGGTGAGTGTGGTGGACTATCAAGCATTAATCACTCCATCTTTCATCCCTCTCTGTACCCATTTTCTTCTTGCAGTTCTTTCCTTCAGAGGTGGAGTACATATTTAATTGCCTCTCAATTCTGAGTTTAGCTGTGTGAAATTGCCTTGGCTATTAATGTCAGCAGTTGTGCCACAGGCTGGTGCTTGAAAATATACTTTCCCACTTTGTTTCCTCTTAATAAGAAATTCTTTACTTTATTGCCATGATCACAAGAACACACCTGTTCTATCTTGCAGAAGGCTAAGACAGAGCCAGGCCCCCCTTATCTTTTGAATGTGACAGTCCTGGGTCAGTTATAGTCCACCTTGACTTGTAAGCAAGCTCAGCCCCCATCAGCTTAGCCCTGGCCAGATCTTGCCTGCAAACTCATGTACTAGTTATTCCATTCCAATGAGGTTCAGTGATTGTTATGCATCATTATATGACAACAGCTAACTGATACAAGAAGATTGAGGATAGTTCTTAGTCTCAGACATGCCCTAGCAAGGAAGTGACAAGTAATTCAAGTGTAGTGGTTTCCTATTTGTTTAAATACCTTTTGAGCACCTGGATTGAATTTCATTGACTAATCAAAAGTGTCTTGGAAAGTAAAAATATTGTTTTTAATTGAGTTAAGTGGATTAGAAAAATAATGAACTCTCTCTACTTAAAACCACAAAAAAAAAATAACACTTGACTGATTTCCTTCAAACTCATTAGCATATACATTTCCAACATGGTTGCAACAAATTAACATGCACTGTTTCTCTACACCAGCAGCTATCAACATACTAACATATCCTGAATTATAGATGGTGTAACAGAATTTGACAAGGGTACACTGCTCTTTGAGAGACAATTCTCGGACCACTAGAAGGCTTTGGGCAACTGTAGTCATTAAGGTAGTTATTTTTTTCATAAGTATTCCTATTACCGTTCACTATGTTATATTCAATGAGAGATCCATTTAGAGTCTCTATTCTTTTTCACTTAAGGACAGCTGCTTCTAAGATCTCTAAATTCTTCCATTTATTGAAAACCTTTCTGGCTCAAATGCACTAGTACTTCAGGAGTGTAAATCTCAATGTCTAGTACAATTCTTCAGACTCCTAGTTATATTAGGGATCTCATCACCATTAAAAATTATTCACAATTGGATAGCTCTTATCAGTATGTTGCAACTTAAAACTTAGTAACATAATTTAAAAAATAGAAAATAACAAGTTGTTAGCCAGTATTTAGAGAAATATATGCTGTTGGTGGGAATATAAAATGGTGCAGCTGCAGTGGAAAACAGTTTGGTGGTTCCTCCAAAAGCTCAGCATGGTACTCCACATGATCCAGCAATTCCAGCAATCCAGTGATCTCTGAGTATATACCCAAAGGAATTGAAAGCAGGGATGCAAGCAGAGATTCGCATGCTAACATTCATAGCAGCCTTATTTGCAATAGCTTCATGGAAACAACCCAAATGTACACTGACAAATAAATGGTAAAACAAAATGTGGTACAATCATACAGTGGAATATTATTTAGCCTTAAAAAGCCCTGATGTTCTGATACATGCTACAATGTTAGTAAACCTTGAAAACATTATACAAGGTGGCATAACCCAGACATAAAAGGACAAATATTGTAGGAGTTCACTAATATGAAGTACATAGGATAGTTTAAATCATAGATTCAAAAAGTAGAGTTGTGGAAGAGTGGATAGTAGATGGGGGTGATTGTTTAGAGGGTAGAGAGTTTCATTTGGGGGTAACGAAAGAGTTCTGGAGATAATGGTGATGATGGTTTCACATCAAAGTGAATGTAGTTAATGTCCCTGAACTGCACACTTAAAAATGGCCCGCAAATAGATGAATGGATCAAAAAGTTGTGGTATATTTATACAATGGAATATTACACAGTGATCAGAAAAGACAAACTCGTGGCATTTACAGCAATGTGGATGTTGCTGGAAGGTATTATATACTAAGCAAAATAAGTCAAAAGGAAAAGAAAACAAATGTCAAGAAGAAATCAAAACTAGCAAGCTAATCATAGATACGAGGCATACAACAAAGGGGGGGAAAAGAGGGATGAAAAGAAGGAAATATGTTGATGGTTCATGGGTGAGATAGAGGCGGGACAACTGTGGGGACTACAATGATGTAAGAAAAAAATCAATTAATTAATAAAAAAAAGTAAAGTGAATAAAGGGTAAGTTGTACATTAGGTATGTTTTCTCACAAGAAAGTAATGCAAGAGAGAAAAAACTTCAAATCAGTAGCTTAAGTGGTATCAGGGACATGCCATAGGCACTCTGGGGACATTTTCCCTCACATTGCCCTTCTCTGTTGAAAGAACTGCATGATATGGTACTGTGGTGATAAGGTTATGGGCGGTAAAGTCAGATGCATGAGTATGAATCTCAAGCACATCTCTTACTGCCATGAGGCAAGTTAATTAACCTTTTCTTACCCTTAATTTTCTCTTCTGTAAATGGTGATGATAATATGCACCTAGAAAGGTTGTTTAAAGAATTAAACATTTTAGAGTTCAGAAGTGACATTCTTTTTTCACAAGGCTTCAGATTTTCCTTCATTTGATTTGCTATATACCACTTACTTTAACAACATTTGAAGTTATAGGCTTCATCAAATATGAAGGCTACATCAAGGTCTATGAATCTAGTTATTTTCCATTTGCACTTTAGGTTCTTGAGGAGGTAGTATATGATAATTCAACTTTACAGATAATACTTTTCATTCATCAACATCATTAGTTCATCAAAAAAAGTTCTATAACAGTAAAGATGCTTTACAAAAATCATCATAATGAAGATTATAATTCTCTTCATAAATGAGGACAATGTGCAGTTATTTGCCTAAGTCACCAGAGATAAAAGACAGGCTATTTGTGTTTGTAACCATAACTTTTGGCACATACTAAGTATTTTAAACATGCTTTGAATAGAAGGAAAATTTCCTTACTTCTGACCCATAGAGAAAGATATTTGTATGTTGTAAACTGGAAGGATGTAACTATGAAACTTTGCTGCACAGAATCATCAGAGCAAGATCGAATGGTTAAAGGAATGGTTACAAAATTTATTTGTTGCTACTGCACAGTATTGGCTATGATCATATTAAATAAAAAAATAAGGATTTTTTAATAAAAGAAAAAAATATTATGATATGATTTGATTTCTGAGAAATCAAATATGCTTGTAAAACAACCCAAAAGTAAATGCTCTCTCTGGTTTCACTTTGCTGAAGGGGTGGACTTCTGTTGTTCTTTTAGTCATTCCTTTTGCTTACATTTAGTTGTATATAAGCAAATGACTAATGGGGGCTGCAATACTGGTCAACACATTTGGAAAAGAACAATAAAAAAGAAAAAAAGCATTGTTTTAAACCACAAAGCAAGGTAGTATATGTTGGTACATTGGGGAAAAAAACTTAATAAAAAGTGTTTAAGTATCCTTGCCAGGAATTTTTTTAATCAAAGCTTTTATGTTTATGAGATTCTTGACAGAAGCAGTGCTCAATTTGTTTCAAAGCAATATTGAGGAAAATTGAGGAAAATATGCAATCAGAAAAAAATTCTTGTGAGTCCCCAGGGTACGAACAGACTGACAATATAATAGATGTTTTCCATTTCCTGTGTGGAGAGTTCTAGGTGGTTGCAGGCCATATATTACCTTTGGTCCTCTCCCACATTTTCACTGACATTAATGGGAATCTCGTTGCAGAAATAAGGCAATCTAAGACTTATTTTTATTTATGGTATGAGATCATTCTATCTGGTATAAGAGCTCCATTGTCCCCCATTATAAACTCAAGACAGACAAAAATTGCTAATAGCAGTTACAGGAATACATGGGAGAAGAATTAAGCCTCGGTAAAGTATAGCATTGGAAACTTCCATTTAAAGCAGAAATGTTTTCAGTAGACCAGCAATAAACATGCCAAACTGGTTGCACTCTTTTTATTCCCATTGTCTATCTCCTCCACCTCCCCAAGCTAGTCTTCACATATGCAAGGAACTTTAGATTTAGAAGTGAAGACTGAGAAGATGACAGTATTTCTTCCACAAGGTCTCCATTGCAAAATCAACTGCAGTAATTGCTCCAACAAGAAGAGTTTGAAAAACAGTTCATTTAAATCATAAAGTTATTGAAGCCAATGAGCAATGAGCATTCACTTCAATTACCACAGATAATGAGATTGTTATACCTCAGTTCTGGGGTTATTAAAATCCACATGAATATTTCTTCTCTCCTATGACTTCCTCGAAATATTTCTTGGTATTTCTCCTGGCTTGAGGAGAGCATCTGTTTCTGAACTGTTCTTTCTGCTTTCTATATTCTTGTTCTCACTACCTCCTTCCATTATCTGTGTTTACACATCCACTAATCCACTACTTTAGCTAGTATTACAAACATTTTTATATCCAAAATAGATCATAATTTCCTCATTTCTTAAATCATAATTCCAATTACAGCTTTGCTGAATTACATATATTTTTGTATAATAGAATTCACATTTAATTGTAGTGGGACTCAATCATAATTTGATTGGCCAGTATTTAGCAGCGATTTAAGGTAATTGGACAAGTGGCAGCTAACCTTAGGATGTTGGTATTGCCATTTATTTCACCAAAAGGGATACAAGTCACTAGGAGAGCACTTTCACAGCTCCACCATCATGGCTAACTCTCTATCTGCATCTAATCCATGCGCATTCTCAGACTTCACTTCTCTTACAAACACCAGCCTCTCCATTTGACATTGGGTCCTGTTTGGGTTGAGTTGTGTCCCTCCAAATTTATATGCTGTAGTTTTTAACCCCAGTGCTCAATGTGCCCTTGTTTGGATAACAGAGTCATTGTGGATATGATTAAGTGAATATGAGGTCACATTGAATAAGGTTGGGCCCCCAATCTGGTATGACTGGTGTCTTTATGGAAAAAGGGAAAGTGTTAGGCACAGACAAATACACAGAGAATGTACAATGAAGGTTAGAGTTATGCTGCCACAAGCCAAGAAACTAGCAAAAGCTAGGAGAGCAGTCTGAGACAGATCTTTCCCTAGCAAGGCAAAAGAACCCTGCCCTTAATCTTGAATGCCTATCCTCCGGAACTGTAGACATTACATTTTTGTTATTTAAGTCACTCAGATAGTGGAACTTGGCCACAGCAGCTCCAGGAAGCGAATGCAGATCCTAACCCTCTCCCCCTAGACCACCGTCCTGTCCAGCATATGAAATCTTCCTAACTCACAGGCCACTCCTTCCCAGTGTCTTTTTGTTGCTGCATTTCATTTTGCTGCCCTTCAACATTTTTGTTACAATTATAGCTCAATAAAGCTGTTATAAAAACAAACAAGAGTGCTCCAGGTTTTGCCATCAGACCTAGTAAGCTGCTGTGAATCCACATTCATTCTTAGATAATCTCCTTGACTTCAAATGCCACTATGTCAAAATTTCCACATTTGTCTTCAGGTTGAACCTCTCCCTTGAGCCCAAGATTTATATCCAACTATTACCAGGCATCTGTAATAAGCTTCACAAAGAAAATCTGTCTCTTCCAAACCTTTTCTTCCCCAATCTTATAAATGGTAACTCATTCTTTCTGATGTGTGAAATAACTGTTTGGAAACATCCTTAATGATGCTCCTGAGCACCTCACATCTAGTATGCCAGGAAATCTT